>NW_022280073.1:125092-161659 GCF_004355925.1 Anarrhichthys ocellatus
AGAGAGAGAGAGAGAGAGAGAAAAGAATCTTAACTCCACTAAAGGTCCACTAACTAGCTTTTTTTCTGGTGCTTTAAACCACATCTCAGTCTTCCTCAGCAGTTTGCTGTGTTCTCATAGAGATAATGATAGTTGATCAAACTCTATCCTTGTTTCTGTACTTTCCCTCATCCCCATGAAAAATAGAAATGTAGCAATTTTTATAATCTGTAATCTTGATAAAGTCGTCAACAAATACTTGAGAGAAAACACCGCTACATGCCACCCCATCTATCATTGCATCTTCCACTGTCCACGTCTGCAATCTGCTAATAAAGCCGTGTCCTCGTTTCATTGTGGAATAACTCGCACTTAAATGCATCTCTATGGCAATGCTGGGGTGATGATGTCATCACCAACAAAAATACTTTAATTGTAAGTTTAATCTAATGTTCTGTATGTTGTGGTACATTGACAACACAGCACATTGTGAGTGTTTTAAACTGTATTTAATCACACTTTTTCTTTTTGCCTCTGGAGATTTCTCCAAAATTCACCAAAAGGTAGCATTAGATTCTGCCTCATTTTCAAATTTAAAGAAACATTTTCTTGAAACTTGATGTAAGTAATCAACTGGGGAAGTTTCATGGATATCTATTAGTGGTTTTGTTTTTACCCTATTCACCTGTTGACAACACGTCCTTAAAGGACGTTTTTTTCAAAAATACTTTCCCGTTTCCCTCCTATCTATATTCTGAAGGTTTTAAACAGAGGGGTTTGTTCATATAACATTCATATCCTGATTGATAGAACACTTGATTCACTTGATTGAAACATGGCCAAAATGGAGGATGTGAAGGGTGGCTGAAGACAGCGAACTGACACCTTGCATTCAGATGTGTGCCTTCAGTCACACAGTGAGCTCTTACCTGCGTCTCTTGTAGAAGCGTGAGTTGCATCAGGTGTGCTGTGGCTGGGCACAACAAGGGCCTCCCTCGCTCCCACACACACGAGGGGAAACGCATCGCCGTCATCTTTAGCGGACACAAGTTAGCCCGCTCCTGCCTGCCTCCATCTTTGAAATGAAGCTGCTGAAGTGCACAAATGCTACGTGACGTTTCTTTTACTTCAGTGTGCCGAGACACTTTCATTCGTTTGCCTCATCAATTTTGTCAGGTTTCAAACATCCCGTACAAAACACCAGACACCTGACAGCGGTGGCATTTTAAAAACTCCATAAGGTGGTTTCACAATTAAGGCCTGACCTGTCTTAAATTGAAGATCTTGAGTCAGAAAGTGGAGTGAAGAAGTTGTGCAGTCTGCTGTGTGGAACCAGATCCAAAGACAATGATGACAAGTCACCCACGTTACTTTGTGACTAAAGTAACAGAGCAGTTTGTACAACCAACAGAAAAGAACCCAGAAAATCCCCATCACCCAACCACTCAAACATCCACAGCCTATCACACTCATTACATATTACGTTAGCTGAAGGTAGGCCTCACGCAGGCTTCATCTGGCTGCAGGTTTTTAAGCACAAAGAAATTCAAAGATTCTTGATTATTCTTGAATTTAGTGTTTCGGCATGACCAACAAAACGCAGGCCGTCATTCATAGAAGTGAACCCACTGGCACGGTGGGGTTGCCGACGCAGGGGGCTGGTGTTGTACTGCAAAAAAATAATAACAAATAAATACATTGCGACACAATGCAACGACATCCTGCAGTTCACCTGGCAAATAGTTGCAACAGAGGATAAAGCGTGTGACGAGCTCCGGCTGAACTTAAAAAATGCAATTTTGCACAGAACGAGGACTGAGGAAAGATTTGGGTTTTCATTTATATCAGTGTACTCGACAGAGGAAGGTCTGCATGGAGTTATATTCCTTTTGAGCACTGAAAAATATATTTTTGCAAGAACGTACAAAATATTTTGTAGCAAAGCTATTTATAGCACAATAAAATATTTATTCTGTGCAAATAAGAATCAATTTATTGCCCATCTCACGGTCCCTGCTCTGTGACCTTGCAGACTCTTGGACACTCGGTGTTTCTCTTGGCCCTCGCTCGAACTACAATTACAGCCAATCAGAAAATTGAGCAGGTAGTTCTGATAGTCTGACTCCAATCTGACTGCTAGTAGTGCTAACGTTACTAAGGCAGGGAAGCACTAGAAGGTTGTTGTTGTTATTTTCCACAACGCCACATGAGAAGTGTACATGGTTTGGTTACACACCTTGTTTTATGAACCTCGGTTAAATTCAGCTTTGGTAGTTAGCCTGCAGCCTCGCTATCTTGGCAGGTTGCTAGCTAACTCCTCTGATAGGCGCAGTAGCTAACTAAGCTAGTCGGCTACCAAGGTTATCGCCTGCTGTAAGGATATCACGAGAACCGATGCTTCGGCTTACATCCTCTTCTTCTATTTGGGGGATATCTATGCTCTTCATTTTGGAACTATGGTTTATATGGGGGCGCTTTGGCAGATGTGAACCAGGAAGTATAATGTTGCAAAGGAGCTACATTTTTAAAGTCTGTATTTGGCATCATTCGAAATATACCAAATTAGCTATAAGCAGTTCCTGTAGCCATGGAAGTAGAGGCAACTATCACTGGGTTACTTTGAGACCGAATAAATCTTAAAAATGTGATGAGGAGAAAATAAAAGAAAGACATCCCCAGTCCATTACAGTAGGTTTGTATTTTGGTGATAGGAAGGACCGTTTTTAAAGGCTAGTCTGTAGACCAAATTCTGGGGTCATGTTGAACAGCATGCATAATGATAATCGGCATATTAATCCTGCCGCTTTAATACCCTCATTGGACACTGTGGGTGGATGGAACGCCGTTTTTTGGTCACCTTTTATGTTCTTCTATTTACACACAAACCCCAAAACAGAGCGTCTGGAAGGTCGCTCTGTCTGTTTGAGTCCTCACTGACAGCTAAAGGCTAATTCTGCCCGCAAAGCAGAAGGGAACCAAGATGGAATCTCCTCCAAAAGAGTAACTACAGCCAGGCTGCATGTGCATCCATCTAGGAGTTGCCACATGCTCGGTCTGTGAATGGGATCTGATAGCATGTCATTGAATTAAAATCCAGTATCAAATCCATTCATCAAATCTCCTCTTGTTGGCTGAGAAGGCAGAAACACTGCAGTTTTTAGTGGCAGCATAGGTACAGTACGAGCAGCAGAATATATGAAATGTTAATTCAAATGTTCGGACTCATGCAGATAACAGCTGTGGCATACTGTCCTTCACAAGCTCCTTCCTCCAAAAGGGCCAGATTCAGAACTATGAAGTTGATCACGTTTGTTGGAAGTCAAAGTTTAAGGTGGCGATTGTTAAACAGACGTGATGTGATCAGATGATCATTCCTATAGAGAGGAGGCACAACTCTGTACCTGTTGAACTACAAAAACTACAATCTTAATAAAATAAACACGGACCTCAGCCAAGCATTTTGGCCATTACTGAATTAACATTAACCAGCTAAAGCTGATCTAATTTGCGACTTCAAAAGTTGGCTGATATGAGAAGCCTGCATACAAGGTAACAAGGTTCATTTATTTGTCCCTTTACAACACAAGGTTGCACAATGAAATATAAGTTGTAGCCCATTCTCGCTACACACAAATAAAACATATTTAAATTGGAATCGAATAAAATGAAAAAGAATACTATACACATACATGATATATACTATGGGCCCTATCTAACATCCAGTGCACAGCACATAAAGCTCAACGCACAAACATACATGTTCAATGCACATCGGTTATCAGGAGTGCCCTCTAATCAGTGTACACAATGTGAAACTCATCAATAGAAGACTATTCTAGGGCTGTACAGAGCAGTTGGTTCATAATGTTAACGTTTGAATTCTAAGCTAGCCGCTCTGGCTAACTTGTAGCTTTCTTTAACGGTCGCATCTTTGAGAGGGACAAAATGTTGTGGACGAGGCCTCATGATGAAGAGGGGTGAGGCCATGTGAGTCAATGGACCTGTGTGCAAAAACCAATTAATCGCACAAACAGTGAAAGAAAAAAAAGTTCTGTTGTATTATAAGACGTGACCAATATTAAGAAGGGACATGAATGGACAAAGTCAATGGACAGATGTGAACAGAGGCAAACAGATACAGATCCACACCAGGCAGCGGCGGAAACAAAGACGCATCCGCTCGAGTCGAACAAAGTTTCAGCGGCGTTATCCCCGAGTGGTAGAGAGACGGGAGCGGAGCGGAATGGGACCACGACAGGAAGTAGAGGATGAAGAGGAAGGTAAGCGACACAAGAGTTCCCGGTTAAGTTTTGGAATTAGTCTATCGGAGACTAGAACATGTTTAAATGAGTGTGTCAGATCTGCCCGTCTCTCTCTCTCTCTCTCTCACACACACACACACACACACACACACACACACACACACACACACACACACACACACACACACACACACACACACACACACACACACACAGAGCTTGTTGTCACAGCTGTGCTGTCAGTCAAGGATCTAGTCCATTGGCTGTTTGAGGCCAAAAGACACAGAATGGGCTTAACATTGTGTCAGTGGGATGGAGCGTTATCTTGGAGCAAGAGAGAGAGAGCCGCTCCTAGATGCTCCACTCCTACTATGCACCCAGTCTGGGATCCATTTGACAAGACTTGATATCGTGTCCTCATGCACATTGTGGCCACAGTGTTGTTACCAGTGTCAGAGTCGAGTTTAACATAAACACCAAGCACTTAATTGATTTGGTGAAACCTTGGTGATGGTAAAGCGGCTAATCCACCGAGCGGGCGCAGGTGCTTTTTCCTACTTATGCCTACTAGAGGCCAACTGAAACTTAGCAGCAGGTTCAGCCGGAACAGGTTTCATTATGAACAGAGCGCCATAGCTGGCAGTCGGCACAAACTCAACGTTTTAACTGGATCCTCTGTGACGGTGCAACTGATGCTGTGATGGGATGTCTACAGGACAACCTAGCAGCAATCGGGGGAAAAAACATTCAGATTTATTTCACTCAGTTTTTTTCCGTGCTAGTTGAGAACATTTTCGGAACGACTTTTTCCCGCAACATAAGTCACATGTAGCTAAATGGCAGTGCCACTGCCTGGATTTATAAGTCAAATTCTACTGGAACCTCAAATATCGAGTAAGCGCGTCTTCACTGGTCAGCAGGACACTTCTGAGGGAAGCTTCAACCTGAGGGAACGTGTCCTTCCTCCCATCTGATATTCCCATAATGGCCTATATGAGGCCCTCTTGATGGAAGTGGATGAATGACTACACAATCATGCTTATTTGTGATTCAATAGCAGCAAGAAATGATTTGAGAAGAGAAAGAATGAATGAAAAAAATGAGATGAGAAGAAGAGGTTGGGGGAAAATGTCCATTTTGAGAATCAAAAAAAGAAAAGCAGTAACCCCAACTTCAGCAAGAGTCTGTGTGTGTGTGTGTGGGGGGGGGGGAGAATATATAATTCGTTACAAACCTCCTTATTTAAATCGGCAAAATTTCAGACCATGGCGTCTCTAGTTAGTCATTGACAGAAAGAGGAGACCCCATATATAGGCAGACAGAGAGGAGATGTCAAGATGTCTTCCAGCTGTGCATCAGCACTGGTCTCATCCTCACAGTCCTGTTCCTTTCCTGGGAGCAGCCATCTCCCGGCAGCTGAGCGCCTGTGTCCCTCTACTCCAGGGCAGGGTAGGGGCTGGGGCTGATGCGGTAGCTAAGCTAGCGGCTAGCCTTTAGCTGCTCTAGCAGATGATTGCTGCAGATCTGCAGAGGACAGTCGGGGGTTGCCGGCTGGCCATCCACATGTCACATCGGGGTATAACCACCTACTATACACGAGACAATATGTATGAAGCAACACATCCATCCATCTCACATGTCTCCCATTATTAACCGGCATCCTTTTCCATTCTATTTGGTGTCGTGCGTTGACTCAGGGCAGGTCGCGATACCTCTGCTACTGAAGCTTGCCTAGATACACACACACACGCACGCGCGCGCACACACACACACACACACACACACACACACACACACACACTGATCGCATCAATTGTTAGCCTCTTTATGACTAACCCAACACTTGGTGAAGTCGCCAGATGGTTAGCTGTCAGAAACAACACGGTCACACGGTACACTAGAAGGGGCTATCGTTAGACTTAGAGGACATTGCATGCTGCTTAAACGGGGTAACGTTATGTAGTCCATCATCATACTGCACGTCTCCGCTACTGTAGTTACGACAGCCAAGCCTTAATTGTTCAACACGACCCATTGTCCAACGCCGACATTAACCTATTTATATCACCGAAGCCTGCCCCCCCCCATCTGACCAGCAGAGGAATGGGGACACGAGGCCGGGTGACAGGGGCGAATAACGAAGGAAGCGGTAACATCATGCTACCAAGCACTGTTACCACTGATGGACTGTCACACCTCTAACACAGATATTAGAGACAAGACCCAACCAGCCCCAAATTCATACATCAATGGGAAAAAAAGATACCGACGACCGGCTATGTCTTACCTCAGGCGGTGTGTCGAACCAAGCTCCAGCCATGTTCAGTAGCAGCCATGTTCGGAACCCCTCTCTCCGTCCACACGAACCGAGCCCCCTCCCCCGGGTCAGGCGGCCCTCTTCCACAGCACAAATCCAAGTAATGTGTTGCAGAATTGTTTGCCGATAAAATCCCTGTGAAATTAGTTTCCAGTAAGATTGCGTTATTCTCCGGAGCGCAGAGAGCGGGTTGTGGATGGGGACTGATTGCCGGCGCAGCTAGCCGTGCCTAAGGAGAGGTGGGCACCTCGACCACCTCCAACTCTTCTTCTCTCCACTCAGCAAACGTAATTTACTTGTTCCGAGATTTATTCTCAGATATACAAGATGCTACCATACATTTACAGCGTGGGCCGGTCGGGTTAACAAGGTCGTCAGCTTTTTTTATATATTAATTTAAAAGGCAAGAAGCTAACATTAGCTAGCTATTAGCTAGCATGCTAGCTGTCTAATAAAACACTGCCATTGGAATTAAGAGGAAGACAGTCCGCACACTGCAGGCTGCATGTCGGGCAACGTCCAGCCGATTGGCCGCTGGACAATCCAGGCAGGCGTTATGAAATAAATGTGTTTTAGCAGGCACAGCTACAGCTAGCTCTGAGCTGGCCAGCCCCTCCGTGATGTTAATATCGGTCAAAGGAGAGGGGCTGCATTGAGAGCGCACTCCCGACACCAGGCAAGTACGGCCCAGCGCGTTCCAGAGAAATGTTCCCACAAAATGGCTGCCAAAACAAATCCACCGCGGACAGTCACCCAACTACCTTCCAAAAGTTGGTATTTAACGTAGTTTGTACTTTCTTTTCATGTAGCAAAAACTCTACCGGAACTCTCCGGAGTCCGCGTATGAGCTTAGAGGACACAGAGGCAGCTTGTCGCGAGCCGGTGGAGTTAACGGTGTGTTGCTTAGCGGCTACATTTAATAACGTTTACAGCCAACACTCCGCATCGGAAGACTGGTTCACTCAAACTAGCGGACAGAAGACAAATGTATTAGTTCTAAACCCAGGTTTTACCAATACCAAAGACATCTCAGACATGCTGGTGCTGCACCAAGGACCTGAACCGACACATTGCCACTTTTGGAAATCTGTTAACAGGAGGACGTCCATTGTTTTTAATAACTACGAATTGGTCGTAATTGTTTAAAAGGGCAATATTTTGTGTAGTCAAAGATCAGAAACAATCAAAAATAGCAATCAAACATTTTATTAAAACAAAGTTGCCATTATATGTCAAAAAACAAATATATAAACTGTTCAAAGCATACATTGTTGCAAATTACAACCGCTCTCCTTCATACTCTGTGAACACAAAGGATTCTGCTATCAAACTACATGTCAGAGTGGAGAAAAGGCACCATCTCTATTTGTCTGTACACACGTTTACACCTTACCGCTAAACAGATCAGCATTAAGGGTCCTTAACTAAGTGTGGGTATTGTGCAATAAGTACACATTAAGCCCGTAGACAAGTTCTGACAGATGTCGTATTGTACACCAACACCAGCCATCTGGTGTGTGGCTAGTTGGGATATCCGTACCAAACCGGGGTTGAGCTATCTGGATTCAGAAGCGCCCAGATAAAAAGGCGGTAATCAGTAAAGAAAAAAAGACATTCTATAAGAAAAGAATAGAGAGCATTAATAAGAGATAAAAAAATCGAAATAAAAGCACTGACCAAACAAAAAACCTCACTGGAGCCAAAATAAAACCATGTAGCTGAGATTTAAACTTGCTTAACAGCATCAAAGTCATTCAACAAAGCTTTGCAGCAGTTTATTCTGTTATTTGAAATACTTCTTAGAAAGTACACTGTTCACAAGCAAGCAGCAGGTGAATTAAAAAAAATAATTCCCTTACAACTCACCACACAAGACTGGATAATTTACAGTGTCATTCATTTCTACTCGTCTTCCTGGTGTGCAGTTACAGAAACATCCTTATCAGTTGGATATATACGCATCACTTGTGCATAACAGGTGTGAAAATAAGGGTGGTGAAGCTCAACATATTATGAAAACTTGCACTACTGACATGACATACTCCAATCTGGCAACCAACTGTTATGCGATGTGCTCCCAAACTCATTGTTTATAGAAAGACTCAAGCAGCTGATGCTTGGTCAGTGAAAGTCAAAAGAAGGAAACCCAGACATGTTTGAGTCCGCTTGCTGGTCTCGTGGTAGGAGAGGCAGGAGAGGAGAGAGATGGACAAGAATAAAAAGAAGATGGTGGTTGGAAATCCCCGAGCCTTCTTCAGCACGCCTCACTTCTTCTGTTTGGGTGCAGGTCTGAGGAGAGACAGAAGAGCGTGTTACCACAATATGTAGGAAGCAAAACGAAAAAGAGCAGGCCGCTGTGTGTCCAGCTGACTGCAGCGGTTTGGGGGGGGGGGGTGTCAACCCTGTCACTGTAACTCAAAGGGAAGACTTCTAAACTCATAAACCTGGTCATGGAGCAGTATGTTCATGTCAGTTTAATAGTTCCTAATTCACAACTTGACGCCTTTTTGTTTTAACAGGTCACAGTACTCACTACCTCAAACTGCTTAACGTTTATTAGAGTTTACCTGCAGATACTGTAGAACGACTGTAGACACCCCAATTTACAACGAGGGAATCTTAGCAACATTCCACCAAATAAAGTGGTTTAGATCATCTGAATAAACGATGGGTTGGAATCCAAAAAATCTGAACATGACTTTAGTAAGTGATACAATGCCATAACCGATAGAAATTATGGCCAAAACTATGCAAATAAGATCTAAACTATAAAAAAGAAGAAAAAAAAATCCCTTCAAGGAGTAACGTGTACAGAGCTTCAGCTGCACTGGTGTGTGTATGTATTTGACGGTCTATATTTGAATATAGATTTGTCAAGAATTATTACAAGTATAGTGTGTGGTACATTCTTATCTTGAAACAACTATTTCGACTGAACTCGGACTCATTAAAACCCTCTAAGAAGGAGTCCATGTACATAAACACAGGACTGGGGAGAAGCAGCTCTCTATTCACATTTATCCATAGAAATTAGCAGTCCCATTTTAACTCATGTATGTCATATGTGTTGTAAATTTAAGAATTTAAATTTTTAAACAATCCACCAGATGGAGCTGTAGTCAATGCAGCAGCTTAATGCAGACTGGTAAGTCCTACTTTAATCACTGATCAATTAAGATGAAAATATTACCACAGGTTTTATTTTTCTGTCAATACCTGAAGAGAGGCTTTAAAATCCTTTCAGGAATGGGCCAAACTTATTAACTAGATACATATGAGCTGGGACAGAAAACTAGAGCTGCCAAAGAAGGGGGGGGGGGGGGGTTTTAGCTAGTTATTAGACAGTCCAACTACAACTAACTGGTTGGTTTTTAGCTTACCAGGGATTCAGAGAGCCACATTTTCTACATGAGTTACAAAAACACGAAAGTCTACGACCTTCTGGTGAGTTTTGTATGTGGGCGTAACCTTCATCAGAAAATTAAGATCTTGTCGATTTGATTGCATGATGCATCAACTTTTTGAAATTGGGGTGTCGCCTAGAGGTTAGAGTGACCCAAGATTTTACGGTGAACCTTGGAGCAAGCCGATAATGCAGTTATACTTAATCTGATCTGTTCATAAATTACTGAAAACAACACAAGAGTGTCTGAGCACCACCACCATGGGGTCAGTTGGTCTGGTTTGCTATCAGAGTAGCTGGTGAGGCTGCTACGTTTGCTTGCACAAAGATTATCCGTTCGCTTTGGCAGACGTCGGCTTCATTAGTGATCATTTAGGTGTGGCTTGGTAAACAGGGTGGGTACTTCCGCAGTTAACCGTTTTACCCGTTAAAACAGTTTGAAGGTATTTGTTTAGACTAAAACTGTGCTATAGTGGAGCAGGGTGAGTGAGCTGTGCTCGGGGACAGTGGGATGTGGCGTACCTGTAGATGCCCACCACTATGGCGTGGTCTCTCTCGTAGGGCTCCAGTGTGAGCTGCTCCTGTGGTTTCATGTTCTCAGAGCTCATCTTCTTCACTTCTGAGGCAAACACGGCCTCTGGAGGTGCCGTCGAGTCTATGCAGTTAGCCTGAAGTTTAAAAAAAAAAAAAATTTAGTCAACACAGGCGATGATACACTCGAGTGCATCATCGCCAAACGAGTCACAAGCAGCTTAGTTCAGCTACAACAAAGTACTTTACACTGGGGTCAATTTAATATATACACATTGCTGACATTCACTTTGTGTTTTCCTTATACTAACGGAGCATAGTTTGCAGTAGGAATGTTAATCAACCATTTAACTGACAACAATAATGAATTTTTACCCATTAATGTGAGATAGACAGGTAGAAACAATAAAAGAAAAGCAAAACTCAGGAGCAGCTTGTCACTTTGAGAATAGCTGGTCCACCTTAAAAAAGGTCAGCCCGCCTTAAGTGAGCTGGAGTTGTTTAGTGCTTTATGTGTTAACTGTTTGGAGGGCTGCGGACATCAGCGTACCTTGATGGAGATAACAAAGTGTCCTCCGTTCTTCAGGAAGTTGTGAGCGTTCAAAGCAACAATCCTCGTCTGGTCAGGCTGGGCAACATCAGCAAAAATCACATCCACCATGCCTATAGAGAGAGAGAGACCATTACTGACCACTCATTTCTGGCTTCATGTTTGAGATGAGCCCCGGCCACTGACTTAGGCTTTTCTTCCCGTCCATTGGCCTTTACAACAATACATCAAGCTACATGTTCAAGTGTGCATTGTGTAGGTAAAGTGGCAGGATTTGTGGTTCAGAACAGACTGCTATTGGAACTAGGGATGTCACGATACCAGAAAATGATTAGTTCAATCAAAAAAAAACAAAAAAAAAAAAAAAAAAAAAAAAAAAAAAAAAAAAAAAAAAAAAAAACACATGTACTTCAAGATGCACTCATTTATAGGCAAATATATTATTAATCCCTGATGATCTGCCTCAAGCTTCTCACCAAAAATGTACAATATTAAAGCGTATCATGAAATCCCTTTTGGAACATTGACAATGTCTGCGGCGTTACTGCGGTGGTTCGGGACTACCTACCAACAAGCATGCGGTATTTGTGTGGGTGACGGGCGTCTTCGATGATTGGAATGATGTTTGTGCGTTTCTTTGCCACGTTGAGAAGGTCGCGACCCGATCGATGGGAGAACTCCACAGCGTAGACCAGCCCCTCCTGTAACACACAAGACACGGGTCACTATTACGAAACCTGTAGGGGGTTCTTTTAAAAAAAAAAACAACACATTTTTTATAGTTTGGCTGGATGATATGGTCAGTGTGCTAGAGAATTTAGCACCATGCTGTTTGGCCATTCTGAACTTTAATCATCTCAAGTTCCTGGAAACGTTTGATGGAAAAGGGCCGCGTGGTGATTTCTGAATGTGGATGCGTTGTATTGGATTCCTTTACATTAAAACAACTCAAACTTTTGAGATGCACTGAGAGTTCGTAGTACTCACCGGTCCAACAATGTCAGAGACGTGGGACACCGTGGTGCCGGACGCAGCTCCCAGGTACATGACCTTTGACCCGGGCTTGATGTGGATCTGGTCTACTCCTCCCAAGATGGCTGCTGCCAGCTTGGAGCGGAACGGATTCCAGGCTCTGTACTCAATCTTCACATCTCCTTCCTAACAGAGAGAGAAAAACAGCATTCAACACAGTCTCGTCACAAAAGCTGCTGAATCACAAGACCAGGAGTCTTTAAGACCGATGCAGAGTTGTTGTTATTGTGTGTCTCAAAGTCGCCAATCCGGATATTGGAGAAGAGACTGCCCATGGAACAGTAACAGTTCTTCCTCACTGAGACTGTACGCATTCTGTGATGATTGAACCTTCTCTGCGCAGAGAATACTTAAAAGACAACCTGGTTTTCGGTATTATTTATTTCAGGAGTAAAAGACCCGCAAAACGGGTGTAGGAATTTTTTCCTCCAGTTATCATTTGAAACTATTTGTTTTCAATGTGGCAAAGGTCAGCAGTTAGGATCCGACCGCTGTGCTGCGAGGAACCACGTTCTCACCTCAACGTTGATCCTCTTCTCTCCGTACACAGAGTCTCCCACCACCATGTTCTTGGTCACCAGTGCATCCTCCTTCCCTCTGCAGATGAACACTCCTGAGTGGAAACAAACACACCACAAGTCAGTGCCGAGTCAATTAGATTGCATTCCCTTTGTGTGCAGAGAGAGAATGAAACTAACAAACTAACAGTTTCCCCCCCGTTTATCTAAAAGGTGGATATATGCTTTCACTGGGTTTTATACTACATCACTTTACATTTGCATTAGTAGAGTACACAGTACACAAAACCCACGGTACGATATTTTTTGAGTACAGTATGGGAAAAAAACACAACTAATATGTAATTTATTATAATAATTGTTCCACGAATCCACACATTTGGGTGATGCTGTATATGTTTTAAGTGGCATACCCAACTTCAGTTTGTACACGAGGAGTAGACATTAAGACTATTTGGGTCGCAGGACGTACCAAACGGAATACACTCGCTGAACAGAACGGTTCAGGGCGTACAAAAAGGTACCATTCCACCCGTACGCACAAGTAGAGGCCGAAATGGGGTATAACCCATATTAAAACAAACCTTCGTGTCTGTGCGGCTCAACCGTGACCTTCCTCCCTGCTCCGAAGCCTCCTCTGCCGCCGCCCCTCCCTCTCGGGGCGCCTCTGCCGCCCCCACGGCCACGAAATCCTCCACCTTCTGGGGACCTGAATCCACCTTAAAAAAAAAAAAACAGACTCATTATAAATAGATCTGTGCCCTGGTTATACCAACAAACCCATGCTTTTATCAGAGGTTATGCCCAAAATGTGCTGCGTTTCATTACTCCCAATTCACTTCCTGTCAAAAACAGTTCAGTCTGTATTTAGGTTAAACACATTCACGTATGCAGGGTTGATCTTTGCACATAGTATTGACTCAGATAATATCTGCATGTAAACTATTAATTAAAAAGCAATAGTGTTTTGGACAATCGATACAGTATTACAAACAATACTCTATATTTTCTAACACCGTCATGATGCGATAATACAGATAGCAGGACAGCGACAACACTTATATTATCATCCACTTCCCCCAATCTCACCTCTTCCTCCTCTGAATCCTCCTCGTCCTCCACGGTCACCGAAGCCTCCCCTTCCTCCACGATCACCGGAGCCTCCTCTTCCTCCACGATCACCAAAGCCTCCTCTTCCTCCACGATCACCAAAGCCTCCTCTTCCTCCACGAGGACTGAACCCTTAAAATTAAACACAGATAACAGGGGACATTAGGGGGTTGTGGTTCTACCGACTGAGTTAACACCCACATATCCCAAAGAGCCCTTGTGCACCTCTTCAAAAGATGCGGGGGGCTATTCATAATACACGGTAGTGACGAAGAACAATTTTATTTCATCACAGCGGCGCTCCATCACCACTGTTGATTGGAAGAGCAAGGAGTGATGACAATGTGATGTGGTAAAAAAAATATATAATAGAAAGATGGCTGCACATGTGACCCTGAAACAAGCCTGAGTGGTCTGTGTCTTATTTCAGGCTACCCTGTGGACATATCGTTTGAGGAGTAACAGACATGCTCAGTGGATTTCCTTTGCAAAGTCTATTTTCTGAAGAAACATGCATTGTTTACATACACTTAGCAGTTAGCCTTGTTCTTTCCCGCTACCTTTATTTCTAAAACACACTAACGTCTATGGAATGGAATACCACGAGACAAACAAAATGGACCTCCGACAAAACAAGGCTCGGTGCTAACTTTTAATAGTGGTTAACAGGCGGAGAGCTAGTCGTACGATTAACTTTACTGTTGTCTAAAACAGATACTTGAACGCACGTGCAGCGTTGTCTGGTTCCGGCTCTGACTGTAACCGCAATATCTAAATATTATTTATATTAAATAATTTATTGACTATTTAAAATTGTATATATTTGGGGTGAACGGTTTGACCGTCCTTTGTTTTACATATTGAAAAGTAAGGACAAGAATTGGTTGCCAGTTTCTCAAAATGGTAGCCAATGGCAACATGGAACCCCTTACTCTCGAGCCCAGGAAAAACGTTTTTTGTTGCCGTGTTAACTAGCTGCCCGAAACACCGCAGCGTACCGTTAACAATTCGATTTTAAGGTATTTCTGCGATGTTATTTTATTCAACTTTATTTTTCCACATCACATCAAATGTATTAAACGTTCTACAGCCGCCAACACCCCGGGTTTAAAGTTTAAAATAACGGTACGCATACAAGTCTGGCCACACGAGGTTCCAATCCGGGCTAATATTAGCTGAAGCTAACGTTAACTTTCGAGCTGTAGCCTCGTGTCGAGAAAGAATGTAGCCTCGTCAAACGCCTCCGACTTTGCACAGTAAACAATGCAATACGCGCAATAATTTGACATAAAACACATTAAGCAGATAATGTCGAGGGCTCGTGGCTGGTTTGGTGCTGGTGACGGGAGGCTGAACACGTGTGTTTAGCGACTCGTGGGCTGCACGGCGTGCTGCTGGTGAACGCTTATTTACGCATTAACCGAACATGAACATTTATTTTAGCCGTTACATGTCACCTACATCCATGGAGAGAGCGGCCACACACACTTGACACTTTTATCTCAGTTGCTAACAGTTTGTCGTACGGTTAACGGAGCAGCGTGGCGAAGTAGGCCGAACACCTATTAGCGCCTTTAACTTCAAACACACCGAGGACAGCTTAACAAAGTAGACACTCAAATTATAAAATAAACAACTAAACACATTGGTATATATTGTAACTTACCTGGTCTCATGTTATCTGGTGTAAGGCGTTTTATTGGTGCTACCGACGGGACTCTTGTGCTCTTTTCCTGTTGCTCTCACTGAACGAACGTAGTGTGACCACACTAACTCACTACTTCTACTGTAGCGATGATGCCTCATGTTTAACAGCGGAGCGAACGCTACCGCCACCTACTGGTATGGAGGGCTTCTACTTTTTCAGAACCATTGTCCTACTTTTAGAAAACATAGCTACATTAACAGTTTGAGCGGATAAAACCAGGGGTACATACAAAAGTGTATTAAGAGAAGCAATACAAAGTCAAAATAATGTATCATTGATCCATAAGAAATGTACCAAACACATCATTCATTAGTTTTAATTGTCTTCTTATTCTAAGGCTTCTTATCGTGTTGCGTATTGATGCAGTTCTTGATTTGAAAAAACAAATTTAAATTCCACAATTTAGTTTTGAGTCTGCCCATCTCTTCTTGTAAATGTGAAATCTTTCCAATAACAAAACTAACTGTACACAAATTATATTTTTCTGCCTCATTACTTAAGGCAGTGGTTCTCAAACGTTTTCTGTCACGCCCCACTTTGGAGGAAGAAAAATGTTGATGCCCCACCACCCCAACAAAACTGTAACAAAATGGTCCATGTTGAACTTTTATTGAAATAACAACATTTTGTGACTCTTCCATCTGTGCTTTTTCAAATAATAGAATAAAGAAAATTGCAATTACTTTCAAGTAAACCAGATTGCTCCATCAGACAAAAACAAATACAATGTGCAATCACTTTGTTAGAACAATGCAAATAAAGTTCAATCTGTGCAAAAAATAACTAATATTTGGAAAGAAATAGCTTATTCTGGCTGCAATTCACCTGTTTTGCACTGAATATCTTTCTAAGATAATAACAATAAACTGCAACCTGTGAAAAACTAAACAAAGCAAGTTCAAATATTTGGCAATAAAGAGTTTTACTGAGTTTTACACTGCATATCTTTTCAAAACAACAATAACGTGCAACCTGTGCAAAACTAAACAAAATGCTCCAGATATGTGTCACACATATCTGGAGCATTTTATTTTAAATATGAGCTTTAAAATGTAGCATTCTAAAAGTAAAATAATAGCTGTGATAATAGCTGTGATAATAATAATAGCTGCACGTGGGACTGTTAGTACACTGGCTGTGGTCATCACAGTGAACAGTGTCTGGCAGTGTGATGAGAGGACATGTGAGCCCTTGTTGCTGTACTTTATCTCCTTGGAGCAGAGGCTGCATTTAGCATACCCTGCCTTATCAATGTATTTAGAATACTGTGACAGCAGGAAGCTGTACTCACGTCTGTTTAGACCTCCACCTTTATCCAGGCCCAGCTCCACTCACATCTCAGCCCTGCGTCAAGCTGCGCTACACAAACAGCCTCCTCTTCCTGAAGCTCTTTGACCTCATCATCGCATCAGTATCTGGGCCTCATGTTTCAAGTTATTATCACCACGAAATCATCTCATTCTACTTTGAGTTAAAAAACAACAACCTGCAACCAGATGCGCCGGTGTTCCGGTTTAACGTTAATGAGTGACCGCGTGAACTGAACCGGAACAGGGGGGGGGCTTCATGTTTCATCACGTTACGTTTTTTCCTCCTAAATCGTGATAATGACGAACGTTAACAGTCGATAAAGTTCCGCATGCAGTGGACGTTAACTTAACCCAGCAAGTCTGAATGGTAACGGAACATAACGTAACTTAAACTTTAACGGAGTGAAAGACGCTGTAGACATCTGAACGCTGATTGGCCAAGACTCGACACGTCACAGATGTTCTATTGCGAAGAACACGACATCACCTTTTCTCCTGTCTCACTCCAAAACTGCACCGATTCTGGCAGATTACAGTGTGAGTTTACTTTGTACAGATGCCATCCTGTTTTATTCTGCCCGTCCAGTCGTTAGTCCTTCATTGATTCCTCCCGTTCTCCCGTCACCTGATCCCTACTTGCCGTACATCTGTTCTTGAGGTCGCCACAAAAAGACTTTGGGGATGCTACTTTTAGTCATTTCACCCCAAATACATGAAACAGTTTGCCTGTAAATGTAAGACTTGCTGACTCAGTAGCAGTTCTAAATGGCAATGCAAAACACGTCTTTTTAATATTGCACTTAACTAGTAGCTTTATGTTTTTAACCTTTTATGATTTGTTGTTGTTGGTGTCATTTTTAGATAATAGAAACACAATGTCTCTAATCCTCCTTGTGTAGATGAATGTTTTTTTTTGTTGCTGAATTGCAAATCACTTTGTGTTGCATTTTGTGAATAAAAGGTGCTATAAAAATAAAGTGAATTCATTCATCAGCACCCCACTATTCACCCACACCTGCCCACTAACACCAGACTGCCTATTGCGCAAACATAGATAGTTTTCCAAATTCCAGTGGTGGAATGTTAAGTACATTTACTAAGTACAGTACTTAGTGTAAGTACATTTTCATATTTCACAGTCCTATTTTACTTGAGTATTTACATTCGATATACTACTTGTTGCATTGTAGTCTAAGATTTTACAAAGCCTTGATGAGTTTCTGAAAAATGAGGCATTCTTATGGATCAAACCAACCCCATCTGTCAGGACCAGAATAAGGTGGTCAAGAGGCTAAAGGGAGGTCTGGGCCTTTTTCCCTCTTTGGTTCCTAAAGTTGTTTTGTTTTTCATTTTACTTAAAAAGTAAATAAAAGTATTCAAGATTGTGCATTGAAGTCTAATATCAACTAAATCTTTAAATGGTCCCTTTTCTGAGACCGAGCCTCAGGATGGAGCCACTTTATGGCCCTTATTTATTTATGTAGATTGTGCGTTATGGATATTACAGAACAAATGTGGAATTAATCAAAGCAGATGCCTTTGGGGCGTGTCAGGGTTTTGCGGGGATTTGCCCTCTTTGCCCAGTTGGTAATCCTTGATATCAGCTTGCCCTCGACCGAGCCACAACATTGAAATACTTACACATAAATACATTAGTAATATTGATACCACAATGTAACAATGAAACTGTCAGGAGCCATTTTGATGCATAAAGAGTACCTTTGACACTTGAAGTGCATTTGGCTGATAACACTCCTGTACTGTTACTGAGGTAACATTTTGAATGTGAAAACTTCCAAACATAATTTGACCGTTTTGTGCCTGAGCAAATACATCTAATTCAATTGAATAATGCTGTCATTCTTCCACTAAGTGTAATCACAACAATATACTGTTAAACCACCGTCCTTGAAACAAATATATATTAAAGCTGCGAGCAGCGATGAACGGGCCTCGCATCCTCCAGCGTGTCGGGGGTGGCGGCGGGACTCCGGCCTGCGCGGCCGAGAACGTCCGTGACCGTCGGACAGCGCGTCCGCGAGTGAGACGTTTTTAATCTCGCGTGGACCGCCTGATGCCGGAAATGATGCTTTGCAAATAGTCTGATGCTTCCTGTATCCGCTGCCTGGCGCTGCAGAACGCGTGCAAACATGCATCATGTTGCTCTGTGTCAAATGTAAACCACATTGTGTAAAAGTCATGTAAATCGGAGGTGTTTATCATAAAATCCAGATTTCCTTTCGCCAGCAGGTGGCGCTGTGAGTATTAGTGGAAATTAGCTTGTAGACATCCTCAGGCCATGAGTGTTATCAAGCATGAGAAGTTTGGGACCGTTTGGAACAAGTCCAGCTGAGTTACATCAGACATTTCCTTTAGCCAGTAGGCTTTGCGGGTTTACTGTAGCGCCCCCTAGTGGTCGAATGCAAAACAATTCTCAGGGTATGTTACTGGATGCGATGTGCACATGTGCTGAATATTTTGGGAATTTAGAACAAATGGTTGAGAAGTTATGTGTATTGATATTTTGCCACGCACCTAAGAAGTGTATTGGTCCATATCTAGTAAATGCAAAGCGATATCAAAAATATTTAATCCACTTATGATCCACAGCAAATTTCGTAGAAATCGGAGCCAGCGTGTAGGAGTTCGCAAAAATGTGTTTTTTTTCACTAAATTCAAAATGGCTAACTTCCGGTTTTGGGTTTAGAGCTTAGAGCTCCAGGGGCTTTTTTGTCAGTCTACATGTGATCCATCTGTTTACCATGTTATACATCTAAATTTTATATATAGATAGTGAAACGTACTGCGAGGGCTGCATCGTCGAAATATTGTATAAATTCATACAAAATTGAAAATGGCAGACTTCCGGTAGGGTTTAGAGCATGGTCCCAAGAGACTTATTTTTAAGTCTCCATAGGATACATGTGCCTACCAAGTTTCATACATGTAGCCAAAACGTAGCGCTGGGGCTGCTCTTTTGAAATATTGTAGGGGGCGCTATAGAGGCAATTGAAAACGGCCAATAAAGAAAATCATATAAACTATTTCTTCCAATGACCTGTGACACATGTACAAAGTTCCATGAGTTTTTGAGCATCCCAACCCACTAAACCATCAGCTTCCTTTTTCATGGCAAACTATGCGTCGCCACGGCAACAGCGTTCCACGAAAACTCACAAAATTCATGATGAGGCATCATCAATGTCTTAAGGCTATCCTTACCAAATTTTAGACTCATCAGGTCACCTGGCTAGGAGGAATAATTAAAAGTATAAAATATGACATTTCCTTTAGCCAGTAGGCGGCGCTATGAATTATTGAAATATGTTTAGGCTTGAAGTAGCATCATGCAAAATAAGTTTTGTGTGGATGAGATAAAGTACCTTGGAGTTATAACAACTTATAAGAAGTTATATTTTCATAAACAATGAGGCAAAATGGCCGCCACGCCACATCAAGGTTCTTCTATGAAAACTCTCGATTTTGATAACTTTTAATCACAAAGGTCTTAAGAGCATCCTGACCAGAGGAGAAGTTGATCGCTTAAAATCTGTAGGAGGAGTTCGTTAAAGTGCGAAGGCTGAAATCTGCAAAAAGTGACAAAAAGCACAACTTCGAGGGTTTACTGTAGCGCCCCCTAGTTGTTGAATGCAAAATAAATCTCAAGGTATGTTAGAGGATGCAATGTGCACATATGCTGAAAATCTGGTAATTTTAGGACAAACGGTTGAGAAGTTATATGTATTGATATTAAGCCACGCCCCTAAGAAGTTTATTGGTCCATATCTTGTAAACAAAAAGAGATATCAAAAAGCTTTTGATAATGTTTGATGACGTAGATCCAGTAATGATCCACAGCAAATTTGGTAGTAATGGGACTAAGCATGTAGGAGGAGTTCGCAGAAATGTGTTTTCCACTTAATTCAATATGGCGGAAAATCTAAGTAGGCGGAGCTTAGGGGTCTGATTGGCTTTTTTGTAGCTGTAGCTCAAGTGGACATGTGTGTCAAATTTCAAGTCAATTGGAAATACTGGCCGAGGGGCGTCACCGGTCCGACTTGTAGGGGGCGCTAGAGAGCCATTTCTTAACACAGAAAGATGCATTCTTTTTCAGATGGCTATATTCACCAGGCCTGACAAGTCCCCAAAATTTGGTGAGTTTTCATGCATGGCAAGTCCTCCAACCATGCGTACGTTTACCCAAACGGGTACAATATCAATAGGGCCTTTGCGGCCCGATGTCGGTAGCTCGGGCCCTAAAAATGTGATGCCTGTGTAAAGTATACTTATTATTCCATATGGGGTTGTCATGAGGATTGGAGGGATTTATTTTTTCTTACAACTTCAAACGTTTACAATGTGTTGACAATGTAACAATTGTGATGGAAGATTTCTAAGTTAATCGGGAGAAGAGTTTTGTTCACAAATCAATAATAAACTCTTCAGACGATTCAAAGTTGTCTTTTCTCCGTTTATTTGCTTGCAAGGGAAGAGTATACAACAGAGTACGTATTCAGCAGTCTGTGGTAAAAACTTCAAAATATGTAACACACAGGCTCCTTTATTTACACAGCAACAAGTTAGATTCAAAGTGCAGCCCCCCATGAGGGCTTGTCTGCTGTATCCAGCTGACTTTTCACAGCTTCGATACATTCAAGGTAACATGAGGTGTTTTCAACCACCAGTTCTGATTACTGCTTAGTCTGCACTTTCTTTACTCCATATAAGGAACAAGTTGTTCTGCCACTCTAAAAGTTTTGCTACTTTTTCAGTAGCCATTTTCCTTAATAGATGACACGTAAGTTTTCGAGTTCACTGCGAGTTCACATCGAGGACACAAAGTTCAAATGCATATTTTACCATTACACAACATATACACGTATCATATAGACCAGGGGTGGGCAAACTTTTTGGCTCGGGAGCCACATTGAGTTTTAAAATTTGACAGACGGGCCGGGCCAGTAGCAGATGAATGGAGAGTGTTTGTGTGAACTAATATGAATTACAAGTAAAAGCCATGACCTAAAAAGTAACTTGCATTTAATTTCAGTGAGAACAGTGTTGTTGGTCACCCTTTTTAACCAGTGCGTCAACGTTTGGTGTCAGTTTGGTTGTGGCAATTCTCAGAACAGATCAGAGGTGTTCATCAGTTAGCTGGGATCTTACACTGTATTTTTTTTAATCCCATTAATGCATATTTAATCATGCGCTTACTTATTAAGCAGTCATTTTTGACACAGTGTTTTTAGTATAAAGGTCAATAACTGTGGTCTTTTCAGCAGTTTGATTCTTTGACCGGATCATACACATATTCGACTGTCAAATGTAAGAGGTCTGCTCTGTAATGTCTTTCCTTGTCTCTCCCCCCTGTGTCACGGTGTGGGTACATCTCACTAGCGTCAGGAAAGTATCAGAATACCCATATTTTATTGGCTAAACTGCATCACGTGACGTGATTTACACCGCATTGGTCGGTGTTTTTCCTGCACCGCTGAACAAGTGCCGTAAATGCTGGAAAGGAGCGTGAATAACTCCGCTGCATAAAGCAAAGGCCCGCGACCCACTGAAAACGGGTCCGCGACGAACCACCAGTTGAGAATCACTGGTCTGCAGGATCGTGACGAGCGGTGAACAGCTGTTTGTGTGGTGTGTCTTATGTCTCTTCCCGTTTCCTTCACCTACATGCCCCTGGGCCCTAAGCCCCTCCCTGTACAGCTTCTTATCATCTCTTTCCACCAATGTACATTGATAACAAATACCACACATATTACGGTAATCAGCGTTGCATATGTGTCAAACTCTATCAGTGCATCTCCGGTCTGTCTTTGTTCATCCTGCATCGCTCTGTTCTGTTCTTTAATGTAACTAGCTGGAGCGGCGGAGCCTCTCCCAGCTGTTAGCAGACGGTTGTGCTAGCAAGCAGGCTCGCGAGCGAGCTGTACCCAGCATGCAGTTCGGCGGTGAAATTTTATAAATGTACAATTATTAGTGTTACAAATTGTTTATGCGTCACAGACTGTTGTGTGCTGTGGTGCTTTTCTCTGTTAAAGAGCGTTAGTTGTGGGTTCTTAATTGTTGCGACAAAGAATACATTTAGCTATCTGTTTAAAGCAGACAGCAGTTGTTTCGGCTATGTACCGGTATAATGGTGTGAGAATAATTCATGTTATACGGGAAATTAAAGCGGTATACTTCCCAGCTCTAGTCTTTATTATAGTTTGGGAAATTTTGTACCAATGTTTGACGGGACGGATTAAAAAGCCCAACGGGCCGTAGTTTGCCCATGCCTGATATAGACTGAGCACATGTGTAAACATAACAGTAAACTATCAGCCATACCAATTCAGTTAATGAGGAAAGAAGAAAAATAACTTAATCAGACGGTATAATAAATAATGAATATAATCGATATAATAACAATAACAATAATAAGAGAAAATGAAGTAAAAACAAAATAAATATATTTTGGTGACAAAACTTTGAGAACAATTTAAGAGGCTCTAAACTAAATTTAATTTAAATGATAAAACAACTTAAAATATGGGGTTGAGTTAAGAAATGTAACGTTAGCTGTATGAATATGAAATTCCCCTAAGTGATGTTTGGGACTCTTACATGGCAACAGCGCCATCTAGCGTCTCTTTGCAGCAGAGTCTTTCCCCCACAGCCGCAGACGGAAGTAGCCGGTGTGTCGGTGACACGTCACTGAGGTCAGACGGGAGGAAAGATGGCGAGCACCTACGAGAGTTTCAACTTGTAAGTGCTGCGGATCAACACCGTAACACACCGTAGCTTTTTTACTGTTCATGCTGAGTGAGGGGCCTCCGTCAGGACTTCACACTGACACGGATAAACGACGAAGCAGCTCGGCGTGTGTAGACCACCTCGTCAGCGCAGGCGTCGTGTTACCGCTCCATGCAAACAATGCTAACTGCACCTGATTCCGGTAGAAAGTTTTCTACCCTAAATGAGCTCTTTTGAACGGGTTGGGTATGACAGCAGCACCTCGTTAACGTCACTTTATGTGACAGGAGTCCCGCGCTACCGGGTGAAGCTAGATATGAGACGGTTTAACGGATGCAGCACTGCTACCTGCTGCTAGTCGGTTACAGTGTTCCATTAGCTCTCGTAGCTAACAGGTACTCCTGTCAGCTCGCCGTGTAGTCTTCCGCCGGTTGACTCTAGTCCGCATCGTTTCTGTAGGAGTATTACACGGAGCCCCGCTGCTGCTGCTGGGGTGGGGGCTGATGGTGGTGATGGTGTTAGTGCTAGTGGGTTTTTAAACAGCTCTCGTGTCTGTCTGTCTCACCAGGCGCATCACACCAGAGAAGTTCTACATAGAGACTCTGGATGACGGAGCCGAGGACGTCCTGGCTATCGACAGGGTGTCGACCGAGACGACTCTCACAGGTGATCTCAGGTTAGGGGCTTGAGCCTCAGCACGTGTGTCATTGAAGGAGAACACAGCGGAGACTGTAGCAGCACTACTATATATTAAATATATTGTAAACAAGCTTAGTGTGTTGATGTCAATTCAAACCAGATTTACTTTTTTAGAGGGTATGATTTTAATTTTGTTTCATATTTATTGTCATTATTATCTACCCAAGATCTTCCTCGGTGCCACTGTTTTTGGTACATTTTTGCAAAAAGAAAAAAAGTTTAAAGAAACCCTAAATAAAGAGGTACAAATTAAACACCAACATATGGTTTACATTTTGTACTACCTTGTCTTTTGCAAGTGCCTTCATCATTTAAATGTTATTCTATATATACTGTCTGCTGCAGTAGCCATACACACATACTGTTTATATGTATGATTCTTTTTACTATCTCCTCTGTGGTCTCATTCAATTACATATGTGCAATTATATAGAAAAAGGTGGATAATACCCATTAATTACCCCATAATAAATGGATATTCTCCAGATTTGCACAGTAGTCCTACTCAAATCACACACACACACACACACATAATTACTTAGTTGTGTTAATCATTTAGTACAGACATTGCCAAACACTCTGTGGGTCGTAGGAGATGTTATTTGGGTCGCCAAATATATTTTCAGAATTTCTTCCTGTAGTCTAGATTTTGTGCAGTTCACATTCGAGCCACAAGAGGGAGCCTGAATGTTTGTAATGTTCTGATAACTGTAGCCTACTTCCAACATTGAATCTAATATGAAAAGCTTTCCGTACATTCTGTTTGTTTAACTGATGAAAGAAAATTAAAAGAATGAGCCTGTTAATGCTGTCTAAATGCATTTATTTGGTGTCATTTCTGAAGTATTTATCTAGTGTACATGTTTTCAATAACGCATGCATAAAACAAACTTGTGATTTGTCAAAAGTTTGTTGTGAATTTGGCCGTGATGGTTTTTCATTTTTAAAAAGTGGGTCACTAGAAAAAAGAGTTTGGGAAACACTGCTGTAGTTGGTACAAATGCCCAAAACATTTACTAGTTGTAGTTGCACAGTTCTGATAACGTTGTTACTTTAACTCCGTCTCATTATGTGTAGCTCGCATCTAACAGACAGTTTCAAGGTGTCCCTTTTATTCTCTAATCATTTTCATTTGCGCCATTAAAAAAAGTAGCTCATCAGTTGCAGCCCTAGCTGAGATAATTCACACTGCTGCTTAACCCTTGCTGTGTGCCTGCTTTGGTCCTCAGTGAGGAGGGACATCCCTGCGTCTGCAGAGACCAGGCCCATATGCGGACTCATGGGGACGATCCGCCTGGTGGCAGGTGAGTCAAGAGCACATGAAGACCGTCGGGACATTACAGCAGCAGGCGGTGTGTTTTTTAAATCTCCAACCACTTCTTCTGTGTTAGGCATGTACCTGGTTGTCATCACGAAGAAGAAGAAGGTGGGGGACCTGCTGGGCCATGCTGTGTGGAAGGCCGTGGACTTTGACATTGTCTCCTACAAGAAGACGATACTGCACCTGACGGAAAACCAGGTGAGGGATCTCATGGCTCCGGGTTGCACCTGTGGCTGGGAGAGCTGGCAGACATCTAACCGAGCTTGGTGTGGCGGTCAGAGAATTTTGAGGGTTTAAATATCCTTCACGATGGTGGACATGATTGATTTTCATGTAGAAGGTGTTCCCCAAAGTGGCCCTTTGGTGTCCGATCCGCTAGCAGCGGCTTCCACTTGTACCGGCTTCATTTACCGCCCTCTCTGACCTCTGAATCTGGGTCTGTCTCTTTGTTTCAGATGCAAGACAACAAGGCTTTCCTGTCCATGATCAACAACGTGCTTCACACAGACGGCTTCTACTTTGCTACGGACTACGACCTGACCCACACCCTGCAGCGCCTGGCCAACACCAGCCCCGAGTTTCAGGAGATGAGCCTTCTGGAGAGGGTGAGATGTACCTCGAGCCCCTTTTCCCCCGCTGGACAAAAAAACCCCACTAACATCTGGCTTTTGTCTTCGGTGGGAAAGGTCACAATCAGTCCCGGGACAAATGACTCTGCAGAAGTCACGGGTATTTATCGACTCCAGCTCCGATCGGTGCGATTTGGACAATTATTATAATTTATTAACATATAAAACACACAATGAATCCTCTCTCCTTACAGCCACCAGACTCCAGTCAGACAACAGTCATTATTTCCTCCCTGATCCTCGAAACACACTCCGTTCAAACTCGGCAGAAACAAAATACAACTCGTGAAATCCGTCTTTGTTAGTCTTTCCACCGTTCTGACAATCACCAGCTCTGGTTTGGTCAAAGTAAACCCCTAAATTCACAGAGTTGGATGTGAAAAGAAACAGCCGTTACATGCTCTCCTCAGTGCTACCAGACGTTGAACATAACACCAGAAAAAAAACAGAAAGGTATGCTGGTCTACTGGCAGTAGGAGAGGAGTCCATCGCCTATGTTTAGCTGGTTTTCCTGTGTTTTAAAAAAAAAAAGTTGCATATATGTGCTAATGTTGGTGGAAAAAGCGCTGTTGAATACCAAATACATCCCTGTCTCTCTGTGAGTTGGTGAGCTCACAGTGGCCAGAGTTAAATACCCAACTAGAAATGTTGTTACCCATAAAATGACAAATGAATTAAATTCACATAAACAATACAAAACGAAAAAAAAAAAACATCAATCTCAATGAATAATTCCAAATGTACAATTGTTGAAGTATTTTTTCCCTACAGTAAGCCTCATCTCCGGGTGTAGGCCACGCCCTTGTCTGTCTTTGTATTAACCCGTGCTGACTGTCCTGTTGCAGGCAGATCAGCGTTTTGTCTGGAACGGCCACCTGCTGAGGGAATTCATCGCACAGCCAGAGGTGAGGCCAAACCAACGTTCTCGCTTTCACAGCATTTATTTAACATTCCTACTCTGGGATACGCCCCTCCCCCCTCCCCCCCTGAGGATTCTGGTCCGTAACTGTCCTCACCATTGGAAGCGTGCTTGTCTACTGTAGCCTGTGTTCAAACAGCGAACTACAGCAATAGTAGGAGCAGTCTGGCTTCTCCACGCCCATCGGTTGGAAGCACCAGAAGTCTGCGGCCAACATTTTTCTACATTGCAACATTTAGTTTCCATTTTGATTCAACAACTCAATTCAGCCACTAGTCAGCCCAACTCACCAACACCCTAGACCCAAGCATTTCAGTAAAGCAAAGCATCTCATTATCTAACACTGTTTTTATCTTACAGTTACACAAGTTTGTGTTTCCTGTGGTCCATGGCTGTATCCTTTCCTGCTGTTCGTTGGTGCTGGTTTACTGAATGAGTGTGAGATCTATCATGTCGGGTCCATCTCACTGAGTGAGGCATTAAATAAGACACATCTACTTTATACTACTACCTTGATACTGTAAAGGTAGTAGTATAAAGTTTATACTGTTCAATGTGTTGATAGTGTTTTTGTTTGTCCTTGATCTGGATGAATATTAAATCACTATTACGTGGAGAAATACTGTCTAAAAAGGTACTGTAGCCATAAAAAAGTTTTTGATAAAGAGCCAACAAAAGAAATGTTGCTCACTTCAAATGGATAGTTCAGATGTTTAGAAGAGGGGTTTGGAGTAAGAGACATGAGTACCAGCACAGAAGCAAAGCAATGTACTGCTGTGGATGGAGGCACCCTGACGGGGAACTGAAGTTGTTATCTGTGCTCTCTTCAAAGCAACCAGACTCCACTGACAAAAATGTATTTATTTACCTTGCAGAACACAGAAGCTGCTGGTATACCACTGCCTTAATCGGTTTATCTCTTTGTGTTATTGTGTGACTTTGGTGTTTAAACTAACCCTTTCTTTAGAACTCCAAAGTCCCACAAACAGATTAACCGATGGAGGCAGCGGAAGACCAGCAACGTCTGTGTTCTTTGAGGTAAAATGACTGTTTTTGTCAGTGGAGTCTTGTGGCTTTGAAGAGAGCACAGATAACGACTTAAGTTCCACGTCTGAAAGGGCTGTATGACGGCAAAGTAAGGGGGGGGGGTCCGCCATCTACATCGATACATCTACATCGATATGTTATTTTTTTTTTTTATAAAAGTGCTTAGCACTGACTTCTCACTATTCCACGTCAGTTTTCTTAACGCATCTCTTGACCAGTCATCACCATGAAGTCGGGCTGCATCAACGGGAAGGTCTTTGATTGGATTATTATCTCCAGGAGGAGCTGCTTCAGAGCCGGAGTCCGCTACTATGTCCGAGGTAACGCTACCGACTCCACGCGTCCACGGGAAATGTTTTCTGTCTTCATTGTCCAACACTTTTACAAATGTTTTACAAACACATTCGCAGCTCATTTATGGCACATACCCAGCGGATATTATTTCGATGATGAACCTGTCAAACAGCTGTTTGTGTTTTTGTCCGCAGGCATTGACTCAGAAGGCCATCCTGCTAACTATGTGGAAACGGAGCAGATCGTGCAGTACAACAGCGCCAAGGCTTCGTTTGTTCAGGTGAGCCAAAGCATTGATGCTCCAGGAGAGACGCAGTGCAGTCTGCCTTCAGGAAGAATTGACCCGCTGGTCAAGTCAGAATCCAGTGGTTTGAAGTTATATCATGACAGCACACAAATGTAAATAGAATACAACATTAAAGGGTAACTGAAGGTTTAGCTTATTTTGAAAATGTGACGTGGGATTTCAGAACGTGACGTTTTGCGAGCGAACAGACAAACCAGATCAATTAAAAATGTTTTATTTCTCTGTAGGGTTCTTTACATAATGTTGTCAGACACTTATGATGCCAATCAACAAGAACTTTTAGTGGACGTACATTGATGGTGAGGAGTTTCCCCGAGCGATCACACTACAGCCTGTTTAGCGTCTGCAACTGTTGTCCCCATTAGTCGCTTATAAAAGGTATAAATAGGGTCCAGGTTGAAAAACACCGAAGTTCCCATTTAAGCATCAAAATATAGTTAAAACAATTTGAGCATGTCTTCAGCTCTTTTTTTGGTTTCCTTTATAATTAGTTCTTACATACAGTTGTGTCCACTCGTCTCCACATTGAACGCATAATGCCCCTTTCCTCCTCCTAGACCAGAGGCTCCATCCCCCTCTACTGGTCCCAAAGGCCCAATCTCAAGTACAAGCCCAAACCACAGATCAACAAAACAGTGAACCACGTAAGCTGCCTTTTTAATTTACACGAGACAAAACGTGTTTATTTTTTTCCTTGCGTTCCTCACAAAGTTTCTCTCTGTTGCTCTCTTGTAGTTGGACGGATTCCAGAGACACTTTGACTCTCAGATTATTCTCTACGGAAGACAAGTCATTTTGAACTTGGTAAATTTGTTATGACAGATGTGCCAGCTAGGTTTTCATTTCACACTGTTTTAACCCACGATATGACCCTGACTAGAAATCATTCCTCTTCTTAGAATTATTATTATTTTTGTTGTCATCCTTCTTTTTTTCACAGATCAACCAAAAGGGCTCAGAGCAGCCACTGGAGCTGGCTTTCGACAAGATGGTGACCGGCTTGGGTAACGGCATGATCAAGTAAGATAACCGCCAGCTCCGTCCTTCACCCCTCACGCATTGCTGCGTTCTTTTAGGGCCTTGCGTTGACACCGCCTGATATTAGCTTGAGGTCACCACTACGTTTCAGTAAACACTTTCTCTTTTTCTGCAGGTACATAGCTTTTGACTTTCACAAGGAGTGCAGCCGGATGAGGTGGCACCGCCTGCATATCTTAGTGGATATGGTCGCCGAAATGCAGGACGAATTTGGGTTAGTGCGCTTTTTTGCTTTGTGCGCCAGGTAAATATCTACGTCTGTCTCTGCAGCAGAAGTAATGGTGTGTATGCGTGTGTGTGGATCCAGATATTTCCTGGTGGATGCGGATGGGAAGGAGATGTTGACCCAGGAGGGGACGTTTCGGAGCAACTGCATGGACTGTCTGGACCGCACCAACGTCATCCAGAGCATGCTGGCCCAACGCTCGCTGCAGTCACAGCTACGGGTACGACCCTAGCATCCCACAGGAAGTGGACGTAATAATCACAACAGCTGATCACAGAGAACCAAGGCTGTGCCCAGCTTGATTTGTGTCGGTTAGCTCAATGTAATCCAGCATAATGTCTATTTCCACAGCACTAATATCATCAGCACAAACACGGTCATGTCATTCGATCCGTGTTAAAGGGATAGTTCAGCTGTTATGAAGTGGGGTTGTATGAGGTACTTATCCAAAGTCAGTGTATTACCTACAGTAGATGGCGGCCGACACACCCCCAGTCTGATTCAGACAGCAGTACCACGGGGCCAAAACAAGACTCTCGCAAAAGCCACAAGACTCCATTGACAAAATCAGCGATTTTCGCAGGAGGTTCATTTTGGACTCTCAAATCAATATGTGCGTGTGTGTTCCTGCAGAGAATGGGAATCCTCCACGTGGGCCAGCAGATCGAGGAGCAGGCAGACTTTGGCAAGATGTTCAAGAACGGTGGGCTCACACTACCAGTTTCACACTACCAGTGTCCTGTTTCACTGGGCCACGCCCGCGTTTAAGGGTCCGAGATGTTAATACGATCTGTTCTCTTCTATTTCCCTCCTCCCCACCCGTCTGTTCACGTGCAGCCTGGGCAGACAATGCCGACGCCTGTGCCAAGCAGTATGCCGGTACTGGTGCCTTGAAGACCGACTTCACCAGGTTAGTTTTCACACAGCAAACGGATACCGTCCTGCTGAACACATGCTAACTACCTGCTAATGACAAAAGAAAAAGTCTAAGGATGGAGGTGTCTGCTAGTTTGTCTGTTCAACTGTCTGTCCTTCCCCAGGGTTAATTCTTTGGTTGCTCTCTCAGATTTATGAGCATTAACCCTCTGAACCCAAAGCAGTTTCGGGGTGTTCTTTTGGTCCGGTCACATTTTTCTCTCTGTGGCCTTGATTCTCTCTACAGTATACAAGTCCTGCACCTCTGTTGAAACAGCACAATGATGGCAAGAAGTCAAAAATGTATTTTGAGCAGTATAACACAGTTACAATGCCATAAATCATAAGGAAGAAAAAGTTGAATTTCTGTGATGATTTATTTTATAAAAATTGAAAAACACTGGAATCTATATGTACGACATGTTATCAAATGTCTACAAGTTTAACCAATTTTGGGGAAAACGGAGGCTCCACATGCTTTATACATTGAACTCCTCTGTGCTCAGCAGCCTGCAGTTCTGTCCAAGTTTCGCGGAGTTGTTGCCATGTGACTGTTGGTCTCAACCGAGTCAATCATGGCTTCCTAGTTACGCTGAGGAGCTCAGAATTTAATGCTCTTCACAGGATCCAGTCAATTCAAACGGCTTGTTTGGGAAAAGATTTTAAATGAGGCTTGTAGAATAACAAGTTTTTAATGAGGTATCACAACTTTAGGCTTCGATTTGGTTTCTTTTTCTGAAAGAAGTGTTCGTTCAAAGACTGTCGGAAAGATTTTTTACAGCTTCTGGCTGTGATAAACCGCGTAGTTTGGGCAATTGTTTCAGGAAAACATGCTTTTAAATACCACCGGTGGGTTTTGGGGTTCGGAGGGTTAAGTTCACATGCAGTAAGAAAGCTGGATGGACAGGGTTTATCCTCTGGGGAGCATGAAATGGCCTCGGTAAATGAGGTTAGATGTTAGTTGGTGTTAAATTGGGAGGCTAGAGGACGGGTCAGGGGGATAACAAAATGGTTTGTATCCAACCTATGAGGACGTAAGTGATTTTCTACATGTTGTCGACCCACATGATGATCTCTCAGGACGGGGAAGAGGACTCAGTTGGGGCTGCTGATGGACGGCTGGAACTCCATGATCCGATATTACAAAAACAACTTCTCCGATGGGTTCAGACAGGTGGGTCCAAACCTTTCTGGATTTGATGTGTGCATTAGTGTGTTTTACTATTACTTGTGTGGCCAAACTTTTTTCATTGTGGGTTATATACAGAAAAATATAAGGAGTCACGGGACAAACTATAGTAAATGTGTAGTTTTCGAGCAAGAACATCAGTGTTTCTAGAGCAGAAACCCAACGTGCCAGTGAATGAAGTGTGGGACTGACGTTTAGTTTCACCGCAACGGATTCCTTGCAACTTCACTTGCACTTCTGTGACAAAGTACTCGTTTACCCAACATTTCTGAAATTTTCAGCACTCACTCGCTATCTTCCGTCTTTTCGGTTCCACCATGTTTACCAAATCTAGTGAGGTAAATGTTTCAGTAATCAGTAACCTGACCCACCAGATGGTTTGTTACACAGAACCAGCTGAGAAGCCATCATTGGAAACTGTTTGGAAAAGGGCAGGCACTTTCAAAATGTATGTGGCAGGTGATTGGACAAATCATCTGTCAATCAAACTAACTCTAACCGAAGCCAGTAGGGAGAAGAGCGAAAACACCTTTTCCATCTAGAAAAGCCTTCAGTGTTACTCTCCAGTTCTGATATTAGTGATGCTATTCCAGCTACACTAACCTCTTCAGGGGCCGCCATTGTCGTGAACAGCAAACATTTGCCTCTCTGTGTCATCTGGCACAAACTTAAGCCACACCCATAGCTACCAGTAGCTCCTCACAGGAAACTGATTGGTCCTTGCGCAGCTTACCGGACACAAACGCACTATTTGATACTTGAAGCCTGACGAGATGGGTTTTCGTGTGCTATATGATCCCGCGATTCTCAATTGACCTCGCGATATCTCAAAAATCCAGCTGGCGTGCAAGGTAAAGTAATCAACGTAGGTCAAGTGGTTGTTCATAATGGCAGCGACATCTAGTGTTTAAACTAAGACGTGCCACGTACAGGCCACTATTGGTGCTATTTATTAGAAATTGGTTATGTAGTTTGGCCACCCAGTTTGGTACTGCACAGTTGAAATGTAGACCTGTCAGTTATCTTCAGTTACAGTAGACTCTTTAAGAGAATTGGTCATGGCCGAAGTCTGGAGATCTCTTATTTGCTGACACAATGTAGAGACGACAGAGTGATAAATGAGATGCACTCGCACTGCAAACAGTAAGAAACGGTTGGTCTGTTGTAACGCAGGACTCCATCGATCTGTTCCTGGGGAACTATGCTGTGGACGAAGCTGATTGGGCCACCCCGCTGCGTGACACCAAAGACTGGAAGTTCCTGACGGTAAGAATGGCTCTGGAAGATAGACGGATACCTTTTTCCTCTTTTCCCGATGTTTTTTTTAATGTGACTCTTTTCCTTTTCTAGTTGCCTATCGTCATGGTGGTAGCATTCTCCATGTGCATCATCTGCCTGCTAATGGCTGGTAAGTCCAACTGCAATTAACTCAGTCATTGTCATACTGCAAACGTAACGACATGCATCAGGGTTTAGTTATCCTAAATTAAATTCGGATCATGCTTAAAATATTTAAGCAGTAATTGTTATTTTACTAATTGTTATTTTACCCCCCCCACCCCCTCCCCCTGTCAGGTGAGACGTGGACTGAGACGCTGGCCTACATTCTGTTCTGGGGAACAGCCAGCGTGGTGACGGGCGGCCTCATCCTCTTTAATGGACTGGACTTCGTAGATGCTCCCAAGCTGGTCCAGAAGGAGAAGCTGGACTGAATGTGTGCGTGTGGAAAGCAGCTTGGCCCTGGCGATCTCACCGCCTCATCCTCTGGCTCTTCGTCACTTTACCCCCAGCATCAGCACCCGCAGGCCTGGAGCCTTTACTAACGGACGGGGTGGAGTGGAGGATGGCGGTGGGAAGCGGGGGCCGGGCCTCGTGCGCGAGAACGGCGGAAGAGACAGGGACTGGGAGCGCACGTTGCCGGCTGCTGTCCACACTGCAGATACTGTCATGTGGACAGGACTGTCTGTCCGCAGTTTTACTGGACACTGAACCTCTGGAGTTTGTTCTTACTGGATGTGATTGTTTCCGTGATTTCAGAGGAATGCTGTGGGGCCTAAATGTAAATGTCCGCCCCATTGAATTACCTTAATGGGTGTTTTGGGATCAGTTCTTTTGCCTTTTGTCTTTTGTATTATTGCCAAATATATGTTCATCCATGCACAGATGCTCTGTCCCAGGTTAGACGCTGCCTGCTTCGATGGTTCAAGACCAGCAACAGGTCGATGAGCCGATCCGGTTCCAAAGGCTCCAGGAAATCCGGCCTTCTTTTGCGACGACTTCAATTACACAGCCAGTGTATAATCAGAAGTCTTCAGTATCCCAAATGTCTATTGGCGATTTGTTGGATGGTGCACTTTTATCACTTCACATGGTTGTGAAATACGTCAGGTATGCTGTATATTTAACACGCGTTTGTGATTATAATCTGCGTCATTGGTTGTTATCAATACACAGTGAACAATCATCATATGAGGGTTGATCAGTTAAAAGGCCACTGCAGGCTGTAACTGATACTGTTGAAGGCAGACACGATCTCTACGGTTTGGAGTGAGCTTCTCACTCCCAACTCCTCAATTACTGACGTTTGGTTGGACTCACGACGCTTCTAACCCTCTAGCGTCAGTGTTGGCCTCGGGGACAACGTGTCAGTTCCCGGTCGTTACATGCGTACAGTATCTTTTCAAAATGAAATTCCAGCGTAGGTTTACTTATTTTGAAGGTTTACTTGTGCAACAAACTGCTTGGTTAGGTTCCGGCAGCAAAAGTGCTCAAAATAACTACAGATGTTACATAACTACGGAAATTACAAAGAAAACTACGGTATAATAGGTCAACATTCCTTCAGAGGGGATGCAAAGATGGGTCTCCTGGGTGTAAGTCCCAGGTTTGTTTGATCCAGACGTACTTTTCTAAAAGATGCGTCGGTATCAGATGCTGAGGGGCACCGACAAAGCAGCGGTATAAGACGAGTTGGGAGCGAGAGCGGGTTCTGCACTACATGTTATCTGCCATGTGTTGTATCATTACAACCGACTGTAATCGTAGGTGTCATGGAACTTGGCGCTTTATTTACCATCAATTTATTTGTCCACAGAAACGAGTATTAAGTGCTCTCTATCTACTTAATTCTTGCTCTCAAATGAGCCATTTGAGAGCAAGAATAAACGGAACCTATTGTTAAAAAGTATTGTTAACATTTTAACTCTTTAAAAGGGTGAAGTTGCAGGTTGGTGTATTGAAGCGTTAGCGGCAGGCTAGCAGCTGTGTTTAGGTATCGAGGTACCAACATGTGTTGAGTTCATTCCTGCATAATAACATTGTCGGTTAGCGCATTCATTTGATTTGTTGTTGTAGCCTCCCGCCCTTTCTTTAAAGCTAGGGTTGGTAATGTTGAGAAACTAGCAAGATTACACTAGAAAACAGCCCCAACGTGCCAACTCTTCTTCAATGAAACTAGCTAGCAGCACTAGCTCCTAAAGTCGCTAAATCTAGATAGAAAGTCGTCTGACCCGTCCTTTCACTTCCCTTCAAAGCCACACCCCCAAAATGATCAATGATGGCTGTTAGTACTCCAAACTGTCAAGCTAGCAGCTTATGGAAGACTGGTGACAGGCAATGAGTGGACAGGCATCTAGCACGTCTAACAGCCATGGATACCAGACCTTTTTTAGTTTTTTGTTGATTTATTGATTGCTGTTGGGATGCAATAAGAATTTCAACAAATATAACAAAGGTCTTCAAGAAGATTATCAACCCTATCTTCAGTGATAGTTGGATATTGAATATTGTTTCAACAAAGCGTCGGCTTCGGCTGCACAATCTGAATCTGATTCTACATAACTGCTTGGTTTGATTTAGGACGGAGATGCATGGATATACTTCAGATTTTTCCTGTTATGTTATCTGTGACATTCCTAAATATATGTTCGTTAACAATATTTAATGTTATGTTCTGTTGAACCCCCTCCATGACGCCAGCCGGGCTCTGGGCAGTTACCCTGTGCTCAGAGAATGTCCGACTTGATGAGGATCACACAAATGCATTAATAACGTTGACTCTGTACATGTAGATCTATGCTTCTTGATCAATGGGTCTCATGCAAGTGATTTATGGGAACCTATGGCATTCACCAAGTTACTCGTATTTGGAATTCTTTCTGTGGTCCAGACCTGTCGCACGAGTCATGAACTTTTTTGATTTAAAAAATTGTTATGCCTTAATCTGAATGAATTTGCAGTTTAAATATGAAACTGAATACGAGATCAAATAAAATATTTAAGACAAACTTGCAGCAAAACTAATATTCTGTTCCCCGTATCTTCATCATGGCTGCCAGTAAAAAGAAAAGAAACATTTTGGCATATTTTGTTAGAGAACTTCTACATGACAGTAGTTCTCTCAGTATGACAGCTGCCTCTGCAGGTCTCTGTCTAGTATCATCCTCTCTTGCACCTTAAAGTGTTAACAACACTTTAGGCTGTTACACTGTTCTTTAATATCTCTTATTAATTTCACATC
>NW_022280073.1:161669-188978 GCF_004355925.1 Anarrhichthys ocellatus
ATTATCTACTGCTCAAAGTTCAAATTAGATACCGGTGTGTGTGTGTGTGTGAGACTGTGGAAGCCGCTGTCCCGGTTTAAAATCTTCCACGTGCAAGTTAACTCCAACGGGGGAGATTTTGAGAGAAAAGATCAAGGAAGCCAATCATGATCGGTTTAGCTTTCTGTTTTTTCCGATTGCAAGGTGATGAGAATTTGTCTTTGACCTTACTCACACAGGTACATAAAGGACAAAAACACACATTAAGGGAGATCATCTTTGAAATTAGGCAGGGGTTACCATCACCTCCACACATACAGTATACAACCAATCACTAAACCACCTCCACCATGAGCCACTCCATCTGCTGAAGAAAGCCAAGAGGCACGCTTGAAAGCTTCAGAAGCAACAAGTAGGTTGGACTTGGTGTTGACAATCACTTTGTGAAGCCACTGTTTCAGAGGTCAAGGGAGAACGTTCAAGATCAATATTATTTCTGTCATTCCGTGGTAATATTCTTGACGCTATATTCATGTGTGAACAGCAATGTAGCAAGCAATACATAATTCACTGTGGCTTTAGTTGCTCAGAGTAGCTAGAGTATTGGCAAATGGCCATTTTCATTGTCCTGTCAAACAACAAAAAGGTATTTGTATTATCAGAATATCATATTCAGTGATAATTGTTTGCATTAGAGACACACACACACACACACACACACACACACACACATTCACTCGCACACAGAGACTACATGTCCATTATTAACATCAACATTTGTCTTTAATAAAAAATGTATCTTCCGCCATTCAACATAAAAGTTAAGAGCAGAAAGATCAATAAATGATTACAATACTACTCATGACATGATGTATGTTAATGGAACTTTTGATTACATTTTAATTAACATCAAACTAGTTAGTTCATCGTCTATGACAGTCAGTTACTACTAACTCACTTCATTTAGCCAATTGCACAAAAAGAAGAAAAGAAATCACATTTCTGAAGCATTCCAATCATTAGACCATTAGATGACACACGTATCTACAGTATGTACACATTTTACATATTTGAGGCTGTGCAAGGCAAATACTTAAGTATTCAAACTATATTTACCACATTAGATCTATTACTGGTTAATACACGTGACTTTATCTGCTCTCCATTTCACACACATTACAGATAAGGTCTCATAGCATATCCAGCCCTTTCAGGACAGGACAGATAGAAAGCTACTTCTCAACAAATACTAAATATATAGGAAAAACAGACAATTTGTACAACCTTCTTACATTGGAGCACATGTGTAAATCCGTTTACCAGAAAACTCAATACAAGCTATTATTAGTTGACTACTCGGTCTATTATTGAGTCCAACAGGTTATAATCTTCAAAGAATTTCAACTTTTCAGCCAAAGTGGAGTGATATTTTTTAAGCACTACATTAAAATAAAAAAGTCATATTTTGGTACTAGTGATGTAAATGGCCCCTTCTTTCATATTTCAACAATAATGACTCTCAAAAACAGCATTAACTACTAGTGGCAGTAATGCTGAACTTTCTGTAATCCTATCGCTGGACTTTAATCCCATTCGGGAATGTGCATCTCTACAAATAAACTTGATTTGACCCTGAATTAGTTCACTCCGTTGAGACATTAATATCTATGGCTGAATATGAATAACATGACATTTTTGCAATGTATAAGACATGAAAAAAAAGAATACCATACTCAAACATATAACCCTCTGAGTAAGCTACATATCGTCCTACATTCAACTACATTTGCTCTAAATGTTTGGCAATCAAACAAACTGTAATATAATGTTGCAAATACAACTTGAACTTCTCTTTAAGTGCACAGAGTATTGATTGGAATCTGGTTCAGAAGTTTGACTTTAATACTGATGGAAACTGTACAGTAATACATTAACCTGAATGTACCCAACACCAATCGGTGACGCTGCGTGTCGTCGCTGCGTTCAGCTGAAGGGACAGATGTATGGAAGCGTCGAGGAAGGAAGGTGATCAACCCCCCGGTGTATCATCTGGGCACTAAGTAGATACCGTGTTGACAGTGCGCTGCCTCATGTGATGGTTTCCATGTTTCCTCTCCCTGCAGTAGACATACAGAGCTGTGAGGGGGATACAGCTGACCGACGACACCATTAGCAGCCCGATGAAGACTTGGCCGAAGACGGGATACTCCATCACCACCGACTTGCCCTGAGGAAACCACAGCTACATTTAGCACTTTGACTTGACACATTAGTTAATTACAGCCATTTTTATAAACTACAAAAAGTAATAAAAAAAGCTATTCAATTAAATTAATAGTTTCTAATTTTCTTTGGTATTTTTCCATATATGCAATCATGATTGCTGGGTAATATGAATATTGATGTACAAGGTCAAGTCTCTATTTAAACATGTGACGAGACGCTAAGATACACTGTAGCTAGTTTAGGGCGCAAAATCTGTCAAGCCGAGCGAGCAGTTGTGCCTTTCAAACATAAGAGGCTGTAGGAAAAGTGTGTGTGTGTGTGTGTGCATGCAAGCGGGCTGTGCCCATCATAACAGCGTGCTCTTGGACCCGTCGTGACTACATTACACCACTGCAGACAGATTTATCTGAAACACTAAACACCTTTTATTTATGTTGAGTTTTTCCAGTTTGCTACCCGTTGATATGTGCATCAAAATACTTTTTAGTGATTGAGGAAGATTCTAAACCAATAATATCATCCGCATGAAAACACACTGTAAAGGGTTCAAGTTCTAAGACAAAAACACGGACAACTTCCAGACCGTCAACGTCATGTCAATCACAAGGTAGTCCCGCCCCCAAGCATACTGTGCTTTTTAAAGGCAATAAAGGCTAATCTTATTTTATAAGGCACACTTTAGACCTGCATTCAAATTAGTGAGTCAATTTAGATTATGTTTTACAGCTGACTAGTTAACACATTTTAGGCTTTTGGTGTGTCATTTTACGCCACGTTGTTACTTAGTAACTTAACATAAGTATGGAAAGTACGTCACAAGCATCTGTGACGTAACTCAAAACAACTCAACAACACAAACGCCGGTCTCCTGGTTGAAAGTCCTGTGTTTCTTTGACCCACCCACCATAAGTAGCTGTCCTCACTTTTCATACTACATCACCAGCTCTGAACGTAGCATATTCACACGTATGCTTTTACGCCGCAGTCAGTACCAGACAACGTGGCGTAAAATGACACCAGCTAAGTAAGAGTAGCATCCTTATTGCATGGTAAATGATTTATATTTTGTTTTTCTCTTTTTTGTCATGTTGTTTTCTTTTTCTCATTTATTTGGAAAGGTGGCCTTCGGAATCTTTTTAACAATCAGAATTGGGCCTTTTACAAGTTCCAAAAGGTCGAGAAGCCCTGCCCCATATAATATTTATAAATAGTAGTCGTAGTAGTTCTTCATTAAGAAGTGGCTTGGTGGCGTGGTCTTATTTGTAATGACATTTGTTTAGGTGAGGTGATAACATGAGATATGATATAATATGATATTGAAGGAGACACAGCTGTGCGATCGCAATTTGGACATCAGAAGGAGGCGGATCTGTCCTCCGGCTTTCTCCGGCCCAATTTAACCCCTCCACATGCACACATGTGAACCAGCTTGGAGATAGAAATGGATAAGATAGAAAGATAAAAAGTAATACATAAAAGACATCAGTAAAGGAGGAGAAAAAAGCCACAGCTCACCAGCTCTTTGTTCCATGCCTGGTAGGTGGGTGTCCCTCCTTGGATGTATTTGACGATGTAGACGATGAAGAGGGTGATAAGGAGAAGGGGACTGACTCCTGCCCACATGATCTTCCAGTACCAGTTGGGACGATGACCCAGCATGTCTTCTATGTCTTTCTCAAACCTAAAATGAGAAGATAACGTATTCAATTCACATACTAGCCACTAGTGGAGCCAACTGAAGGCACACAAATGTGGGAAATGTTAAACTATCTAACCAGAGGTTTAAGATTATCGTACACAAGTCATAACCTTGAGAAAAACTAGGTGTACATTTGTAATTTTGCAAATCTACCCACATTGCCTTGACGTAGCAATGTTTGCTGTCCTGAAATTAATTCAAATGAAATAGCTCAGACTAAAACCAACTACTAATTGTAAGCGTCACAAAATGGTGAAATTGAGGCACTTTTGGCATTATTGATCGTATGTTGTGCAGTGCACAAAATGAATGATCGTACAAATACGATGATGATCGTACATCTGGCAACGCTGGTGCCGCCGCACACAAACCTTTTAATCCCATAGATGTAACTGATGGCTATGACCTCGATGAGGACGATGAAGAGCAGGGAGAAATTGGCTCCATAGTCGTTGAACATGACAAACCAGTAATTCCCTGACGTGGTGGTGAAGCCCAGGCCGAGCAGCAGACAAAAGACACACACTATACCTGCGAGCGAAACACAGGGCACAGGACGTTTTAACATTAGCTGCATAGCAACACATACTATGTTGCAGCAGACATGTGTATATGAAGGGATGTAAACAAGTGTATGTATATAATGTAGAGTACTTTGTCTGTAACCACAACCAGTATGATCAGCACCAGCGGCTGAAAGTAACATTTACTCAAGTCAATATTTAAGTACAATTATAATGTACTTCTAATTTTCATTTTCTGCTACTTTGTACAGACTTAAATTTGTTTTTATATTATGTGATTTTTTAAATACAAAATATGATCAACTCATAAATTATGATGTATTATTATAGGGAAACCTTTATTGACCCCTGGGGATAAATTAAAAAAGTAATTCAATTTCGCTCCACCTCTACCAGCTGCATCATTAAAATGCTGAATACAGTTATGCATTAATTATTATAATCCTATGATAAATAGTATTCTGAAAGAAGCCATTCTGCATAATGAATACTTTCCCTTTTTGTACTTTAAATCAATTTTGATGACATTACTTATGTACTTTTACTTAAGTACGATTTTGAATGCCGGACTTTTACCTGTATCAGAGTATTTCTAGTATTACTACTTTTACTCGAGTAAATGATCGGAGTACTTGTTGATCCACCAAAACGCACCAATATGGCGATTGGCTTTTTGGGACTGACGGACACAAAGGCTGACCGTGGCAACATTTTCCATCAACATCAGCCTGGATCTTACCGTTGAGCAAGTCGTCGCTGATGTGGGACGTGAACTTGAAGTCCCGCAGCGGGGTGATGATGGCGGTGACGTTGCCCAGCATGCTGCCCATTCCCAACAGCAGGAGCATGAAGAAGTACAGCACCGACCACAGCTGAGACACTGGCATGTTCTTAATGGCCTCACTGTACACAATGAAGGCCAGACCCGTCCCCTCCACTGCCTGAAACAGAAGAGAGAGACGAACAGTTTATGACTGGAATGGATTCTGAATTGGGCTCAGAGAACGTTGCTACATTCAGATGACTTTTGCTCTACGAAGTAGAAGCAATTAAGTCATTAGTTAGCACACATTGCTCAAAACCCACCAGGTCTTGTGGCAGCATTACATTTTGTCCACCGGGACTAATCAGTCTCTCTGCCTCTTGCTTTACATGGTTTCTTCTTCAACTGTTATTGCAATATTTAAAAGAAAATCCATATCTTGTTTTGCGCACCCAATTTCAAAAACGTCTCTCCTTCACTCTTTTAAAAGGATTTCCAACAATTCAAAGATATCTAATAATTTTTGTTCTGTCTTTATACAATTGATGCACTAATCATACAGGACCCCCATCATCACAGAGGAAGTGTTTATCATTATCGATAATCATTTGTCCCTATCAAAGCCTTAAACAATATTAAACTGTCTTGACCCACTCACCTTAACGTATATGCAATATTAAATTGGGTAGAATCAGTATTTCTACTGTAACAATGTGAAAACCATGTGACAATGTGCAAGGGGTCGCTCTTAGTAATTATAAACCTGCTGCTCCCCTCGGCTCTACAGAGCTTTATAAATTGTTTCAGTTCAGCTGTCCGGCCCACAAATTTACCGTTCAGATTCACTTTCGCCGCTCTCATGGTGCTGTTTTTAGCTGCACATGGCTGCTGTTTTCAGAGAAAAAGCTCTCGCTGTACACTACCTGCTCAGCAGCAAACAGCAATCAGACACAATCGGAGAGAAGCCGATGAACATAGTGGAGCAGTTAGCAGCTAAAGATACTCAGGAGTTGGTAGAGATCAAAAACAGAGCTAAAATAGGTTCATTACAGTCCAATCGTCAGGTGGATCGAAACACAGCTACAAATGAATGATAATGTTGCTCTGTAACTGCAGGATATGGAAATAAGCAACTGTTTGCTAACAAATTTGCAATATCGACTTAAAAGGTGAGGATATGTCGATTGCTGTGCTCACAACTTGTCTCTGCTGCCTTCAAGTGGCCAAACGAATATACAATTTTGCGCAAACTATATGAATATTACATAATTTAATTATTTGCAAATAACACAGGAGCACGAGGAGCTGTTTGCTTGGCAGCACAGTTAGGGGTACATTTCACCGTTTGCAGGATCTTTGAGTATTGTAGGGTTTTCTGTTTCATTTGTCAAGGTTTAGCGGCAGCAAAAGCAGCGCAATCTTTATACTGCAGGTGCTATATTTTTACAATAATTAGGTGGAAACTTATTGCCATTGATTGCACTGTTCTTTTGTTTTTCTTTTGACATGTTTTTGTGTCTAGCAATATGTGTGAATCAATTGTATTCTCAATATATTAATAATTACACATATTAAGACAAATTGAAATGATGGGGAACATACAGTGTCTAGCTCGCTCTCCAGGTTACAGCCTTCCAATTTGTTGGCGATTTCAGCAAACTGCGCTGGGTATGTTGTGTTTAGCTTCTCGATCCACTCAAAGACATTGTCCATGTTGATGCTGTCCTCTGTTAGATCAAATGTATTCAGCAGTAGTACGCGTGTCCTGGAAGAGGGGATAAAAAGGGCCGTTACATGAAGAGTACACTGTCTTCATCCTGACCATCACCCAGAATGTTAAGCGCGTCAATGCATACAGGTCAATATTCCACAAGCTGATTGAGGAGGCCCTGGACCATTACCATGTTCCCAGCAAGATCAAAGGACCTCATCCTCAACCACTATGGTAACTTACAGCTTAGCTCCACATCTGGATCTATGACATCAGTCTAGCATCGGCTGGACAAGGGCATCATAACAGGGTGCACAATCTCTGTTATTCTTTTTGCCCTTTCCCTTACAATGTCGGTCAAGGCAACCAAGGCAAAGTGCAGGGGTCCCCTGACCGAGTCCGGTTTATGGCAGCCCCCCTTCAGAGCCTTCATGGATGACCTCACTGTCACCACAAAATCAGTACAGGCCAGCAGGTGGATCCTCCAGAGGCTGGAAAAGCACACCGCCTGGGCAAGGAGGAGCTACAAAGTTCCATCTCTCCATCAAAGAGAAACCAGTTGAGAGCTTGGGCAAAGTCTTCAACTGTAGCCTCAGGAATACAGCTACTATCCGAGCAACCAACAGGGAGTTTGAGACCTCACTCACCACTGTGGACAAGTCAGGTGTACCGCACTAATTGAAAGCCTGGGACAGACGCCGACTAGTCCTGGAGGAGGTGTGGGCTGTTGGAACAGAACAGCAGGATGGTGGACATTTGGCAGCAGGGAGCATGGGCAAGGTGGGAAAATGACTGAGAGGAGCTAGACTGGAAGATCCAATAATCAAAGAAATACTCAGCAGACTACTATCCCACTGAGAATGGACTGAAAAGAGTCCAAGTGTGGGTGATCAAGAGGAAGGGAGCACGAATATGGACAGAGATGTAAAACTGAAACTTTTCTTGTTGGATGTAATTCAGTATATTTTCTAGGTTGATCAGTTGAGTTCATGAACTACACTGCAGATTGAAGTATCCTCAAACAGTGATACAGATGGATAGTAGACTTGTATGAATGGGTCTGACATGGATATAACAATTAAGTAACTTACTCCCACTCTCAATTATGAGAAGAACAAGAAGATCTTGAAGCCCCCAACTTTTTTCTCCATTACTTTCTCTCTAATCAGCTACAATGTATTAGAGCTTGCAGACCTCCCATTCATCAGTCTTATATCTAAAACCACCGTTGTTTGGCGAGCTCAACAAAGGTTTTGACTCTGACAGCTTGGTGGAGATTTCACAGAATCACCTCTCAAAATCAATGATGCATCCCACATCTTAAACACCTCTTCCAGAACACAATTGTCCCTCATCTCTCATCTGGTCCAGCAGTATGGCTTGAATATTTTTCTAAATAAATCTTAATAAATCGTATTAATCAGTAAATTGTTGGCCTCCGCCAGGGCTGCCCTTTGTCACCGGTCCTGTTCGTGACTTTCATGGACAGGATATCTAGGCGCAGCCTGGGGGCGGAGAACGTCAGGTTTGGGGGTCTCGGGATCGCCTCTCTGCTGTTTGCAGATGATGTGGTCCTGTTAGCCTCCTCGGATCGTGACCTCCAGCATTCACTGGGGCGGTTTGCAGCTGAGTGTGAAGCAGCGGGGCTTGAGAGTTAGCACCTCCAAATCTGAGGCCATGGTGCTCTGCCAGAAACCGGTGGATTGCTCCCTCCAGGTGGGGACGGAGTGCCTACCTCAAGCAAAGGAGTTCAAGTATCTCGGGGTCTTGTTCACGAGTGAGGGTAAGATGGAGCGGGAGATCGACAGACGGATCGGTGCGGCTGTAGCAGTAAAGCAGGTGTTGCACCGGACCGTCTTGGTGAAGAGGGAGCTGAGCCGGAAGGCAAAGCTCTCAATTTACCACTCGGTCTACGTTCCTACCCTCACCTATGGTCACGAACTCTGGGTCATGACCGAAAGGACAAGGTCGCGGCTACAAGCGGCCGAAATGAGCTTCCTCCGTAGGGTGGCCGGGCTCAGCCTTAGAGATAGGGTAAGGAGCTCGGTCATCAGGAGAGAGCTTGGAGTAGAGCCGCTACTCCTTCGCGTCGAAAGGAGTCAGCTGAGGTTGTTCGGGCATCTAATTAGGATGCCTCCTGGACGCCTCCCACTGGAGGTTTTCCAGGCACGTCCAACTGGGAAGAGACCCCGGGGAAGACCCAGAACACGCTGGAGGGATTACATCTCCCAGCTGGCCTGGGAAGGCCTTGGGATCCCCCAGAATGAGCTGCAACATGTTGCCGGTGAGAGGGAGGTCTGGGTCAGCCTACTTGGCCTGCTGCCACCGCGACCCGACCCTGGATAAGCGGAGGAAAATGGATGGATGGATGGATAATCAGTAAATCCTGTATGGCCTGTACAACACTTCCAAATGTCATTAAGGTGTTTCCATATCACGCTAAGCCCCGTGCAGCCATAGGATGCTTAGGATGGTATTCACTAAATATGAAATATTTTTCACTCAGCACACCCGTGGTGACATCCACGCCACTTGGCACCGCACACAGGTGGATCAATTCTGCCAAGAAGTAACTAAACATTTTATCCCCTCTAGTGGGCTCCTGTATCCTTCCGTCCCCATCGCTCTGCCTACTGGTCTAAGTTACCCTCTGGCATAATTTCCATCTGACATTCACCTGCATCCATCAGTAACCTTATGCAAGTGATCCACATAAGAAGAAAAATTCACATTTTAATTGCATTAATACAAAAAAAAAATAATCCAAGGAACCCAAAAAATTAAACCATAAAATTACCTCCAGCTATAGTGTGCACATACGCACAGCCTTTGCATATTCTTTTAAGGCACATGCATGTACACAGTTGTCAGGGTGAACTCACATATACACGTCAGGAAAAAACACACACACACACACCTCTCCAAGCAGTTCTCGTAGTTGACGGTGGCCTTGAACCCATAGATGGAAAAGGTGACAATGCTGGCAAAGATGGAGGTTCCACAGTTGATGAGGGAAACAATGATGGCCTGGCGCTCAAAGTTGTTGTGGTACTCGTTGTAGCTGGCAAATGCTATGAGCGTCCCAAAACCCAGACCCAGAGAGAAAAAGATCTGAGTGGCCGCGTTGATCCATGTAGTAGGGTTGGTAAGGTGTTCCAACTGAAAGCAGACAGACGCATATGCACATATGGGCACAGTTGCGACCACACACACACAAAGCACACATTAGAACAAAACATTACACCTTACATTTTAAGAAGTCATATTTTATTGATTGTCCGGCCTGTACCATGGGCACTATCAAGTATCGAGTATTGTCCTTGTCCTTGGTATGACAATACATAAGGAATACATATCTCACAATTTGTACTACTATTGATACGCAATAGTGACTCTATTTTGTTAGATAACATCTCTCGGCTTCAATGGCAGTATGGCTATTGTCCAATTTCCAACATAGCCTTACCTTCGGTGTGAACATGTACGCGACACCGTTGAGGGCGCCATGCAGAGTGAAGCCCCGGATCAGGTAGATAAAGAGTACCACGTATGGAAATATGGCTGTGAAGTACACCACCTACAGGTGGAGACAAACAGCAAAGTTAGGGTCAGAGTTCAAACATGGGAGTGAATGCGTGGGAAAAGGGGGGTGGCTTGTTGGACAACTTATCATCATATCCCCCACTATCATCCCACTACTCTGGTCTAACACTTGCATGCTACACAATTCTTTAAATGTAACTTTTTCAGTGAGCCAGTTTTGGTCTACAGGTCTAACAAATATGTAAATTGTTATTTCCTGTACTTGTATGTGATTGCATGGGCAAAGATCTTTCATATGGCTAACAAACATGTAAACATGAATATATTTGGTTCCTTTGTGATTCCAACATATTACAGTGACATTACAGTTGTTACAGCTGCAGTCATTGTGTTCATTTTGATAATGTGGAGATTTCATCACTCTGCATTTAAGATCCAAGTCCTCATTGGTGCTTTATACTAAACTAACTGTTGACTGTGGTTAGCTAATTAATGTGCCGTTATTTTCCGACAATGAGTAATGCTGATACTGACAAGATTAAGTAAATTAAATTAAAACAGAAGATACCTGTGTTTCTTTAAACCGAATGCAGTGTTTCCCTATGATTGTACAGGCCACAAAATTAGTTTTTCTTTATGCCAAAAATAACGCCAAATATCCACTCACTGTGTCTGTGGTTAGTTCACATGTGTGTAATAACAGTAGGACAGTCGAGTGTCAGCTATCAAAACTGCTAGTGTTAGTTGAACAAGTGAAGCGAAGATAACATTGTCAGTGGGTTACGGTAACAAACAGGCTCTGCAGTGAATGCCGCGCTAACGTGCTGTCGGCTTCTGTGTTTTTAGCCAACCAGTGAAAAGTAGATTTTTCCAATTGTATCTTAAAAGTTGTCAGTTACAATTGGCTGACTAGACCCAAACCATGTACAACAAGGAATACCTCCCAGCGTGTATGCTTTCAATATTTGCAGTCTGAGGGACTTGGAGCACTCTTACTTTTCCTGTTGACTTTATTCCTTTGACAATGAATAGGTAGCTAATTATCCAGGCCAGCAGAAGGCACATTGCCTGGCCTGTATGAATGCCTCCATTCTCTTCAATAGAAGGAGAGATGTTCAGCGTTTCCCTGTAGAAAAAGTACTGGGTGGGTGTCCCCTTCTCACACTCCTCTATGGGTCCCGTCTGGTTGGAATTGAGGGGGCACTCTGCCCATGGCAGGACTGACTGAGAATGGAGTGAACACAGAACAGTATTGGCGTGTTAGCTCACTGCCCAAGCAATATCCGACAGTTTAAATATATGTATGTATAGTATCGGCTGATGACAAAAAATTACAGTAGTTTGTTAATTAGCAGCTCACTTGAAATGAATGAAAGAGGTACCAGAAACTCCATGCATTGATGATGTTGTAATAGAGACACAGATACAGGGACGTCACAACACTAGCAAGACCTAAAACGAGAAAATTATAGAAGAAATATCCAAAATCATTACATAGGATAACTTTATTTTCACATTTTACTTATTCTACAACTAGCTATTAACCCATAAGTCTTCCATGTCAGTTTATCCATGTGAGTCAACAAGCTCTATGTCGTAAAAACCAAGTCCCGTGAACGAGGCCTAACAAAGTCAAGAGTTGCCAGAATTGTGTCATCGTCTAATAGTGTTGAAAAGTATTGCTTCAAATATTGTGTGAAGCATTATATCGTATATCGTATATTGTATACTATAAAAGTGGGGTCCGGCGTGTTGGCTTATCACTGATGCCGATCCAACATGCTGTTCTCTTATCTGCCAACCAGAAAGGTGAGGGCGCTCCCTCGTCACTACTGTGTCTGCATGCGGTGATTATGTCCTGAAACCTGCATGGATGCACAGTCAGTACAGTCAGTCAGTTCAGTCAGCACTTACCTACTCCTCCCAAATAAGGGCTGATGGCAGTCCATGCCCCGATGCTGCCCAGGCTCATCTTCTGACCAATGGCAAGCTCCAAGTAAAATAAGGGGATACCCTCCAGAAGCAGCATGATCAAATATGGAATCAAGAACCCCCCTGAAGGAGGAAATATAGTATAGTAGTAAAAACAACAACAGTAAAAGCCTAAACGTCATGACTTTTGCTGCTAGTCTAGGCCTTCATTTTTTAAACAGGAAATGTGGAGCAAAGAATTTTGTCCCTCTGGTTTCTTGAAGGGGTTAGGGTAGCACAGATTTACTGAAAGATAACACTCGTGGCATTAAGAGGTGTGGCATAATGAAAACAAAAAAATGATGAAACTGATAAAACATTCAATCTATAGCAGTCATTTTAAGCCTGTGAGGCGGCAATAGACGTGGCAGGAGGCAATATGTTTTTCGGGTTGTCCGTCTGTCCGTCCATACTCGTTCAACGTGATATGTCAGGAATGCCTGGAGGGAATTTCTTAACATTTTGGTATAAACACCCACTCTGGATAACCCAATTAGTTTTTTGGAGGTCAAAGGTCACTGTGACTTTACGTCCATCCCGTTCTTGTGATATCTCTGGAACACCTCGGGCAGATTTCTTCATACTTAAAATGTGGTTGTTAAAGGTCACTGTAACCACACAAGACATGTTTTTGGCCGTAACTCAAGAATTACAGTTACATCGTTTATACAGGAAACTTCATACGGAAACAGCAAGAAATGATGAACCTGTGAAACAGCATTGATCCACTGCTGAAGGTTTCATTTCTTCTTTTTATTTGGACATCTACCCAACTCCGATTTTGGACGTTTTCCCCCCAACTTCCAGTTCAAGTTCATGTGCACTATATAATAAAAAGCTTGAAATCAAAGCCCTACAGCACTATAGACATCATTTTTGTTATTAAGAGTCATTTAAAAATTAATTAATTAATAATTATTTTGTTGGCTTTTAACAGTGTCTCCCATAAATCTGAACCATTTGCACACTATCAAAGCATCATTGGAATAGGAATATCATATTTAGTATAAATGATTTTGACTACATTTGGTGGAGTTGGTGAACCATCATCATTGAGTTGTCAAACATTGAGAGCAGGCTGTCACGCGTCTCTCTGGTTTCCTGCTCCAAAATTCCACATTAAGGAGAGTAATTACAGTAGATGTGTGCTCATTGTTTAGTGATCCGTGACTAGGACCCAATAAAGACAGAACAATTCTCCCGTCATGACACTGCATATCTACTCTGGACACTACGACCTGCTTTATGAGATCTGGCAACGCCCCTGTAATTCTTACCTGCTGTTTCATCCTCACCGCTCCACACAGGAGAAGTAGGGAGAAACATTACAGATCAACTCTTCGTTCTCATTCAAACACAAATCTTTATATATAGAAACAACCGTTTTTTGTTACCGACAAGTGCTGGAGTATATCTGTGTTTACATACAGTACATGTGTGTTTTCCCTCTCAGTATGATGCAACTGAGCAAAGTTTTACTTGTACACCTTTCCTTTTGTACTTTTGTTGGGTAAAAAGAATCAAACATGGCAATACAAGTGTGATGTGATTTGGAGCAAATCCTGCTTTAACGAAACAAAGTCACGTTTTAAAAGAACTGGGTAGAGCATGGGCCGATAATATCCTCACATCTATATAGTGTAAACAAGCGCATCCATTGCCATTTACAGCGAGCAATTGTGCGATCGGTTTTATTTAGCCCTCTTTACAGAGAAATATCCAAACTTTTAACTGAAGGAGGGGACCAGCTTGATTAGATTGAAATACATTACATTATGTAATAATATTGCGTTATAAGCTATTGCATTATCGGTGTAGTTATTGCAAGAAGACAGCAGACTCTTTCTTCTTATAGAACAGCCACGTTTGAAAGATGAACTAGATCGATATTTCTTCCCTTTGCAGTACTATACTGCGCTGTAATTTCTAAACGCATTGACAAATGTCATATTCATACAGTAGAAATAAAGTTAGCAGAAACAAATTGCTTTCCTGTGCTGTGTCCTCACGGACAGTTAGAGAAGAAGAAACCCATGAAATTGTAATTGTGTGTATCACTTTGCTGCGTACTTCTGTTTGCCCTGGATCACATCTCCCCGTTGTTTCTTATCCCGTCGCTCTGGTGCTACAGCAGCAGTTGAAGTGTAAAGTCTGTTGATAAGCTACATACAGTATAAATGTCTACTAATTCCGGTTCTATTATAGTTTATGACCTGCAACAAGTCATTCACAGTAACTCATTGAGTGGAACCCTTTGATTATACAGAAACAGCGCACCTTGCATGACTCAGCATGGCAACAAGTCAATAAACCGGTGAATAAAATGTTCCCCTGTGCCAGAAATAAATCTTATTTATTTTTAATTTGCAAAATGAAAAGGGCAGAAATACCCTTGTGTGGGAAGTTTAAACAACATGATATTATGTACAGGCTTATTGTTTGCTCTACTGTAAGACACAGTCCTGTCATTGTTCAGTGTTGGGCCTATATTATGAAAGGGTCTCCAGTCTGGAACCAGTGACTTACCTCCACCGTGCATTTGACAGAGGTACGGAAAACGCCACACGTTTCCCAGTCCAACTGCATACGACACACATGCCAGAACGAACTGGACCGGGTTGTCCCAGTTGGGCCTCGCTTCTTGTCCCATATTCTGCGTCCCGTGAACGTGTCCAGAAGAGAGAGGGGGAGGTCCGCGGCCGGACCTTGAGAGCGAGTCAGAGCGAGTCAGTGGGCCAATAACAAGTGGGTCAGTGCGGTGCGCGCGATGTGTGTCGGAGTCTACGTGTCACCGTTTTTATAAGCAGCTCGCTGTGATTGTAACGTATCAGGAGGAGGAGGGTCCTCTAACGGGACAATTCTGATGTTTGTATTATTACATAACTCCTCCTCCCACGAGCCTTTGACTTCAGAGCGCTGTAAAAGCTTCTTGTAGTTCATTTGTAGTCCTTGAGGGGCAAAACAATTGTAGATGCACCTGTTCTGAGGTTATGAGGAGGCTTTTTGTTCTTCTTTTTTTTTCTTTTTTTTAAAGTCTAACGCATGTCCCAGTAATTATTGAAAGTTTATAAAACGCATTTAGCTTTCTTATGTCTCAGACATCACATATACGATGTAACGTTTCCTCTTTGCAGACGGGAAATGACCCACATTATGAGTGTGTTGTCAGTCAATGAGGTGGGCGGACAAGGACGATAACCCAGGTGAATGTTACAGATTAACCCACAGCAGTAAACTGTCTTCAACCCCAGCCGACCCTGGTCTACACCTGAATAGACGGACCATTTCCACTTACTGATAACACTTCGGAGGTTAACTTCCATGCTGGGTAGCCTGGACTGAGCCACTGGAGCATTTATAGTTGAGTAACTGAATGATTCAAAAGCATTCATGGATTGATTGATCAAAAGTTATATTTAATTAAAAAAATATAAATATATTTTAGAATATTATGGGCTATTTTGCCTCAATAAAAAAAAAATTCTGACTCGTGGATCTCATTACAAATTTAGGGGGTTTCTTTTACTACTTTGTCTGTTTTCTGTATATTTCTCCTGAATTCACCAAAAGTTACCATTAGATAATGCATAATTAGCATATTTAAACTTCACATTTCAGAAAACTTGTAATACAAAAAAAAGAATTGTCCTAATGTAAGTAATGAACAAGTATCTATATTTACCTTATTCGTTTGTAGTGTCTTCCTCTCAAATGTTTTATGAAGCTCTAAGTAAATATAATTACAGTTGCAATTAACTGACTTTGGGTTAATTTGTCCCTCTATCAGTCAAAAGTATAATTGGGCAACTAATGGAGAACAGGCAAAAGCGTGTAATTGTCCTGCCAAGCCATTCAGTTATTGCAGAGCGGTTTAATAAGTTATATTATTGTATCCATCCATTCAGAAGTCAAACATGGCTCCATTTGTGAATGAAATAGTTAATTCTCTCTGAACAGCTTCTTGTGTGATGGCCCGGCAGAGATAACAAACAACAGGTTGAATATAAACCAGGATACAATGAATGATATGTGTGAGTTCCTCTCTGGGAGCCTTCTCTCTGACTGAAACCACACTGAACCCCCACGGACCAAATAATCCACCTCTACCTGCTGATCCTATCCCAACCACCCTGTTTATTGACTATTGTTATCTAGTAGTTGACGAGAAAGTGCATTATCTGACTTCCCTGTCTGCTTTTCCTCCCTCCCCCTCCTTCCTGCTTGTATATTTTATGGGTGAAAAAGGCGGCAAGGTTATAGGTCCGTAGGACTTTGTAACTGATCTACAAAGACAATAATTAAATATTGTATGTTCGCAACTCACTCCTGAACATTTGATAGATCTCTTCTCACTGGTTTTCCAGCTTTTCAGTTAAGGCGAATGGAAAAAAAAAAACATTGGGTGAGAGAAGCTGATGTTGATGAGAGCCTAAGTCCACCATCCACCTCGGCCCAGTATCTTACTTAGAAACATTCAGTCCCAGACCCGGACCTGACCAATGTGGAGCCCCAGGGCAAGGTTTCAGCTGGTGCCTGTTGCATCACAGCAAATTCCACCACCAATCATTTCGTTCATGCACTCACACTGAAACTGCAATAGCATTATGTCTTTAAGATATGCTGATCACACTTGACTGTATTCCTCAAAACAAGGTTGTAGGTGGGAGTTTAAGGTTGAAGTAATTGCTGTTAACTCTATTTATTAAAAACCAAATGTTGCTATTGGCCAAAGTAAGCTAGTAGCATTCTGCTTCAACGGTAACTACTGCTAACATCACGTTACCTCTGTGCTTTCCCTGTTTTTCCTCCTCTTCCCCAGAGGGCTTTGCTCTTTTCGACATGATACAATATATTTGTATCATTTGAGTTTAAAGACATACTTCATTGTTCCCGGGAGGAATTTTTCTTGGGCAATAGTGCTACAGCAAAAAGACATTTATCAGACAAGACAAAGAAGATAACACAATAAGGAATAAAGATATAAACAATATTGCACATGCCTTGTGAGATAAAAACTATAAAAGATAGGCATTATGAAAATAAGTAAAGAAATCGTAAAACCATAAAATCCATAAAACTATAATACGTAATGCAACAATTCCTTGGCCTGTTTTCCTGTTGAGTAGTGTTAACAGCACGTGGATCTATTGAACATAAAAGAGACACAAAATGATTTCATGTTGATCGGTTTCGGTGTGATTTTCTCTGTCGAATTGAATGGTTTCTGTCTGCTAAAAGTCCCATCAAGAAGAACAGATGATATAAAATAAATGATAACCATGTGTGGAGGTTCTGTCATAACATTTGTGTGCATACATCCAACGTGTTACAAACTTCATGCCTTACAAACCATGCCTGTTGATTAATGTGGGTCCTAAAACCAGCACACAGATGCACAACCATCAACAACTGGACCAGTGTTGTGCAGCAGACCATGTTGAATTGTGGGACACACTTCGCTCTGATTACCACTCAAGAGTATTTGGAAAAGTGTGCATAAAGTATGGGCATTTTACTAACCTGGGAGACACTTGTCTATTACTTGGCGTTGCATGAATGGGTGCTTAAGTGCTCAAGACCTCAAGTGTGGGTATTAGGACGGACCCTAACCCTAAAGGCATACAGTATGTCTCAATTACAAGGCAGTTACTGTATACAGTTATCAGGCAAACTCCTCAGTAATCCATTTACAGGAAGATTCAGAAAAAGCTTCTTTCCTCAGACCATCAGGATGGTGGACTTTGTCCAGATCATCTGTCTCTGAGCATTGACATGTTTTTATTCTGCAATAGCCGCGGCTGGTGGCACTATGTTTTTGGGTTGTCCGTCCGTCTGGTCCATTCCTATTTCAAATTCCAATAAATCAGGAACACCTTGAGATCATTCTTCAAATTTGGCACAAACCCACTTGCATGGTTGAACTGTGTAGAATTTGGTGGTGAAAGGTCACTGTGACCTCACAAAAGGTCAAAACTCTAGAGTTCATATGCTTATTTTATATATTTTTTTAAATGACGAAGTGATGAGATTTTGGACAGACATGGATGTAAACTGCAACATGATTGGTTGTCATACAACCGTGAGGCCGTAATTTTATTTTTATTATACACTCTGCCAACAAATTTTAATCTTTGAAATGTTATGCTTTGTATTTCTTTTTTTTCTGATCCTTATTTTATTCTAACTGTAATAATTACTGTAAGTCTGCCTTGCAATCTTGTAAGCAAGGTCTTCTTTGAAAACAGATTCACTGCTGCTTCTCATAGATTCTCCAAGAGTGTGGAACTCTACTAGAGGGATGAATGGTAGAGATATCCCATGCAGATCCAAAAGATCTGAATCAGGGGCGATCCACACACTATTTAAGGGGTCGATGTTGTTAAAGCGTGTTTTGTCCGCCTCAGCCTGCTGGTGTTGCAGTGCTGCTCTCCTTCACCACAGCAGAGTGCCACAGTGTAAGCATTACTTACATTATTAAAGCAAGTGAAAAGTAAAGTGTGTGAATGTGAAAATGTTTTTTTCAAAGTGACATATTATGCAAAATGCAATTCAACAAAGCATGACAAAAAGGATGTGAATAGTGGTTAAAGTATCAGAAAATTCAACTTGAGATGCTCCCAATGTCCAGGATGCTGTGGATAATCCACAGACCTCACTGTGAACTGTTTTCATTAAATATTCTCTCCACTAAAGAAACTGTCCCAAAGAAAACAGTGATTCCCTTCCATGCAGGTCACCATGACTCTGATGCAGCTGGTTGTGTAAAGGCCCATGTGTGGTTTCTTGCTGTGTCCCACTTAACTGTTTTTGAGTCCATCCCACACAAGAGACCATGTTCCTGTGGGGGGCCGGTAGGCTCAGCATTTAGTACTGTGGGCTGTATGACATGACAGGATACCTCCTTCTCGTTTCATGCAGTGATGGAACGAACTGAATGAAAAAACACTTATGTGTTATTGCTATGCTGTGTGAAAAACACTGCTCGCTTTAACACAACTTTAAATATAAGGGGGAAATCAGGATTCAAGAGGTCAAAGCCTGTACTGACTCTCCTCCGCGGAATATGGAGCAAGCTCTGAAAGAATTCAATTAGTCTGGGTTTCAGAAATCTCTCTTGACAGACTCTTCATGCAGAATGAAGACTCTGCTCCCGCTGTTTCATTCCAGTTGGAACAAACATATCTTGACAGTCAAACAATGTCATATTATTACTGGGTGGAAGAGGTGCTCAGAACCCTCAGCAGAGCTTTGACAGGAACAGGGCTTCATATAGTAGAATAGGGGTTAAGCTCCCAACTACATGGCATTATCATAGGGGCCAACGGTACAAAATCAGACTATCCTCCCCAGAAGAACGTACCCCAAAACAGAATCTGTTTTTGTTGAAGTGACAAAGACTTCTAAGTAAGTATGATGGGACATAAGGTGACGGTGTTATAGAGCGATAAGTCCACATAGGGAGGAGGTCAGGGTGGATGGATGGCTGAACTAACCATTGGACCGTTTTCAACCAACAGTTGACTGCCATTGTCCTCGAATCATAACCAAGTATTACTGTGACCGTGACGATGAATTAGCAAAGTAATAATTTTAACCCAAACATAAATGTTTCTCTAAGTACTTATTTTAACCGACATCAAGTAAGGAGCATAGAAAAAAAAAAGAATGCCAAGGTTATTGACAAGAACCATCCAAGAGAAGGATACAAGACAATTTCCAAAAGCACTGAATATATTGGGCTGTCCAAGCAGAGTCCCAGTGAAACGGAAGTTAGAGGGTCTTTTTTTATGGTTTCAAACCGAGTTTGATGACTCATCCGGCACTCATAGGCGTTTACAAAAAATAATACAATCAAATGAAACTTTGGGCGACTAGTTAGCCAAACCGATCATATAAAAGCCCACTTCACCGTTTGTGCATCGTAGGAGCCACCAGAGCAATTTTGGACAGAGACAGAGAACACTGATGTGTTCGGATATCAGTGTGCAAAAACTTTGTTTTCATTTCAATGGTTTGTGATAGGTGTTTACTCCTTGTGACTTCAAGACTCCAGCCCTCTTTGAGTTATACCCAGGTCATCTGAGCCAGTTGTGTCACATACGTAACATTGGTAGTTATATCAGTATGTTTACTGGGTGGCAGATCAGGGCCAACGGTATAAACATGACTAAACATGGCAACACTCAAGGGGGTTAATACATTTTTGATGTTAAGATCACATCGGAAAAAGCCGCTGCGGCTGTGACAAGATCTGTTGCTGACCTCATTTTCTTGTCCTGACAAACTTCCCCCACTTGATTGCAACTTGTTATACAGTATAGTGTTAATCTCATAGGGTGCACACAACTAAAGCTCCAAAGGAATCCAGGATACATGGGGTAGCCCATTGTATACGCATGAATGTGCAGTTAAAGTTGGTCTGGCTCTCATGGCAGCTTTTATAAATAATTAGAATCAAATTGCAAATAGGGCACTTCCAACTGACTACACTGTAAGTCCTGGTCTGTGTGACAGGAACGTGATTGGAGTGTCCAGTGTTCAGCCTTCTGCTCCACACTGCTGGAGGTCATGTGATGCTATGAACGCGAGCTGCAGCTGCACAACAGAGAAGAATCTGTTTTGCCTTGTTCCCCACAGACAGGACAACCCTCTGTCCTAGATACGTCCCTCTGTCTCAGATGCTATGTTTATTTGGGATTTCGTCACAGCACTGCTTGGGTGGTGAAGAGGCCAGGAAAACACATTGTGTGAAGGGAAGAGAGCTTTTCTGGAGAGGGATGCTGTAGAGCAGTCTGGCTGGCAGAGGGGGTTTGAGGGGGTTTGTCAACAGACATGGAATTTTTAAAGGCTCAACTCTCAAGGAGGCCAATACTGTGTCCTGTTTCCATGAACCAGAACAGCTTCTCTGCAGTATAGTGGCCTTGTTTGAACGGAATACTTTACTGTCTGAACTGCAGTATTACAGTGTTACAGTGAACACAACACGCTCTTGCACCCGACATGTGGTTTTCTACTTATCATCAATATTGTTAGCGTCAAGAACACGTACCATTCTACTTCCTGTCTCTTCAAAGTAAAAGCACTTCCGTTTTCATGCTCTTCACAATAAAAGTAAATCATGCAATCAAACAATTTACAACAGTGACAATATTAAAATACATATTGTTGAGTTTTTAAAGTGTTTTGTTTGTAATATGTATAATAAGCATCATTTAGTTATCACTACTGAGAATTTAACAAAAAAAAAGAAGTTGATAGGTTTGCAGTTTTCAAGGTGTATATTTCAAATTGCATCTATTACACACATGAAGATTATGTTATGAACACCAGCTGAATATCTATTATCAGAATCATTATAACTGTATTTTAACTGCTACTGTGTAAAGGGAATACTGCTGTTAAAAAGCACCTTATTTGTTTAAAGTGTTTACAAACCAAATGTTATTGCCCTTTTGTTCATATAGCAGTACTTTCAAAATAAAAGTGAGCAATACACTAGATTTGAATTCATTATTGAATTTTGCCATAACAATGCGATAAATCACATTTAATCGCAAAAAATCCATGCGATTAATCGCGATTAAATATTTTAATCGTTGCCCAGCACTAATTTTTACACATTAAAATATTAAACATGACCGTAGTACAACTTAGAATTTCCAACAACGATTTACAAGCATGACATAATTAAAACACACATTCAATTAAATTTTTTTTTTTTTATTATTTTTTTTTTTTGTAAAGATTTGCCTCAGAGGGTTTTACAATCTGTACACATACGACATCCTCTGTCCCAGAACCCTCGCATCGAAACAGGAAAAACTCCCCCTAAAACCCCTTTAACGGGGAGAAAAGAGGAAGAAACCTGTGGGAAAGCAACAGAGGAGGGATCCCTCTCCCAGGATGGACAGAAGTGCAATGATGTCGTGTGTACAGAATGAACCCTAGGGGCGTGGGGTGGGGGCATGGGGTGTGGGGTGTGGGGGGGTGGGGTGGGGGGTTGGGGGGTGGGGTGGGGGGGGGGGTTATTTACTGCAAGGGTACTTCTACTTTTGGTACTTTAAGTATAGATCTTGCTGATTTTACCATACTTGACTTAGGTTTTGAATGCAGGACTTTCACTCGTCGTGGATTGTTTCATCAGTATGGTTTTTGCACTTTTACTGCAGTGAAGGATCTGAATACTTTTTCATCCACTAATTACTTGTAAGTGAGTTTGGCAAACAGTTTACATACAAAGAGCGGTTAGGGTTAGGGGCTCCAGATCCTTGACCATCCGGTCAAGGATCTGGAGCCAGGGTTAAGAACCACTGTTTGTATATTAACTGTTTGCCAAACTCACAAGTAATTAGTGGAGGAAAAATTATTCAGATCCTTCACTACAGTCATAGTACTAATACCATACTGATGAAACTATCCACGGCGAGTATATGTCCTGCATTCGAAACCTTAGTCAATTATGTTATAATCAGCTAGATGTACTTAAAGTACCAAAAGTAGAAGCACCCGTGCAGTAAAATGTACCCTGTCAGTGTTTTACTGTCTGATGTTTTGACAGTAGGGAGCCAGGCATTAGAAGAGTTTGAACCATTTTTTCTTCTTCTTCTGCTTGTTGGTGATCTGGCTCTTAAGATCTTTTTCGGTGGCCTGAAGATCTTCGGTGGCCTGAAGGAGGGAAGACTTCTCCTGCTGCCAAAGAAAACGCTCAGTCTCTAACAGATCTTCGGTGTTTTTCCGGGCTGCTTTGATCCTGTTTATCTCCGTTCTCTGCTCCTCCAGCTGGGCTTGGGACGCCTGGTTTCTTTTGACCATCTGCGTAGCTTCCTCCTCCAATGTTTGAATAGTAGCTATGTTCTTCAGCTGGTCATGATTGAGGTCCCTGCAGGTTTTTTCCAGGTGTGCTGTGAGGGATGACTGTTCCTGGAAACGGAGATGCTCAGCTTCTAACAGATCTTCAGTCTTTTTCAGAACTGCCAAGATCTTGTTGGTCTCTGCTCTCTGTTCTTCCAGCTGGCCTTCATGGGCTGCCTGGAATCTCTCTAGTGTCTGCTTAGCCTCCTTCTCCATTCTTCCAAAATCAGCTATGGTCTTCAGCTGGGCATGATATAGTTCAGAGGCTTTTTTATTCTGGTCTACGAAGGAAGACTTCTCCTCTTGCCATTGTAGATCTCTATTCTTCAGCTCCTGCTCAGCCTTGATAAAGGCTGCTTTGAGCTTACTGCTGACATCTAACTGTTCATCAACTGTAGCCTGACAGAGGTTCTTAAATACCTCCATCTCCTCCTTGGTGGTAGTTTGAACGTGACGCTCAGTCTCCAGCAGGTCCCGTGTTTCTTTCAGAGCTGCTGCGATCCTGTTCGTCTCCACTCTCTGTTTGTCTATCTGGGCTTGATAGGAAGCCTTGGCTTGAGAGAAAGCCTTGGCTTGATGGAGAGACTTCTCCTCTTGCCATTGAAGATGACCATTTTTCAGCTCCTGCTCAGCCTTGATAAAGGCTGCTTTGAGCTTACTGCTGACATCTAATTGTTCATCAACTGTAGCCTGACAGAGGTTCTTAAATATCTCCATCTCCTCCTTGGTGGTAGTTTGAACGTGACGCTCAGTCTCCAGCAGCTCTTGTGTTTCTTTCAGAGCTGCTGCGATCCTGTTTGTCTCCACTCTCTGTTCGTCCATCCGGGCTTTATAGAAAGTCTTGGCTTGACAGAAAGCCTTGGCATGATAGAGAGACTTCTCCTTTTGCCATTGTAGTTGACCATTTTTCAACTCCTGCTTGGCCTTATCAAGATCGTCCTTGAGCTGAAATACCTCCATCTCCTCCTTGGTGGTAGTTTTAGGCTGAACGTGATGCTCAGCCTCCAGCTTCTTCTGATACTCCTTCACCATCTGTCTTTGCTTTCTTATTCTTTCCATTGCAATTGTCAAATGAGTTTCTGAAACAACTTGATAAGTGCAGTGAAAGACTGTACGAGAGTTTTCCAAAGCAATTGTCAAGTGTGTATCTTAACCAATTTGATGTGTGCTGTGAAAGACTGTACGAGAGTTTTCAATGAAGTTGTCAAGTGTGTGTCTTAACCAATGTGATGTCTGCTCTCAAATGTGTGAGGGAATGTACAGGGATATATAGGCTTAACATCAAAGGCACGGAATCTGTGATGTCATAAAGAGACCATTCTATCCATGGAATCCTCGACATTAAAGGCAGAGAATCTGTGATGTCATAAAGAGACCATTCTATCCATGGAGTCCTGGATGGCATCGTTACTATGGATACCAGATTGAATGTTTATCTTTGAATTTATGAATGTAATGATTTCTGATGATCCTTACAATATGGCAAAGAAATGAAACTATATGTAACCATATATATATATATATATATATATATATATATATTAGTGCTGGGCAAGTTAACGCGTTATTATCACGTTAACGCATTCATTAATTAACGCCGACAATTATTTTATCGCACGTAAACGCATTTTTAAAATTTATTGTTATTATTTATTTTTATTTTTTTATTGAAAGACAAGAGACAATACATAGACATAACAAGAGAATGACAAGAACAGTGGGATAAAAGCCAGCAAACATCCTATAGTCAGTTGTGTGTGTGTGTGTGTGTGTGTGTGTGTGTCTGTGTGTGCAGTGTTGTATAGTAACGAAGTAGAAATACTTCGTTACTGTACTTAAGTCGTTTTTTTGGATATCTGTACTTTACTTTACTACTTATATTTCTGTTGACTTTTACTTTTACTTCACTACATTTTGCAAAGAAAACTGATACTTTTACTCCGATACATTTCCCCTGAAACCTTCGTTACTCGCTACAAAATCAAATCTATCTTTAGAAACAAAATGAATCAACAGTCCCCAACGTCGGGGACTGTGGTGGAACACAGACTGCAAGCAAGCAGGTTTGGCGAATCAGTGGTCCTAGCTTACAAGTTAAATCATTGGTTAATCACGTTAATGCACAATTACAAACAAGTGCTCACAAAGCCGCGGTGTTTTGATTGATGCCCAGGATGCTATATGCTATAGCTAGCGGGCGACTACATTAGTATAATTCCACTCTACGATGACTGATTTCATGACGGAAGCAGAAATGGAAGCACCTGCTACTCCCGCAACAAACGACGGTGGTGACGAAGACCAACACCCATGGATCGCTAGCGAGTTAGTGAGCTGAGGAAGTGTTGACAGTTGTGCAGCACTAGTTGGCTAACGTTAACTAACTTAACGTTAGCTAGCCACCACACCATAGGATTGACAGGAGCCGCGAGAGCGCAGCATCAGGGTTAGCATTAGGGTTAGCATTAGGGAAATCCTTCCCAGCTGTGGGCAAGCTGTGTGTGAAGCTGAACACACCTCTACCTGCCTCAGCGGCCTGTGAAAGGCTAGTTAGCATCGCAGGACTAGTCTTCAGCCCAAGAAGAGCGAGACGGAATTCTCGCAATTTTGAAAACCAATTATTTTGAAGATGAACAGGACATTTTTCAGTTTCAAGTAATGACTGGGTTGCTGCTTTAGTATTGATCATGTTTTGATATTTCAGTCATTTTGTGGATGATCAGATGGAGTTATGATGGTAGCAGTCGCCCAATTGCAGATTCAGCTTGAGCAAAACCTTTGCCTATTGCAAAGGTTTTGCAGCAACTCAACTCTGTCTCCCTCCCCACACATCCGCAACCTTGGAGTCATGTTCGACAGCAACCTCTCCTTTGAACACCACGTCAAACAAATCACCAGAACTGCCTTTTTCCACTTAAAAAACATAGCCCGTCTCCGCCCATCACTCTCCTCATCTGCTGCTGAAACTCTGATCCACGCCTTCATTACCTCAAGAATTGACTACTGCAACAGCATTCTCCACGGCACATCATCCAAAATCCTAAATAAACTCCAGTACATCCAAAACTCTGCTGCTCGCCTGCTCACCCACACCCGCTCCCGTGACCACATCACCCCTGTTCTCCAGAACCTCCACTGGCTCCCCATCCCACAACGGATCCAATACAAAATCCTTCTCCTCACTCATAAAGCCCTCCACAATCAGGCCCCCTCCTACCTCACCGACCTGCTTCACCACCACACTCCATCCCGTCGGCTCCGCTCCTCTGATGCCAACTTCCTGTCTCTTCCACTCAGGACCAAGCACCGGACATGGGGTGACAGAGCCTTCTCCATATCTGCCCCCTCCCTCTGGAACTCTCTCCCCAAACACATCCGAGACTGCACTGACCTTTGCACAATCAAATCTCAAATCAAAACCCACCTGTTCAAAACTGCAGGTGTCCTTTCTCACAACACTGACCTGATGCATCAAGTGGATATTTGTTGCTGAACACAATATGATGCATTTGCCCTCTACATCCTCTAGTCGGAATGAGCATACTTATAAACGCACTGTTACAACTCCTTCATAGCGTCATATTGCTTTTCGGAGAATTATGATGATAAGTTCATAGTAGATGCAAAAGTATACTTATGTACAATATATTATGTTGAACATTGTTGCTCCTGGATGGATCACAGCCAACCCAATTATTGTCAACACAGCTCCATGTCCTTGGTCATGGTGGCCACAGCACTTAAAAGAAAAAACTTCATAATTCTCAAAATTCTGACCCTTTGCTTTTTTATTAACAGCATTTACTTGTACTTTCACTTTCAATACTTAAGTACATTTAATATCAGAAAATTACTTTTGATACTTAAGTACAATAAATATCAGATACTTTAAGACTTTTACTCAAGTAGTATTCTAATAGGTGACTTTTACTTTTACTGGAGTCATTTTCCAGTCAGGTATCTTTACTTTTTCTCAAGTATGGCTTTTGGGTACTTTATACACCACTGTGTGTGTGTGTGTGTGTGTGTGTGTGTGTGTGTG
>NW_022280073.1:189078-261922 GCF_004355925.1 Anarrhichthys ocellatus
ACGTGTGTGTGTGTGTGTGTGTGTGTGTGTGTGTGTGTGTGTGTGTGTGTGAACATGTGTGTGTATGTCCTTGAGCCTTTTGAGATGGGAAAAAAATAATAATAATAATAATAATTAAAAAACAACAACAACAAAAAAACAGGTAAGTATTTTTTATTTATTATTATTGTAACCGCTTCTGGTCGGGGGGGGTCAGAAATAAAGAGAGAAGCTGCTCTCCCTGGAGACTACTGGACATCACTGCGGTAAAGTCAGCAGACACTCAGATCTCCGTGGTCAACTCAGCAGACACTTACATGTTAGTGCACCTATATGCTGAAATTCACGGTAAACGCATTTAAACGGCACAGATCGGGAGCGAGCGAAGGACTTTCAAAGTTAACGGAAACATTAACGTGAGACAACATCCGGTTTCTTCAGACGAACATCCGGTTTTCAGAATAAGATGCCAAAAAAGTATGAATTATATTCACATTAAGTATAAAACATCCTACCTGCATCTCCTGAACCAAATGTTATTGCACTTTTGTTCATATAGCAGTACTTTTAAAATAAAAGTGCGCAATACACTACTTTTGAATTCACTATTGAACTTTGCCATAACAATGCGGCGCAAAAAATCCATGCGATTAATCGCGATTAAATATTTTAATCTTTGCCCAGCACTAATTTTACATATTCATTTTACTTTAGTCTTTTCATTTTCTGATGGTTTGCCTGAACCGTTTGAAGGCCAACATTAGGTAGTCCTCCTTGACCTCATTCCCAAAATCCACAAACAATGTAGCTTCCACAACCAGAGAAGTTCATCTGGCCACTTGATGCCTGTCTGCTGCTTCAGGAGAATATGGTGATACAACTAACCAATATTAAACTAAATATATTAGCTTCCATACTATCCAGCTAGTCTGTCACTGAGTGAGTGCCTGAGTAATGATGGTATACCATTGGTTGGATTGATTGATGGCATTGCACTGTTGGTCGGATTAAGTGATGACTACACAATTTGTCGGATTGAGTAATAGCGTTACACCAATGGTCGGATTGTGTGTTGACGTTTCAGCATTGGTCGCAGCGTATGATGACGTTACAAAAAAAACCAACAGTTACAAGTGGTTTGTTGGTTTCTTTCATCAGAGAGAGAGCAAACAATGTTATTAAACATTGCAAAGGTTAAAGGTCAAAAGGCAAGTTTGCAGGTAATGTAGTCATTTTAACTGAGAAATGTCAAAGAGAAATGTGTGGCAAGCTACTATGTACAAAGTGAATACAGAGAGTGTGTTCATTTCAGTCTTGAGCAGATTCCCTTATTCTATCATATTGTTTAGTTAAGTGAAATGACAAGGTAGAAGTTGTGTCATTGTTGTTGACATAAACTACTTTAATGTATGTTTTACACAATGGTACAGTTGCCTTATGTGGGAAATGACAAGTAGCATCACAAATATTACACCAGCAGTGACTAACTTTATTAACTAGTTTTATTTAGGTAAAAACATTATACCTGCTATCATTTCAGGCAGTTATTTTATTGTAGATTGGTACTGTGGGGCAGAAGTGACAAATCACTCTGCAATACTCTACTTGCAGTACCATGCCACAACGGTACAAAAACGCTGGTTTGGCCAACTAAGGAATACTTTAGTTGTCCATTACTCAAAGTCTTGTTACAAGCAAGAAACAAGCATTGTAATATGGTAGTCTTATATTTCAACCACAAAAGACATAAAGGCACGATGGTGAAGCCAAGAAGAAAATAACCTGTGTTATTGTTCCTTATGGTGATATGTAATCACGCAACATTTCTGGTGGATCTCACACCTCTATACTGTCACAATGTGAGTATTATATTCATCTGTTTAGGCAACTCAGGTTAGATCACAGACCCATCAATGCTGTAATCTATCAGTGGATGACAGTGGCCGCGCATAGACCAGGCTGCTGGAATTAAGGTTAGCCAAATTAGCCATTAATCAGCTAGTTAAGGTGAACTTGTTAAGGCCACAGTAGTAGGTCGAATACAGTGTTATGAGGATTTTCCTAGTACAAAGTGGACCTGGATTCTGCTGGATTATCAGGCATCGGAACGGTGGTTGGCCCTCTCTTTGGCTCTCCTTCTGGCCCACTCCAGTTCAGCCATCATGGGTAGAGGACCCTCATACATGTTGGTCTTGATTGTTCTCAGCTTCTCCTGGTAGTCCTTTGGCAAGCCGTTCTGCTCTGCTCCCATCATGATCACCTGCAGTGGTTGATGGAGTTGAATACATTGACTGTCCATGAAGAAAGTCCCTGATTTTCTCTCTTTATAACCAATAACAGCCACAAATCCCCAAGTTTCCTCCCAGCTCACTGTGGATGTTTTGAAACTCATCTGTGTTGAGTTGGTTCAGATGGTCAGATATCGGAGGATATTACAAAGTCACAATTTGGTTAAATGTAAGAGAACAAAGTATTATTTGAAAAAGTAAAGGCCTTCTGAATTAATGAATTATACAAGCAGATACTGAGCAGAGGGTAAATATAGTCTTTCCACCTCTGTACTGTACTGGACGCTGTATTGTTCTGTATATGTATAACAGCCGCGTGAGCTACACTATGTCGGTATCCAAAGACCACCGTAACTTTGAGAACCACTAGCAGCTCAAACAGGGACGAGGCCCAGCATAACAGAGGGAGGGAACAGTAGAGTTGAGTCTTGCATGCACCCCTATAGAAGACAAAGCCGTGACCGCACGCTGCCTTTCCCTCAAGCATGTTTGGAGCTCTCACATGTGCAAAAGAACAGTCTGGTGCTCTAGCTCACTAGCTGTCAGAGCTGTAAAACGTAGCATGGCAGAGGGGGCGTGTCCTGACTGTTGTGACCCGTTGATCACATGGTCAGGTGATGAGGGCTGTGAGTAGACCGATTCCTGATCCAGATGCTTCACAGAGAGAAATGGGATGGGAGTGAATAGGTGATGATGCCCCTGAGCTGATTCATGATCATCTTCTCTTAGCTTCCTGATTCAAAACAATGGCATTCAAACAACCACGTTCACAGAGAATCACATAGGTCCATTAAAAACAATGTAAAAGGTTTATAATGTCGTTAACGGGTGACTGATTATAATTATATTATTATAAAGTTCTGCAGAAAATTACTTCAAAAATGCAAAGATGGTATCATAGTTTTCATTGTTGCAGATTGCAAATGTAGCACCTCACAGGGGCGTAGCTAAAGTCAGTGCAGACAGTGAGGATGCATTGGGGGCCCTTGGAATGGGAGGGCCCATAGAGAGAGAAGGGCCTCCACCAATGTGTTGAGCAGAGAACAGGCTCTTGGGGTGGATTCACCTCAGAAATACGCCTGTGTTCAAACAAGAAACCAGTTGATTTATGAATGGTGTCATTTGCTGTATCCACCTTGAAAAAGGAAAACTCATCACCTTCATGGCTTCTTTCTTTTTTTTGGTAAAGTCAGTAGCAATCTATAACAAAATGATATGCTTATTCTACATATAAAAACTATTCAAAGAAATTATACATTTCTTAGTTTCTTTGGTATTTTTGATACACAGATATGCAATGATGATCGCTGGGTAATATGTATGCTGATGTTGTCCAATGTCAAGGTGCTAATGTTATTCAGCCTCCCCTCATTGATATTAATGGGGTGGACAAAATAGTAGAAACACCTGTCAATTTAAGAGCACCACAAACTGCATCCTCCGAAATGACCATACAGTCAAATCATCAGCTTCAACAAAAGCTGAACATTTGAACCTTCATGAAGGATTTATTGCAGGGCTGTTGTATTAGACTGCATTTGTTTTTATTGAGGTGTATAATATACATAACCGAGTGTATGTATTTATTTTTTATCGAGAATTTCCACGACTAGACCAAAGCCAGCAGTGACTGTCTCCTAACAAGTAGTGTGTGTATATCAAAGCCTGATATATCTTCTTCCTCTGTGCCAGAGAGCTCTATGTTGTTAAAAACACATCAATAAGCCCTTCTGTTGGCATGTTCCTTCGTAACCATGAACACACACACACACACACTGTAGTTTATTTTGACTCAATCCCATACACACCGACCTGCTGACCCAAGTATTCACTTAGGCACCAAATGTGGATTAATCTGAAGCTGAAAATAGTTCTTGAGAAAAGTAGATTTACTCATGAACTGTAGGCCTACTTCTAAATTCTGAAGTACTTGTGCTTTTTATATCACTTCATACTTCTACTCCACTACATTTCAGAGGGAAATAATGAATAAAAGCATACATTGCTGTATTGTTACTTTTACGTTAATAAATGTTCTCTTCTCTTCTGCCACCACTGAAAATAGTCCCCAATAAATACACTATTTCCTCCTATTTCGGTAATGTTTGCCAATAGTTACAGTGACCTGTTGTTTTAGGAAATGCCTGAACCTTTTTAAAACATAAAACTATGTATTCATGAGCCATTTTTAAAGTTTTGCATCTTCAGTAGGAATCAATGGGCTTTAAGCTAAGTGCCACTGAAGTCAGAAAGTATTTGAAGACGGACTAACACATTGTTGGTTTGGGTTTTTATGTGGGAATAGTTAGCAATAAAAAAATGTAGAATAACATCAGCCTTATCATCTAAAATGTTAGGAATGATGAAATTCTCAGGGTTGAAGAACTTGTTTGGCATTCACAACACATGCACAGTTTCTAAACTGCACTTTTGCACTTATCATCTTATGATCTGTGTTCTATTTTGTCTGTGTGTGAAATGCCAGAAAGAATCCCTTCTCCATTAGATGTAAGGACTCCGAGCCCACAAGCATGCATGCAGAGAAAGCGGTCTTACCTTCAGGTACTGTGGCGATGGTGGGGCGTACACACAGCTGTTCATTTTGTAGGTACGACAGTTGAGCTCCTGCTCTTTCGTCTTCACCGATAGCTCCACGGGAGTGTACGCACCTAATGTCACATTCTCTTGACTGAGAACACATGCACGCAAATGAAAACACACAAGTGGTAGAGGTCAGTTTCACAGGAACAGCAATCCAGGGGAGGCCATTAAAGGAATTGATAAGTGAGAACTTTACCTGTCTAGAGACTCCAGATCAGACATGCTCATCCTCCACACCACACCCCACACCTCGTCCCCCGGGCTGTGCTCTATGGTGGCCACACCTCCGTGCCACCGGTCACTGGCAAGGCCTTTGTAGTTCCCAAACACCAATCTATAGTCCTGAAAAGGAGAAAAAGGTTGTAAGTATGCACAGCTCACGTGGGACAGAATATTGATGCTCCTGATATCAGACCGTACCTTCAGCCTGGCCACGCAGTGGACCTTAGCAGACTGGTTCTTGAGCTGGAGCCGCTCCTTCAGCAGGTTGCTGCCATATGCGAAGTACAGGAAGGTGAGGTGATTCTCCATGTTGTCACCAGCTTCTGCCAGCGGGGAGACAAGAACAAGGAGGGTCGAGGTGAGGAAGATGACAAGCAGTCGGAGAGAGGCGCCACTGACGGAGCTCACAGAGCGGAGTGTGTGGAGGAGCGGAGGGCTGAGGGGAGAGAGCATGAGCTGCAGTGACAGAAACCAAGTACTGGCCTTCCAGCACTCGCACACCATTCTAATGCTAATCCCCTGCACTGCTATTGAGCCCTATTCACACTCACAATGGTTTGTCTCATGTGTGGAGCCAACAGCTCTGAGCCGTACACATGGGGAGTAATAAAAATACACACAAACACACACACACACACACACACGCGGGCGCACACACACGGACGCATAGCTGTCTAGGCAAGGCAAGGCAAGTTTATTTGTATAGCACATTTCAACAACAAGGTAATTCAAATTGCTTCACATAAAACCATTAAAAGCATCAAAACATAAGGCAAAAGAAAAGGAGATTTAAAAACAATTAAGAACATTCATTGAAACAATAAAAACAGTCATTAAAACATAAAAAAACAGTGTAAGAAATAAGTAGTAGAAACAGTAGTAAAATGCAGAAATGCAGGAAATTGATTAATATATTAATTGAATCTAGTTCAATTAAAGGCAGCAGCAAACAGAAAAGTCTTCAATCTTGATTTAAAGGAGCTGAGGGTCTCAGCAGACCTGCAGCTTTCTGGGACTTTGTTCCAGATATGTGGAGCAGAACAACTGAACACTGCTTCTCCATGTTTAGTTCTGACTCTGGGAACAGAAAGTAGACCGGTCCCAGACGACCTAAGGGGTCTTAGTGAGGACTCGAGCTGCAGCGTTCTGAATCAGCTGCAGCTTTCTGACTGACTTTTTACAGAGACCTGTAAACACACCGTTACAGTAGTCCAGTCTACTGAAGATAAATGCATGGACAAGTTTTTCCAAATCCTGTTGAGACACAGGTCCTCTAATCCTTGATATATTCTTCAGGTGATAGGAGGCTGATTTTGTAATTGTCTTGATGAGGCTGTTCAGGTAGACCTAGATTTCTGGCTTGTTTGTGGTTTTTAACATCAGTCATTGAAGCTGAGCGGTGATTTTCAATCGTTGGTCCTTGGTACCAAAAACAATTACTTCTGTTTTATCTTTGTTTAATTGAAGGACATTCTGGCACATCCAGTTGTTGATTTGTTCAATGCAGTTACCCAGCCCTTGTATGGGATTATAGTCCCCTGATGATATAGCTATGTAGATGTGTGTGTCGTCTGCATAGTTATGATTGTTGTTTTCCATAAATAAATAATATATCAGGTACAACTTTTTTACCAGAGATCACATGATAATAAAGTGATAATATCTTTGGAACAACAGGGTAACATTGGGGCTATACACTGGTAATAACAGAGGCAATAACCTGGTTAATATATTGCTGATAATAAAGATAATATCATAGTAACTTGAGAATAACAGGAAGACCATCCCAGCAGGGAAACAAATATCTCAACATTAACTTGTTAACAATAGGGAAACAACAGGACAGCATCCTTTACCAGCATATCTGGAAGATACAGATGTTTTGTATTTTCCAGCCCTGATTCTTGGTTATTATGACAAAACCACCATCTGTGTTTCCAAGTACGAAATCACAACATTTGAAGGAGAATTTTGACTGTTGTTTTCTTGTAATTATGACGGTATTTCACTGATATTACCCCAATATTTTTTGAGAAAATATTTCCCTAATACAACTAGATGATGCTTAGTTTTACAATGTTATTACTGAGATGTCTTTCCCCATTATAACCCTCCTGTTTGTGCCTCATCTTTGTCTGGTAACCGAACTGAATCCCCAATATTGTAACAAGGCTTATTACCAGGGTATTAACAGGCTATTACCTCTGTCAATTTAGTTGTCAATATATTAGCCCTTAATTAAACTGTCAATGATTACATGTCATGTGATGTGATACCAAATCTCATTAGGGATATATGAAAACCATATTGCTACATGACGGAGATGGCTGTTGTTTGAACCATGGGTCACTTTTGAAGGCACTTCCTATGCTTTGTCATATTAGCCTGCAGAGGACAACCAACATGTAGCTGTGTCATGGCTTTATTCTTTTTTCTCCATCACAATCAACACATATTGTTGGTGCAACACAGCATCAACAAGCACGTAGTACAAACACGGCACATGAAGGTATTTAATAGAGAGCGGGACATGTTTTCTGTGATGGCTGATGCTTAGTTGCCCATTGTTTGCACAATGGGCAACTGTTATGTGGGTTCAAAACACCGACACTCATTGTTTTCTATGTAAACCAGCTGTTGGGGACACGCCACTGATTTTTTCCCCCTGCTGCTGTTGTATGGCACCTTTCCAGAAAAGCTCCAATTTGACCACATTCGCTCCACAGATCAAAACAGTCCAACACTTTGACTACTTCTCGTGTGTCTGGTGAATGCTACAGGTGTCAACATACGCGACTGTATATGTTGTACTTTATGCTGCATAAAGTCAAATCTACTGTGTGTAAAACCAGAACTTCATTCTGTCTTCTTGAGGCCATTCATAGGCTATAACTATTGTCAGCAAAACTCTTTTTTAATATGATATAATTTGTAGTGTTTTCTTCTTCTTTGCCATTTTTGGAAGATTGCAATGACAACGTTTTTGGTGCATACACCAAACTACCGCATCATGTAGAACCGGATCTAGTTTTCAGTAGTCTGTAACACACTTTTTAGTGTTAATGCTAACCATACATATAACTATAAATGCTATGGTATGATTTTTACTTTAACTGTCAGTTGTGTTCTGTTTGCATATGTTTTAAGTCTTCCACACCCAGTGGCAAGAAGAGAAGAGCTCAGATATCTTTTCAGAGAAAGCTCATGGAATAGCATTTCTCCCTGTTCAGACAGAGTTGCAGATATTAGCTACTTACTGTTGTTTTTTGTCTTTTTTACAGTTTTAGTCCTTGTTTTAAAGAATACAATAATGTGTGTGTGTGTGTGTGTGTGTGTGTGTGTGTGTGTGTGTGAATCCTATTTTATTGTGCCTTTCATAATGGTGCTATCAAACTGGTCCTCTGTTTTCTGAGGGTGCAGTAGGCTACATGTTGAACAGCCACATTGTGTAAACTGACAGCATACTTGAACAGAGCACAAGAAACAATTTGCTTTGTGTGTTCAACTATAATAAAGGAGTCAAAACTTTGCTAATCAGTTTTGTTTGTATTCCTTTTTTTTCTTCATTGTCATTATATTTTTGTGCATGTATTCATTTTTCAGCATCACTCTGTCCCATATAGTTTTCTATTGTAAGAACTATTAATCACAGCTACTGTTTGCTTACATTTTATTTTAGCTTGATGGTTGCATGCCTGTGCTCATCTCGTCATTATTTTTGACCTGAATAGTGGTGAATTAAAATCCTTATTTTACAAACCTATTGTGCTTAGTTGTGTAATTCTTTATTATAAAATGTAAACTGCACTAACGGCCCCTAAATACCCTGAACAAACAATAACAACCCATGCCCCTTTGCAGCACCTTTCATCAGAAGCATAAAATGGGGCAGCACTGACCACTTGTGGCTCAAATCAAACATCGCATTTGTTTTTCTCTGAAGAAGTATGTTAAAGTGAACTGTTAGTTGTGACCCGTCTAGAGTTTCTAATCCACCAAACCCACACAGACACAGAGAAGATCCAGCTATGATCCAAAAAACAATGGGAGATAGAACATTGTGATACCAAACAATCCTGTTTCCCCATCTGCCACAAACAGATCTCATTTCAAAGCCCACTGGCAGAAGGGAGGGATGTTTACAGTAAAAAATATACATTTTCCTCCAGAGTACATCCCATGAACCATAAAGCCCATAAATAACAGCTGTCATAAGTACCGTTATTTAGAACTGAGGCAGTGAGCTGCCCCACATCTGTATCCAGTCCCTATAAATCACGGCTGCTTTCTCTGTGGAGGAACACTAGCTGTTGCTGCTTGAGTGAGGCAAGACACTTCTGTGTTTGGGCAATCTATTGTGATGCAGAGGGTAAGCTGAGCTGACCCACACAGTAGGAGGACCTGAGAGGGGACTAACCCCATCGCTGCTGCTGCTTCCCACAGAGATGTGAAGCCCTCCGTCGGGACCAGACAAACGGTAACTGCAGCATTTTACGCAGGAGGGTTGTTCATGTGTCTTGGATAGAAAGAAACTACATTGTGTGCAAAAGCAACTTTATATGTATGAAGGCTTAAGCATGCATGCAGCAAAAGGCCATCAGCGGGCTGCTGGAATCTAATTTATTGTTGAGAATCCAAGATTAAATACATGTTAAGGAAAATGATTCATCTTTCATTTATATGTTTAAGAATTACACAGCAACCAGCAGGCAACCGTGAGAAAGCCTCCAATCTCTCTATTGCAACCCAGGCCATTCTTTTATTTTTCATTTATATATTTATACAACTACACATCAAACAGGACGTGAGAACAGTGACAACGACTCCAATCACTTGGTTCCTATCCAGACAACACATGTTCCTTGCCGCATCTGTAATGTGAAACTAAATGGAAAAAAGCACAGTCGCCTTTTTTCTTTAATCAGGTAATGCTTTATGTGTGCATTTGCTGGGGTGATTCACCTCGTGGTCATGTGGAATACAGTGCATTGGTGTATTAATTTGATAAATTAATCATATCAAGGATGATTTATGAAATTGTCACATTTTCTTCGTGGCATATCTGAAAGGCACAGTTTTAAATTCTCCGGTTTGGTTCTATTTACACAATAAGCACAGAGGGACCGAGAAACTCATCTGAAACTTCACTGTCAGCTGATTTGAGAATTTGGGGTTTTAAGGGTTTGTAAGTCAAATAAAATGCATAGGCAGTAAAAGACACACACAAACAAATACATAAGAAAAACCTCATGAAAGTGGTGCAAAGAGCATGAGGAACATAATCACCATTAAGATGCTGCCGGTAACACTTTAGTGATGAATGTCACATTCTCTGTAACACTAAGTGTGAAAGTTCATTCTTCCCCTTGAATAGTCGTTTAAAAACCAATATAAACTCTTGACATAAAAGCACTTCCTAGCTTTCTCTGTGGTTCACTAATATTCACTAAAGAGTTGAAAGTCAACACATTTGTGCAGTTAAATTATTTGACAGACATTATGCTGTGCAAACCATATCATTTTGAAATAAATGTTTTTTTTCTGACAAATTATTAATGGAGAAATGTATGACATATATATATATGCACAGAGCCTCACCAGGAGGCATCATATCATTGTGTATTGTGTGTAAAGGAGGTAATGGGCTCCGTGTGTCTAATATATACAGATAAGCAATTATTCAAACAACAGCAAACGTTTTGCTACACAGACACCTGGGGCCTTGTTTGGGGTCCTGGGCCAGTTGCACATTTCTGGTGGGTAATTCAGCCATGTATGAAGTAAATATGCCTCAAGTGTACTGTGAGAGGGGATCTCTATAGGAGAGGAGCAGTTCGGAGGTCCAACAAAGTTTTTGCAGAGTATATGTGCTTCACACAAACTGAAGTGCTTGTTCCTGCTGCACAATGCTTTGTCCCCACCCCTCCCCCCCATTTCACAGGCGTACTCCCCTTATGGATGGAGCTAAGATGTCAAGGTCGGGGTCCCTGGCATAGGAACTCTTTCAGTGTTTTCTTATTCCTGCCGATGGTGCTGTTTCAGTTTGCTCACCAGATGGCAGCGTGCACATATTAATGCAGTTTTCACACAATGGCAGTAGTGTCCATTTCTCTGTTCGCCAAGTGAAGGTGTTCCACTATTCCACGTGTTCAGCACGGCACTGACACACACGCGTGTGTGTGTCAGTGCTGTGCTATGGATCTCTTTAGATCATGTCTTATATTGTATTTATCTATGCTCAGTGGTGAAAAGTAAGTAAATACATCTACTCAAGTAGTTTTCTGATGTACAACCCAGGAGGTTCTCAATACATGTACACCATATTTCTCCTCTACGTGTATATGATCACAGGTATGAGTTTCTTTAGAGCTTCAGATTTGACAGACTGTATTAATGTATTGTCATGGATTAAACTACTGAACAGTGTACTAAAATAGTTAACATTACAGTAGCTCCATGTGTCAATAATAATGATGATCCAATAATATAATACATATACAGTATGTACATATAACAATATGAAGTGTGTCATTCTGCACTATGTCAACTTTAACCTTTGAGTTTAACTTACTTAGAGTATGTTCACACTGTTGAATTACTGGTATTATGTACTGCACTGGTACTTCACCTCTCTATGTTTAACAGCCTGCCCCGACTGTAAAATCGGACAAGTTGATTTTACTTAAAAATGTAAGTAAATATTTTCACCTTATGTTACGTTTACTTCATTTTGGGAAGTTGTTCCAACTTAAACACGGTAGGTGAATTCAAGTTGTTCTTTGTAAGTGTACCATGTGGTGAATCAAGACAATGAAGAAGCACCCAACAATCCAGGAGACGACAGATGTGATAAGAGATCTTTATTTGAAAAACAAATACAGAGCTTGTTCAGTCCCCCGCCCACCCTGAGACGACGGTCTACAGTCATGTGTTGCATAGGTTTGTTTACTACAAAGATCAGATGGAGGACAAGGTGTCAAACCTTCAGGAGGAGCCTGGCTCCAGTTAACGCTGCTTCTATCAAAGATTGAGAATAGAGAGAAATAATTTAGAGCTACGACGCTGCAGATCAAAATACTACAGATTATCATACTTCAGGACTGCTTGTTTTAGCGATGAGTCATCTACTTCACATACTTGGATCCACAGGACTGGACTTCAAAGTACTACAATAATCCATTTTGGTCAGGTACTCCCATAAGTACTGGACTATTTCACACCACACTGGTGCAGTGGTCCTGACCCTCACTACAAATGTATCTACAAAGTGCAGTATGGCACTTATCAGTTACAAATAGCAGACACTTAGGCATTCCTATACACATCAACCATTACTTGTGACTTCATTTGGTCAGATGCAGCTGTTTGAGGAACAGTGTGTGGGAAAAGTTGGAGGGTTAAGAAAGCTTATTATATTAAGAAATATTATTGGATTCTTTGAGGTGATGGAGTTTTGATTTGACACACCTTGTCAGAGGTAGAGCAGCTCATTAGTAGGAGGAGCCAGATAACTGCAGGAGGCCAACTCAAGTTAGTTACTACAAGGAACTTTGATTTTGTCTCGATTTTGGCGGCCCGAGTGGACGAAGGCAGTAGTGTATCTGTGAGCACCGCAGCTTCATGTTGTTAAGATCAGCTTTTGGAAAGTCCCTTGTCAGAACCTGGCAGCAGGTTCTGACAGTGAGTCCTGGTTCTCCCGTGCCTCCCTTCCCTCCAGTGGGCCCATTAATAGGGCCTGGGCCTCCAGCAGCATGGTGTCGGTGTTGACGGTTTGGTGAGCTCCAGGCTCTGAAACAACAGACGGTTCCAGCTGCCCAGATGCAGCTACTCTCCGTCCCCCAGCACAGGCACTTCCCGCCGAAGTCGATAAATAGGTCGTCCTGGACAACGTGAAAGATCCTCCCGACCACCACCTGGTCTTTGCTGGTCCCATCTAGATCAGCTGGGACCGGCAAAAAAAAAGAAAACGTGGCGCAGCTCTGCTCCTGGCAAGAGGCGGAGCCACTGCTGCCTGGTGCTGGAGTCTGAGCTGAAAGAGTTTCTGGTCTCGTTACATTGAGTCTGTTTCATAACCAGGGAAAAGTTCCTTGTAGTAACTTTACCAAACCCTCAAACTTATAAAAAGCAAAGACGGAACTCTGGTGAAAATTTACATTTAAACATGAATTGTAATCAGTACCTTTAATCGCTCATTTATGGACACAGAATTCAAAGTCAACAGGCTAAATAGTGAAGCCTCACAGCTAAAGTAACAGCTAAAGCAGCAAAGATGACTTTGTACGACTACACTTTGTTTCATTTAGCTGTAAAACCGCACGCTCATATCTTGATTTTAACCAGGTTTGAGCCAGCTCTCCCACATCCAATAAATAAATTAAATATAATAAGTGAGAGTGTCATGTAAATCTGTCATCTGACCTGGACAAATAAAACTAAAAGTCCCTGCATGGAGTGATACCACTAGAGGCAAGTGAGCGAGTATTTCTGCCGGCTAACACAGTAACATGGGTGAAGTGACCCATTAAAGTTAGAACCTTTTCCCAGCTTCAGGATCAAACTGCAGCACAGTAAATGTCCCAGTGAGCTATTTAGCTGGTGTATAATGGGGCACAGATGCACTTCTTTTCCCAGCCCATGTCTATTGTAACATAATGGTTGACTGGAGGGTTTTTATTAGATGTTATGACAGTGAAAGTGAACCTCCATATGATCAAGGATGGAGCCTTCCCTTCATGAAGAAAAGAAAGCTCTCTGTCATACAAAGTTGAAATGAGTTCCAACACAGAGAAGATCAGTGCGCTGCAGCTTCAGCTCAAAAGAGAAACTAGTCCGACTACATTCCACCCTGGGTTGTTTTTCATAGTGGCTAAATAGTTCATCCATCCATTCTCACAAACGTACACCTAAACATAAACACACACACATTGCTCACACGTATGCAGTGTACGCTATACTGTACAGTGAACTGTGCAAAACTGTTGTGACCGACAAGGTTGTTTCGTACTTTGTGCAAACGACTAAAAAGTGAGGGGGGGGGTTTGGATCTAGTATCAGAAAAAAATTGTCCCGTTGTGTCCGTTCCGTCTGTAATACTGTAATCTCAAAAGTGGCTGTACCCGTGTAAGATCGGTCTCAACTCACTGCTGAGCCAACATGTCTCTGATTGGACAGGACTGGAAGTGTGTCCTTTTTTCCCTCCTGTCTTTGGTACCACTTGTTCTGTTCTCTCCGTCTCCTCTTCTCAGTCTCTCTCTCTCCCTCTCTCCTCGCATCTTTTGTCGGCCAGCCCTCAGCCTCGATCGCTCCCCTCTAGTCATCTGGGATTGGACAGCTGCTTCCGAGGCTCCTGGTCAGTGAGCTTTCCACAGAGGGTTGTGGTAGACCCAGCCTTCACCCTACACACACACACACACACACACATGCAGAATGAAAGAGTCAACAGCAACTCAACTTAAAGGGTATTTTCCCACCTATTTTCCCGTGTTTTTGTGTCTAAGTGACTAATGGGGACAGCAATTCTCTGAAATTGGTCCAGTATTGAGGGAGAACACTGCAGACGGGTTGTAATGTAATCGCTCGGGGGAACTCCACGTAGGCTCAGCTTGTTATTATCAGTGTCTGACAACACTTTGGAAAGGGCCCAATAGAGTAATAAAACCTTTTACTTGACCTGGTCTGTTTCTTATTGTGTCAGTTCAATTCAATTTATTTAGCCCAAAATCACAAATCACTAAGTTGTAATGGCAATAGAACCTGTTACTGGCCACTTCTAGTGACACTAAGACGGTGGATGTCACTGGCGTGCACTCTTCTTCACCTCTTTAATAAAATATTTGGGTTTCCAGGGGGTTTTGGTCGCAGCTCTCTGCTTGCCCTCCCTGCGCTGCCTCTCTTCCAGGCGGTGTTTGTGTTCTGTGGCTGCGTCCATATTTCCCGTCTTCAGCGATGCTGTGACGTGCTGCCAAAGACGCCTACAGATCCGGGACACACAGAACAAGAGCACTCATCATTGCTATGCCTGGGAAACAGAGGAAATACAGCTCGCTACACAATGGCGTCATTAAAAGACATGTGCAACAGTGTGACTTCATCAGGGGTGGCCATCGGCAACTTGATGATTGAGCAGTAGGCATTAAGAAATCTGCTAAAAGCGCTGCATTTTCCATTTACGCCACACAGTCGTTTATGGGCTTAACCTCTTAAGCTCAGGCCCTATTTGTAGGCCTCTGCTCGAAAATGGCATTGTTTTTGTCTGATGGAGTAATCTGGTTTACTTAAAAGTGATTGCAATTTTCTTTATTCTATTATTTGAAAAAGCACAGACGGAGGAGTCACAAAATGTTATTTCAATAAAAGTTCAACATGGACCATTTTCTTACAATTTTGTTGTGGCAGTGGGGCATGAACATTTTTCTTCCTCCAAAGTGGGGCACGACAGAAAAAGTTTGAGAACCACTGGCTTAATGAATGAACAAATGAATGAATCATCTTTATTTACATTAATCATCATTGGGCCTGATAAACCGTACAGTGAAGGGGTCAATAAATAGATTAAAAGTAATACTAAAATCAGGTCTCATGATTCTTAATTGCAAAAGTTCTGATCAGTCAGTTGTTGACGAGACCCTGGTCCCATTCACATATAAGGCCAAGTCGAGCATGAAGATAAAAGCACCTGAGCAACAGCTTTAGTTTGCTACAAGCTGCGCTCGCCACACTGATAATGCACCGAGACAGAGCTGTACGTATCTTACGACTTACGTACAATAGTGGAAGCACTTAAAGCAGTGTTTAACTTTAAATGAACAAAATAGACTTGACGTGTTGAAGTGAAACGCAAAGACTCACCGTGACTCATACGGGCCCTGCTTCTCTGGAGGCTGGATCTTCTTCTTGATGATTGGCTGCTTGGAGGTATCAATCACCTTGCTTTCCCCGTTGCTGTAGGTGAACTCCAGCATCCCGTTCCACTCCCCCTGGGCCTTGCACACGATGTTTCCTGTCTGGTTGTGCTTCACCTCTGCTGTTACTCTGTGAGGAATAAACAAGCGGGTTCTTTAGCATTCGTGACTGACGAGCACAGCCATGTTATTATTATCAGCAACATTTTGTACAGGTTGCCACCTGTATATTTTGTTAGAATGTGCTGCCTTTCAACAAGTAATTATCACATAATACAGCATGTTCCGAACATCTGCAAGGACAAATACAAGTCAATGGGATGCTCATTCTTTGAATCTGTAAATGGTTCATTGTACCATCCCACTATTATCACACCACGGTTGATACTAATCAGTCTACATTCCTTAAAACAATCCTTGATTAAGCACTTCACTCCTATAACATCATCAGACTCACAATACTCCCATTGCTTTTAAAAGCCGGGTGCCCCTTCAAACTCAGAGTTCAGGTGGATGTTAGTGCCAAATTTGAAGAAATTCCCTCAAGGTGTTCAGGAATAATGGACCGGATGGACAACCCCGAAATGTTATGCCTCCAGCCACAGCTGTTGCCAGTGCGGAGGCACAAAAAATGCTGCAAATAAATAAAATCACTCAAGACACTTGAAATACAGAAAGAAATGTTATTGGAGTACTAATAATATCTGGCTTTATGCACATATGCTTAGACACATACAGTATTCGCAGAGACACAGGCTCTACTCTATTGTGGTCACAATGCCAGTGGTTGGGATCATTTTTTGTTTTTATACAATTACACGGTGCTAATCTATTTTGCACCTGTAATTTCTTGGCTCCAAACGAATGTGTTTGTGCTGAGGTGGGAGGAGAGAGTGGGATTTTGGTGGCTTTTTTTGGCACAAAATAGGGTTTTTTCTAAACCATTGGCTCTCTGCCTACCTGTGTACTTTTCCTCCGTAGAAGGGTTTGGTGTGGAAAGTGACAGTGGCAGAGTACCCACTCTTGGCACAGTTGATAGTGACCTTTCCCCCGAGTTCCACCCACGGCACGGTCAGGATGGAGCGGGCGTAGGCACAGGGCAGTGTGAACACATACTCCTCATCATGCTCCAACAAATACAGCACGCCTGGGAGAAACAGGACAGGTTGAAAAGAGAGACAGCAGGAAGAACCACCTGCGGATGTTTATTGTCAACACGTTCTCACTCTCAACTAGTCAAATACCGACGCTTGGTCAGTGGCCCTACACTTCAAACTATGAGCCTCTAGGTACCCCTGTAGCATCAGTTTTGGATGTATCAGTTATCACTCCGTACATTCATTGTATATTTTCAAAATAAAAGTACTTCGTTAAGCTCAGGAAAAGATTGTGGTTTGGGTTAGAATAAGCAGATGTTTTTTATGTAACTGGCCTTAGTTCGAAATTTATAAAACAAAACTACGATAAAATAAGTCAACATTGACTTGGTTTCATACGGGACACAAACATTGGTCTCCTGGGTGAAAGTCCTGTGTTTGTAAGACCCAAACATCCTCTCATCCCATCCACTCTGAGTGAACTTCCTCACTCTATATACTACGTTGGTTGCTGTCTAATAATGACTTGAGTGGGTTTGTATTGGAGTGAGTTGAAAGCGCGGTGCTTCTCGTAACAACGCTAAAGAGTGCCTCGGTGTGTCGGTATCAGACCCCAAGAAACGCTGACCAAGCGTTGGTATTTGACAGGTTGGGACTTGGGAGTGAGAACGGGTTGTTAATGTAGAATTACTGCTGTGATTAACACAATAGACCTTCAGACACCATGTGAATCTATAAAGACAAAGCATAGCAGTTACATATTTGAAGTGGAGTAAAAAGAACAATATTCCATTGAAACATGGTGATGTTAAAGTATAAAGTTGACATTCAGAAATTGAGTACAAGTGACTTAAAACTGTTTAGGTACAGTGAGAAGTGTAAGCCAGTACAAACGTCTTGAGTAAATGTATTTAGTTACATTCCATCACTACATACAGAACATTTTTGTGAGCTTGAAATTGCCCTTCTCTGTCATTTTGGTCCCCACCCCACGCAGCTAAACCCAGTGCAGCGCAGCTCAACTCAGTGTACATGTGCGATGTAACCCCACACACTTCCACCACACATCAGACTGGCCAGTTATCACCCACAAATTTAGCCAGTTCAGAAGGAAGACAAGATGACCAGGGCTCATTAATCCTGTGCGCCGTCATGACCTCTATTTCCAGCAAAAGTGGGGTTTCGTGTTATATTCTTGGAATCCCTTGTGATGAATATAGCACTTGTTATGCAGATTTACTATTTTGATCGCCGTGTTGTGAATCAAAAGTGGCAGTGTTAGCGGATACAGTGTGAATGAACTTTCATTATCTCCACAAACATAAAGAGCTGTGAAAACCACCATCTGCCTCTGGCTGCAGATTTGTGCGGAGTTATTTTAGCCATGCTGCCCTGCATTGCTCTGGGGATGGCACCACTTTGGTCCAGAATAAAATAACTCAACACACACTGGATAGATGGCCATGATGTTGCATACAGACATTCCTGGTCCCCAGAGGATGAATCCTACTGACTATGGTGAGCCTTGTTGTATGTTGGACTCACCCTCCTGAGATCCTGTCTCTAGCTTCCATGGATTTTGAGAAAGTCAGAGGAGCTAAAACAATGGCATTGCATTGCGATTCAGAATCCCGCTTTGGCTCTGATTTAGGCTGCCTCCTGTCCCTCGTGAGCTCCCGTCCAGCCCTCCCTCTCTGCTGCTTATATAACAGACAGCTGTCCTGTGCCCAGTCTGCTGCCATGGGCCCAGGTCTAACACATACACATCTGTTTGCCCAAGACACACACATACGGACACACACTTCCTCATCTAAAAGACCCACAAGCAGAAAACACACACAATGTCCTTATTTCCTATAGTGTGTGATTTTCCCCCCCAGATGTTTTCACTTGATTGTGTGCATACAAGCATGTGTGTATTTGTGCATCTGTGAAACAAAGACCTACATGCTGCAGTCAGTCAGTCATGCTCTAGCCGCTGCTACACAGGGAGCTGACAGATTAATCCAGGTTGATATGTCATAAATAAAGGAAAGGAAGCTGTTTAGTTTAGATTTCATATCACAAAACAGTACAGTTCATAGCATAACATTGTCCTTGTTTGCCACTCAGGCTTGTATTTAACGCGTGGCTTTTTTCCGAGGGTCCGAGGGTGAGAGCGGTGAACAAGGATGTGCGGCAGCCTGGAAGTGCTACAGTCTTGTTCAGCTGCAGAGGGAAAGTGGGCACGGTGACATGCATTCCAGATGTTGTCATTGCTGACTAAGAAAGAGTTTGGGCCTGTTCTGTATCTCACAGCTGCAGAGGTCAGCAACCTTTTTTCGATGTTCTTGTTAAGTGTATCCATATCAACATTAAGGTTAACATTAAGTTTAATTGTGACATCAGAAATAACAGATCTGTAATTTCATGTCATGCATACAGGCAGTGTGAATAGCAACACTTTATAAGAAGAATGTTCTCCTATAATCAGGACATCGTAATTATACATGAGAGCACTTCTTATGAAAACATCCACATCTGAGATGATATCATTAACCCTACCAACCTTCCACCAGTCTGTTCATCAGTAACACATTTAGAGGTGCAAAATATGGAATTACAAGCATATTCATCACCTCCACACGGCTCCCAACATGGCGGCGGCTGGACCATAATAGTGCAAACAGTGGCAACAGTGCTGACAGCCAACTGTGTTTACCTGAAGGGGAACCGAAACGGTGGGTGCTGCGCCTCTGTGACGACGCTCCGGGTCGGGACGACGTTATCGGCTGTAAGCGCTGTATGAGTTAGCCAGTGGGGCCCGCTCACATGACTAACATACAATAAAAGGCATGCGCTACATCAACGACGCACAGACAAGCTCGGACTACAATACAGAGGGAGAGTGACTTCATTCTCTGCTCAGTTAGACATTAGTTCACTATATCTTTACATAGTGAATAGCTGTTTGCTGCTGTATTAATGCTCTGCATCTTGTATAGAGAGCCTTTTACAGGCTGTCTTTGGCTTCAGGGCACTGAGGAAAATTAGCTCGATGTTTTTCAGAACGACACCAACAAACAGGTGCAGGAGGATGTAGCAGTGGCGTGGGAGGACTTGGGTGAGGGTACGTTTTTTTAATAAAAAAAAAAAAATCTTTTAAGAGGCACGTGAACAGCGCTACACAGCTTATCCTGGGACACTACTATCTGCTGCCATTGTTTTGGCTTGTTGAACAGGCGATTCTACTTTTGTTGCAATTGTAACCGCTTTATCCAGTGTTGAATCTGGTTCAGCATGCAGCATTGACGCTGGGATTGGTCGCAAGTTAAATTAGCTGGTCACGGATCATTTAATCAATGTTTATCAAAATTACATTTTGTAACACGGTCATGCAGCCACACACTGCGCAATGGTCTCATGGAGTTCCTGTGCGCGCGTGTTTTCTGGCATGAACTTTCCCTTTGGCCGTGTTTCTAAAGCAGCAACGGCAGAGCGAACAGCATCAACCTGCGTCTGGCAATGAGTGGAGGATCCCCTCGGTTCCGGGGACATGGAGTAAAGTGGCTTTTCCCCAGAGTTTTAGGCACGTGGCGCGTGGCCCGTGGCATTTTTCACCAGCAAGTATTTGTATTCGTACATCTGCATCCACATGTCGAAAGGCATCATGTGCTGTTGCGGCAAAGCTGGCTGTGCGGCGAAGGGAGTTTTTGCTCATGACGTTTCGCGGGTTTAGGACCGTGACATCGTCACCACTAAACGTACAACAGCTCTTGTCATATGCAGTTGTGTGATGTTTATCTCCTGTGTACCAAGTTATCAAACTTTTGCAAATTTCTAAAAGTAAAACGTGATAAGGAGGAGTCATCGAGGACTGGTCCCCGCTAATGAATGCTTACTGCTGGCCTAATTACAGCTAGCTTTCACTGGCCCGAGGCTACGCAACCACACTGGCCTGCTTTCCACTCTCTCTCTCTCTCTCTCTCTCTCTCTCTCTCTCTCTCTCTCTCTCTAATAAACACACACACTTATTAATAAAATAAGTAACACTATTTTGCTGGTTGCCTTTAGTTACATTGTCCTAAAGTTATCTTGAGGTTACATTCAGTTAAATTTGGTTATGCTTATATGTTGCCAAACTGCTGCCAAAAGGTAGAGAAGCTATTTGTTAAACCATTTACATGATTTCATAAAAGCTGACAGTTGTTATTCTAAAAAATGACTGATGCAGAGAGAGGACTGGCGGAGGCCACTGATTCTAAGTGACTTCAGTGATGTGAGGAGGATTTGTCCCTCTGAACTTACTACATCCTCAGGATGTCACCTTATCCTCGCCCGACGCTGTTCTACACATAAACTTGAGGAATAGGTTTGAAGTCAGCTCATCCGATGCATGGGTGTCTAGTCTCTGTCTAGTTTCGCAGCAGCCTGGCGTTAGCTGTGTAAGATGTAATCAATGTGAACACAAAATGCAAACGTGGATGACACCACTCTGTTTTGCTGAAACGGTTTTCCAATTAGAGGCTGCAGATGGAGCACACATACGAGTGCTGCTGTTTTGGAGAGCTGTGGGGATTTAATCAGCTGAAGGAGGCTCTCGTACAGTCTGCAAACAGCTGTGGATGTCAGATTGCGGTAATGATTAACCATTTAATCCATCTGACAACAGACTGCTCTGACATTTTTCTCGTTATTGTTATTCAAAACCCCAGGAACTTCTTTTAATAATGTTCCAAATATGTCTACTGGTTTCTGGTACTGGCAATTTATTTATTTCATCCAACATTATTAAGACATTTCTGCCAGATCCAACAGTTTGTATGATAACTTACAATTATTTTTGTTGGGTTTTGATTGTGTTTTCCTACAAATGTCCAGAAACACAAGCAATCAGTGTGTTTGGACAACACCCTGTGGTGTTTAGGCCAAACAACTATTTGGTTAGGTATCAGAAAAGATCGTGGTTTGGGTTAAAATAACTACTAAAGTATTCATTTCAGAAGTTACCAAACAAATAGGTCAACGTTTGGGTTAGAATAACTAAGAAAGTTACGTTACTTAAGAATGGTAGTTATGTGACAAATAAGTCAACGTTGACTTTGGTTTCACACGGGACACAAACAGCGGTCTCCTGGGTCAACTTATCCTCATACAACAGTTTGTATGATATCTTAAGAAAAGTTACTACTCATTTTTTGTGCGTTTTCCTACGAAAGCCAGAAATATATATACCTTTCTGATCATTACATGCATATGGTCTTTTCAAAATAAACTTCTGTCTTCACAGTAAACAACTAAGTTAGGTTTAGGCAACAAAACCACTTAGTTCGGTTTAGGAAAAGATCGCCGTTTGGGTCAAAATAACTACGGAAGTGCCGTTACGGAAGTACGCAAGTTACCTGATAAATAAATCAGTGTGACTTCTTGTTCCAAATGGGGACCTAACAGCAGTCTCCCGGGTCAAAGATCGCTGATTGTTGGACCCAAACACTGCCCCTCCCACCCGCCCCTGGCTTTTGCGGCCTCTATACTTCCTCGTTTATGATTAAGTTGATAACATAAGCAATGATTTTGTGGGGTACCTACCAATTACGCCACACTCATTTTATTAGGTATAGCTACGAACGCTGGATGAGACCAGCCTGCCTGAGTGAAGTTCTGGTGTTTTTAGACCCACCCATCCACCCCAACTTTTTCTCCCCTCTTTGTACTACATCACCTGTCCTGGGTCACGATTACGTGGTGTACATACAAAATGATAACGTGGGTTGTATACGAATTACAGTGCATTACTGTTCATAGGTATACAGAGTACAGTGTGCACTCTTGTACCATCTGCACCGCAGCAGGGCATTACAATCCCAAACAAATGGAAGAAACAGCTCTTCAAGGTCAGGAGAATATCAACCTGTAACCATGTTCCTTGTGCAATTATTTGCAATGCTCTGGAAATCAGGCACACACTTGTTTTTTTAGAACAGGCTACACGTCTTACCTTCCCCGACCATGGACACTCCAACAGACATGCCCAGGAACTTGCTCTTGGTCCAGATGTGAGTGTTGACACACATCTTCTTCTCCTTGCACTCGCAGTAGAAGCCTGACACAGGTGGGTGGTGGGACACCTGCTCCGCCACGAACCGAACACGATAGCAGTCTGAGTTTCTTCTGCTGCTGCCGTCCGTCCCCCTCTGTGGGGACCCGGGAATGGTAGAAGTGGCTGTGGGTGCCGAGATGGGCGCGGTACAGTTGGTAGTCCTGAGAGGTCGAACCCGGTCCCGAGGCACATACCAGGAACAGTGGAAGTTCTCACCCAGGATTGGGTTGTAGGGCTTCTTGGCCACGGCACCCTTCCGGCCCTCGTGGAAGGCAGTCAGGTAGTACTCCACAAAGCGGACAAAGCGCTCCTCTGGCGTGCAGCCAGAGGTGATGGAGAGGAACATGTTGGGGTGAGCCATGAAGTTGGCGTACATCTCCAGCAGGGAGCGCTTCTCCAGGATGAAGGTAGGGAGCACCACCTGACAGAGGGATGGACAGAGATGACAACAAAAACATGTAAAATCTACTGTGTGATCATTGTGCAGACGTCCTACAGTTGTGGTTGTATGAAAAAGATACACAAGTGAACAGAGGTGTTTTTGCTTTCAACATGATAGACAGGCTGACGTCTGAGGGGATCCAAAGAAACCTGATCCATAATGTGACTCATGTGTCTCTAAAGCACCCTTGAATACCTCCAGTACCGATGCCTTCTTATCCTTAAACATCAGCCTGAAATCTCAGAAATTAGGTTCCCATACAAGGAAACTGCATTGTCGATTACATTTGAAAGGAAATGCATTTTCATTGTCTATATTGCCGGTTGATTCATCCAAGGCAAGTGAGTTTGTATCTCGTTGTCTTGCTGCAGTGGAATGTGACAGCGGTATCTAATTTATTTTCTCTTTCCTTTCATCCTTTTGCTTTCCTTATAGCGTGGCCTCCATCACATCACTCATACACTCTTTTAGTCATTTTAGTAAAAGTAAAGTATGATTGCCTCGGAAAATGCAACAACTTAGATCAAATTTGGGCTTTTATGGACAATTATATTCACCTATAGCTTACAATCCTGAAGAACACTTGTATTAACACTAGTCATTGGTGACACACCGGCATTTCATACACACAAACAAAAAACACACACACACACACACATCCCAGCTAAAGCTTGATAAATCAATAAAGTTATATCATGGTAACTAAGACAGAGGGCTGTTTGACAGCTCTATGTGTATTATAGGCAGGAGTAGAATCAATAATGCGATAGCAAGCACTGTCCTTTCCCATCTCTTTCCTGACAAACATCATCAGGGGACTGACACATGAACTGGCCCATATGTATTATAGGTCCACTAACAGCTCCAATGGTACGGTGTGGTTTCATGTCATGTGATGGGGAAAGTTTTACTTCGTAATTTGCCGAAACTCTCTGTCGTCCTTCAGATTACATAAAGTCAAGCCCGTTACACAACCTGACTGTCCATATGATGACACCTCGCGGTCAAATTTGACGTTTTGATCGAGCCACACCAGAGGGCCTGAGTCAAAACGTCGATCCCTGTCACACTGCAACACCACGAGTCAATATGGACATGGCAAGAGCAAATGGTTCTTTCATAATCTGCCCACAGACCCCCCCGTCTCTCAGGTATTCGAGGTCAGAATCCCCTTCTGTTGCACATCGTTGGCACATTATCCCTGTGATCCAGAGCACTGGTCCAGCAGTAATCAGGTTGAGCTCACTGGTCTGAGAGAGTCATCACAATCACATGACCAGAGGACATCTGACTAACTACAACCAAAAACCAGGGCGGGGGGGGGGGACAAAGAGGAAGGCAAATGTTAAATGAATACGAGATGGTGTATTATTTATAGCACTGGCCCAAATATAGACACTAGTTTCACCACGGTACGCTGGTGGTAACAAGTAGTAACGCTGCAGCGTTTTGTGGTCTACCATTTGCGCTGGTCTAAACTGCCGGGCTGGGTTCATTAATCCAACCTGTTCACACTCCCAACTCAATAGCCTCTGCCCGCTCTATGTCGGCTTGGACAGGCCCCGGGTGAAGGCAGCTCGCGGCTCTGAGTAAGCTTTACAGCACACTCTCGCTTGGACCTTGTCGCTCAGCACTGGGAACTGGCTGACAGCATTGTTTCTTGGACGGGGTCTATCTCGTTGAAGGTTTGGTCTTTTCACACGCTACCTAAAACCTAATTGATAAAGGTAGAATCTTACACTTACCCGTGTGAGGTCCATGCCAAGTTTCAGCTGGGACAGGAGGTGAATCATGATGCTTCTCTGGTCATCCAGAACTCCCAGGTCTTCCTCCTCATTGTCCTCTGTGTCTGTGGTCTCGTCGCAGGGATCCAGGGTTTCTTGGCTGCTGGTTTGGCTCTGCTGCTGTCCCTGGTGGCGGAGACACAAATGACTATTGGGAAAACTAGCAAGAAGAGGGCCTTGTGAAATAGATAGCACAGATAGCGAAGACGGGAGTAGAACGCCAATGGCAGGCTTATACCCAGTCTACATCCGGTGAGTCAGACTACAGGGACATAGACAGATGTAGGCAGACTTAATGCACATATCGGCAAGTTCCGTTATCTATTTAGACGTTTGTTTGGGACTTTTGGAAGAGCAAAACAAAGTCCAGCTCAACAAACACTCTCATCATGTAATTCTAAAGGTGTATACTGTGTGGTCAAAAGGATGGGGACAACCCTTCCACATACCTTTTTGCCTTTGGCTGTTTGTAGTTGTGTTTGTTGTACTTAGTTCCAAGCAGGGAAAACTTAGATAACTTTAGATAATCATGCGCTTTCGGCTTTGAGGCAACAGTTTGTGTTTGATCATTTTCTGTTCCTTCTGTCCACGCTTGTGCGTTTCTGCAAGCATGATGCGAGGCTGATATGAAACATATTCATGAAACATTATTTTGGTTCAGAAACGTAGACATTCAATGTATGCTGTTGGTTTGATGAAATGTACAATGCCAACATTTTTTCTGGCAACCGGGTTGGGCCGGAATGTGGTCTTCTGTGCCCTGGTCTTCTTGACCTAGCCCTCTCTGACAAAAGGTCCATGGGAGACTAAAGATCAAGAGTGTTATCAGCTGGTCTGGTGAAAAGACAACTACCATCCTTTCTCGACCCTCTCTCCCTTCTATCTAATTTCCCTTCTTCTGTCTGTTCCTTTGCCTATTGACTTTGCTGTACATCCTCAGCTGGAGCATGAAATGAATCGATCGATCAGAAGAACAGGACAGATTGGCCTCTCAGTTGCTGCCCTCCTATTTCCAGATTAGGTTAATATCATCGAACCATTCTAACTGAACGAAAAAGGGAAAGATTCTTAAGGACCCCATTTGAAGAGTCTGACATTAAAAGAGGAAACTGTGGCTTCAAAATGGAACCATTTCAATTTGAATGTGTATTATTATAAGTATGGTTTTGGAGAGATTCCTGAGTCCATCACGGCTTTCCCTGTCCAGCCTCCCAGCGCTCTGCAGCCCCTTGGATCCTCAATCTGCAGCAGCTGAGGCGAAAGAGAGCCGTACTCTTATTGTTGCTAATGCATAATGTAAGAAGGAGCCCCCAGGCCCCACAGCAGAGAGGGGACTCAAAAGAGATCCCTCCACTGGCCCATTACTCATTAGTCTTTGTGATTTAACACTATAACGTGTGGAAGCAGAAAAATAGTACAGGGAATGTCACACAGCTTTAGTTTGTGAGTTACAATCCAGCTCCATGAAGTTCGTCACATGTAAAAAAATAAATCATGATGTTTGATCATACCAGGCTCAAGTTCATGGATATGCAATGAAATTAAGCTCAGAGTAATGCAAATGTAAAAAAAATGTTTTTGTAAATATCTAGCATGAAAAAATTCTGTGAATGTATCATCTAAATCATGAATGTGAACACAAAATCGTGGGCAGGACCAAATATTTCCCCAAATGAAAAACAAAATTCACAAACAAGGCAAGTGAAACTTGTGACCAAACCAACATTTAAATTGCCCATTGACCTGAATGAATGTAAACGCTGCTCCCTGTCCACAGGAGGGAACAGCATCAGGTGCAGGATCGTAGACATCACATGTCCTTAAAGGTACCGTAACGTTTGTTATACAAGTGCTACGTTTCCCTTCTATTTCATTTTTTAATGAATACATTTGTTTTCTGTGACTGCAGAACTGAGTCTAAAATAAGGGGGGAGCAATTAGAGATGTAATACTTACATTTAAAGCCCTGCTTTTAGGCAACAAACAGCATTACTAATAGTTCCATTCTTTGTTCACAATAAAAAGTATCCTGATATTAAATATCATCAATAAATAACTATGATTTGTGACTCAAAATATCCCAAAGAAAGTGTGTGTCATCCCAGATCTTACAGAGACTGTGTTTTCATTTCTGTATTACCTTTACTGGAGATATAGAAATGACAAATTAACTCAGTGGTTGGTTTCTCATTTTTACAGCTATCAATGTAGTTGTCCTATGTGTCATTCTAATAAGGTCTGAGTTGGAAATTGATAATATTATGTCTGGTTGTATGTGTTGGTTGTACGCAACAAGTGCACATTAACTTTTGAATTGCTTTTGCACAAAACATAACTCTGCATCACCCCAAGTCGTCATCATCATAAATAAGGCAAACGGTTACATTCCGTTAGTACCTTGCGTGTGCATAGTAATGATACTGTACGGCGATCATGACTTTATGTTAGCAGAAAACTTGCTAACTCCCCTTAATATTGAGGGTTGTAACAACATACATTTTTGTATTCTTAACCAGACCACGAGGTCTCTGAGGAAAGACTGTATTCTCACAAATTATGTACAAATATATACTCAGAATAGTCTGGCAGTAAAATAAGCAATGAAGGTAAATGACGCCATGCTGGAGGATTCAAATTATTGAGGTTAGTAGTGCGTGAATGGCGCATTGCAACTCTCAAACTGGCCCACCATCTTGTTTTATTGCAACCAAATGTGACACGAGAGGGTGGAGCTAAGTTCAACTGAACGCTGAATAATTTTTATGATACCAAAAGAGTTACAATTTACGGTCTTTCTAAGACGAAAACACGGACAACTCCCAGACCGGACAACGCCGTAGTAGCGACCTGTCAATCACAAGGTAGCCCCGTCCCAGAGAATTCTCTGCTTTATGGTCTGTTATGATGGACCATAATCTACTAAATGAACATCAAGGTGTATCGAAGAAGACTTGAAACTAGAGATTGAGACCATAAACCCATGTTTACAATGTTTACTGAGGTAATAAATCAAGTGAGAAGTAGAGTCATTTTCTCATAGACTTTATACAATCTGACTTCTTTTTACAACCAGAGGAGTCACCCCCTGCTGGCCATTAGAAGGAATGCAAATTTAAGACAATTCCACATTTGCTTCACTTTTCAGACCCAGAGGTTGCAGCTTCGGTGCACCACATTTTTTCAACCAAGTAGTTTGTTGCCTAAACGTGAGCTGTCTCCTTCGAAAACAGAAGTTTCTTTTGAAAAGACAGTGTATGCATGTATCGAGCGAATGTTGTCACGTTGAAGCGTTGGGTCACTGACCAAGTCTTTGGGTAAGACAACAAACAAGAGTAGTAACAAAACTCTCAGACTGTCCCTTTAAGCCTGAGAATCTAAAATAGGAAAATATTTATTTTGAATAATTCATTGACAATGGGGTTTACTCTGAGGTTATGTAAGAATGTGCCACACACATTCCCTCTGTCTCTCTCACACACACACCTACAGACCTACACACACACACACACACACACTTTCTTATCTGTGTGCCCAGTTTCTCTCCAATGCCCAGCTCCAGGAAGGTTATTACAAGTTGTAAATGGCTGGGATGTTTCAACTGTCTGCCCACCCTGCCATTTACACACATCACATTTCACACAAAATGCACACACAGTCTCACACTCTTGGCCATACAGATTCACAAACATACAATATAATCCTGCCAACTTTTATGGACAAACAACTATTATCCATCCACTCTCTGGATCATTGCTCTGGTAACAGAACAAAATGATGAACTAATATCACAACATGTGCGCACACACTCACACACATGCACACACAAACAAACACACACACACACAGTAGTGATTTCCCACTCACGTTGTTGGGCTGGCATGCATCCACTGCTGACTTGTTGGGAGTCCTGCTAGATTTCATGTCCACCATCCGGAGTAAGACAGACAGAGAGGTGGTGGGAGAGACCCTCGCTGATGTCCCAGCACCGACACTACCACAGCAAGTGACAGACGGAGCCGAGGGCAGGGTGACAGAGCCAGAGTGAGGAGAGGCTGACAGACATTCACAAAAGTGAGGTGAGACGAGAAGAAGAGGAGGAAGGAGGAGATGGACGGAGAGAGAGAGAGAGAGAAGGCGGGAGAGTATAGAGCTCTGCCTGCTACACTTTTGACAGGCAGATTAAAAGTGATGCCGACAATCCTCTCTATCCCCACCGGCCTCCCTCTTCACATAAGCCCCGCCCCCTGCACATACACACTGTGTTACATCAGAACCTGCCCTACTCCAATGCCTCCTCCTCCTCCTCTCACCATCTCCCTCTTGCCTCCTGCCTCCCCTCACTCACTCCCGTTCCCTCCCTCAGTGCTGCTTCCCTGCCTGTTTCACTCGTTCACTTTTATGTCCTCTTTCCGCCGTCCCATCCCCCTCTTCCTTCTATACCTCCATCCACCCCTGGCTACACAGTGCTGTGGTACAGTCTGTGTAATTACCACTATGGAAGCAACTGTGGGCTGAGGACTGAGTGCAGCTGCTCCTTATGCGCTTATTGTCAACTCAGCAACGGCGCACATGACGTGTTGGTGTTAACGGGCAACCCAGTTATGCAGTTTTTTTTTAAAAAGAAGAAAGAAAACACTTATGGAAACCTCAAGGGATGGTCCCAGTTCATTATATCCGCCAGGGGACCATTCTGCTGCAAAACTGTCTAACATTGTGGGTGGCCAGTTATGGCTGCATGCTCAAGGAGCTCTCGTGGTTGCACTCTTCCAGTCAGAAGATCGGCGGTTCGGTCACCCGGCTCCTCCAGTCCATGTCGATGTGTCCTTGGGCAAGACACTTAGCCCCAATTGGCTGTATATGTGTTGTAAATGGGTAGTTAGTCCTAATGGATAGTGGCACCTTGCATGGTAGCCCCTGGCATCAGTGTATGAATGGGTGTGAATGGGTGAATGACATGTAATGTTAAAGCGCTTTGAGGCGTCGGAAGACTAGACAGGTGCGTACAAGTACAAGTGCATTTACTATTTACTTTATTGCTTGTTTTGTACCGACTGCTGACTCCTAACTCACATGCTTTTCCAGTCCCTGGCTGATAGGGGCCACAAGTGATCACACAGCTGAGTACATCTCTGACCCCCCCCCCCCCATCCGCCACCCTGCGCCCACAGAGGAGGGATAACAGTTTGCAGTGTGTTGGCTAACAGCTAACAGAACTATCAGTGCACACAGCGCTGCATAGCTGCCGGACACTGCTCTGCAGCTCACTGTTATTTTACATGTTTACATTTTATATATTGTGCTATATTCAGGTTCAATCGATAAGTCGTCCTCAATAGTTATGTGGCCTTCTAAATCAACATAAACTTTAAGTTATTTTTATCTTTGAAAAAAAATTTGAAAGCCTGGGAAAGAATGTTGACATTTACTGCAAATCACTGATAGGTTGAATATCGACTTTTTTGCATTCGGTCAGAACAAGTGATGAAGTACAACGAGCGACACGTAGAGCAAGTGATGTGAACATCATGCGACAGTTATTGAACGTTATGTTGTATAATAACAAGTTTAACAGGGGAGAAACTCTACTAAGGGCGGGTGGAGTGGGTCAAACAAACACAGGACAGTTATGTTGTATAATAACAAGTTTAACAGGGGAGAAACTCTACTAAGGGCGGGTGGAGTGGGTCAAACAAACACAGGACATTCACTCAGGAAACCGCTGTCCATGTCCCCTGTGAAACCAAAAGTAAGCAATGACTTAAAGCTTGTTATGTAGTTCCGCTTTATGTTGTCACGTTGCGTTGTTACATTATTATTTAACACAAACCATGATCTTCTTTCTCACCTAACCAAGCTGTTCTGTTGCCTAAAACTAACCAATTGTTTCACAACGTTAACCACGTGGCATTGTGCGTTTCTGCTAGCGAGGCTGACATGAAACCTATATATGAAATATATACTTGAGGCATTTGAACGAATAAGTATTTCCATTTGTGCACGTGGGTATTTGTCTATCCTCCTAATCCTTCTCATACCCCATGACTCGTCTTTATTCCCAGCGGGCTGATCAGCAGCAGACCAAACACATGACTATCTCCCACTTTTTTCTTGCCATTGTTTTTTCTAAAAACTTTTATTGTACAGTGGAAAGATGAGACAAGGAATTTGAAGTTAAACAGTTGATGCAACAAGGCATTCAGACACAGGGTCATAAGGTCACATGATTTCACATTTACATGCTACCTAAAGAGACGGATTGAGAGCAGTGAGGTGAGTGGGATGAAAAACCAACAGAAGATGAGAGACTTCTGTCAACTCCATTCTAATCTCTTGGTAATCCCCCCCCTCCACTCCTTCCATCAGATTGATTCAGGTTGAACTATTAATTCCGTGTTCACTGTCATGGCAACCAGCAGCTTATGGGATCAACCGGTTTCTTCTGCAGATCACCACCTTGTCATGATGGACAAAACAGGTATTTGGATACACTATGATATAAGTGTAGTTTTTTGTGTTTATAGACACTTATATATGTGTAAATTGTCTATGCTGGCTTGTGTGGATGATTGTAGAAGTGTGTGTATTTTGTGTGTGTGTGTGTGTGTGTGTGGCTGCTTCATTGCATTCTTAATTAATTAAGGAGTGTTCGTGATTCACCAGAGGGGCTGGTGTCAGGGGTGGGACTTCATTTTTGTGTTTTATTTTTCCTGACCCTCCCCAGAGATATAAATAGTTTTTGAGTGACGGGGAAAATAACTGACCCTCCCCCCATCACAAATAACCATCATTTGTTATATTAACAACAAAGTTAGGGAGTATTAGAGAAAATAAAAAGCAAAAAAAAACCTTTTTCCAACCATCAACGAGCAAACAGAGTGAGAGTAATCACCAAAACAAACAGCTGACTTCTTAAGCAAAATGCAAATCCTCCTTACAAAAACGTGCATCATCACACTCGCTGTGTGTGCACCTCAGCAGAATACGGGTCCTCTCCTCTTACTCGGTTTAATTTCAGCCTACATGCACGCTTGTTTCTGCCCGACATTGTTGAATCAGAGCAGCTAATATTGGAATGAGTCCTTAAACCAGGAAATGTGTCGGCATGTTTGCACTTCCAGTTCCTGCGTCTCGAAGTCGGTGGGTTTTTTGTTAACAGGTTTTTGGTTAGATGCCTGAAACAAGGTCTGTGGTTAACGCAAGCTTAAGAGATTTTAAGTTTTGTTTTATACTACATGAAATACGTAAGTAAATACCCCGGTCATGAATTTTGAAGCCATCTCGTGTCTTAACAAAGGCGGTTGCTAACAAGTGGCTAAATGTGTAAAGCTCTCTCTATTGACAAAATAAAAGACCCCCCCCCCCAAAGTTTTTGATGTGCTTCCCCGGTTCCCCCCCCCCCCCCATACAAAGCATACTCTTTGCCTCAATTGTAATTTTTTTGACCGTGTCAATGTATTTGAAGCTTTTATGTGTTGTCAACGCTATGAATGGATGTGTTAGCATGTTACGTGTGTCCCAGCAGAATGAAGCAGGAATCTTTCAAAAGCTCCTTCCTCCTGAATAATAAATGAGTGGGCGGTCCTCAGAGAAGAGTGATGACAGAGACAGAAAAGAGATGGAATATTCCATGGAGTGACTGCGGCAGGACAAGAGACCAGTGTATACAACATAGAGGTGTGTGTGTGTGTGTCACGGTGGATGGAGTGCTTTTTTAACACACAGGCATATCCTGACTTTACTTGAGCACGCCATTTCATTCTCACTCTCAGTAGAGTTGCAGTAAAGGACTATAGCGGTGTCCCAATTCACACCACATACTCCAGTGTTCTGGAGAGCAGCATCGATAGTGGAATACCCTAGTGGGACAACGGAGGCTCATTGCATTCACCAAAGGAAAAAAAAATGGTGGCCATACCTGATAAATATGAGAAAAGATGTCATAATTGAAAAGGTTAAGGTGGTTTATCAAACATCACTAATTAAGTCAGAGGCTTGATGGTGCCAGAAATCTGATTGAAAGTTCCAGGTCTGTTAACTCTGACTATAAAATCCCCCAACCTACAACTACAGACTACAAGCTATAACCTAACTGCACACAGTGAGTGCAACACACATTGAAATACAATTTAAATACACACAGTTTAAATAAAAAAGAAACATTTTTACGATTAAATACATGTACTTTGTCACCCAAACCCTGGAGGTGTTCGGACCAAAAGCTCCCTCAAGTAAACTGTGAAGGTATTGTCCCAGAGCGCTGGGGAACCGGCTTCCTCCAACTGTCACACACCATTTCCTCACTGACATACACATCTGCTAAATGTCATTAAAGAGTTGTGTTTGCTTTGATTTCCCCGCTGAGAGACAGACAGCATCGCCCACCGATGCACTCTTCTCTTCTGTGACAATGTTCTGTTCCAGTCTGCTGTGCATGAGCGGCTTCTCTGCCCAGCGCACTGAGCCCGAGTCCGTGGTGTGTGGCACCATCCCTGAGCCGCGGCTTTGAACACACATCAACACCATCGTGGTGTTGTACCTTGATTTAAAGCTGCTCTTCTCGTCCGCACTGCACCGCACTTACTGGACTGATTAATGGCTTATTGATATAAGTGTTCAATTTGTCATGTCTTGGAGTCTTTTGTCACCTCAGCTATTCAAGGGCTTAGGTTTTGTTTCAACATTGAGGGGGACACACACATATAAAGCGATGTGTAAGACCTCCGCAGTTCATTTTGAGTGTCAAACACCTGCGTTCTGGTCAATCTGTAATCCAAATTTTCACGTCAATTAAACATTATTTAATTTGAAATAATTTACAAGCCCCGGGACTTTAATAGGTCAAACCGTATATATTGAGCGAAAAGTTGGTATTATATATTATATATATATATATTATATTATATATTATTATATATAAAAATATGTCAATTTTCCTGTAGTCGAGCAAATGGTTTCTGCTGGACCCTACTTTCATTTTTTATTTATTTATTACCTCATAGGATTTAGTATCAAACTGATAGGGTGTGAGTTGTTACTCCTTTGACACAGTTACAGTTCTGACGTTCAACATCATCATCCCAGAAATCCCAGAAATGATCACGCACAGGCTTGTGCTATTTGGCACCCCCTGGTGTTTGGGAAAAAATGCTGTTTTAAAGATGAAATGAGGATAAAAGAGAGAGATGGAGAAATGAAGCAACTGAAATGATGGACTGAAAAGACTGAAAACTGAAAGGAAAAAAGCACTCAGTCTGACGACAAGAATGATCTCCCTGTACTGGTAAAATGTTGCTATTTCTCTCCATTTTCTTTCCAGCCGTACACTTCACTCTGGGTGTGCAGGTGGTCTGAATGCAGATGGTTTACACCTCTCTCCCCTCGTGTGAGATTCTGCCATCTAGATGTAATATAGCGCTGTCCTCTTCCCCTCTAAGGGATATTCACTGCTCACCTAATGGTGGTGGAAGAGCTCTGTACAGCTGTTCTTTACGGCCCTGGTCCTACACACAAGGCGATCCCAGAGACGTAGAGATGCACCGCTCCGTTTCACCTTGAGATGCTGCTTTATGATCTTTATTTATTGGTCCGGTTTCACTTATATCGCTGTAGTATATAGTGGATGTCACAGCTACAACGTGGCTCTGCCTTTGTATTAACTGATGTTAGGAAGCAGTTAAAGAGTTAGATAATGAATCCCAAAGCATATTGCTCTGAGGTTACTGAGTGATATAGTACTACAGAGGCATGTTGAACAGATTTGCCCTGACAAAAGCTGTAGCCCATCTGACGCCAGTACTTGGACAAGCTGGTCTCACTCCAAAAGGGCCTAAACACCGACGCTTGGTCAGTGCCCCTCGGACGCACCGAGGCTCGCTTCAGAGTCCGTATGAGCGTGCAACACTCTGTCATCTCTAATGTAAACCCAACCGCGTCATTGTTAGACGATCAAGGCAACCGGCGCGGTATAAAGAGCAGAGAAACTCTGCATAGGGTGGTTGGGAGGGGAGGCTGGATGGACCAGACAAACAGGAAGTGTTCTGTCTGAAACCAAGTCAACGTTGACTTATTGTGCCATGGTTCTGTCTCATAACTTCCGGACTTACTGTAATTAATGCACTTACGCAACAATTGTATCTATTTTACGTGTTCTAACCCAAACCATGATCTTTGCAGAAACCTAACCAAGTACTTATGCTTGGTTAGGTTAGATTTGGTATAAGTAAACCAAAAAACTATGTAAACCTATGTTGGAAGTTTATTTTAAAAAGACACTGTATGCATGTAACGAACATACGTTACGACGTTACCGGGGTACCTAGAGTGTCATGGTTTGAAGCTTAGGGCCACCTGACCTAGCGGCGGTATTTGATGAGTCGGGAGTGAGAATGTGTTGACCACTCTTTAACCAAACTGCCCTTCTCAGACTTGGACCGTGACGTCAACCCCCACACATGAAAGTTCAGATGTGAACAGGAAGAAGATGGTGAGCTGTTTCCACCTGTGTTCATGCAGTGACTGATAGGGGCATGAAGACCACAATGTACAGGAAACCTACTCACACGGACCAGTACCTTCATTTGAACTCTGACCAACTCTACCTCCTTCTGGACCCTAGCCCTATTTTTAGGCCTCTGCTCGAAAATTGCATAGCCATACTCAAGAGAGTCCTGAGCTCTAACTACAAGGTCTATTTTAATAATTTTGATGCTAGAATACTGGTAACACTTGTGAGATGTGTTGAATTGTGTAAATATTGTGTATATGTTACTGGTTAATAACTGATACACTTATGGCACAGCTCAAATTGAAAAAGTTTCAGGTTCGCCTGAAAAAAAGCACTTGTATTGAACATATTCTTTTTTAATAATGCAGCTGCAAGCCTAAAAATACGCCACAGACATAGCACAACACGTTTTACATGTCCCCACAACATATTTTACTTCGATTGAGTGAAGCAGGCCAGCATAAATGGTCATAAAATTCAAAATTTAGATTTTCGGAACCAGCTGTTGCATTGCTGTATACTAATTTTATATACTATATAACTAAATAATAACTATATATTCACTTTTCTTATCACTAAGAGTGTTCAATAATCCTAATAAAGCAGTTTGACACCATTTTGAATAATTTTGAGCAGTTATGATGTGTCATATCTGTCATTCATAACAATAAATGGCTCATAATGTGTGTGTATGTTACCCTGGTAAGGCCTGTGATTGTCCGATTTACTCATGTGAGACCTTTTTAGATGCGGGATAGTCCAACGGGAGCCATGCGGGGGTGTTTGAGAATCTCCGTGTCTGTTTACTGACTAAAAATCGCAAAATGCTGGGCGAACCCCCTTCTCTACATGGATTGGTCCACCTCACAGAATCGTCTGCCATTTTGTCATTCATTCCGCCAGCGCATTGATCTCACTCATAGGCATGCAGCACAACATGGAGGAAGGAGCTGCGGCGAAATCCGCTGGAATAAATCTGTTTTTCATCGCCAAAACGTAAGTTTTTTTTACCCAATTTCTTTTCTCGTGACCTGTGGCTGATGTTTGCATGTATACCCATAACTTTTGAACGGTTTGAAAGAGAGTAATTTCGACGACGCTGATCGTCTCCGGGTTGAATCACGCCCCTCCTACATGTGTTCATCCGCCATGTGCGATCCCTGCTCCGTGATGAGAGAGCCATAGAGAGAGCATAGGTCGTCGATTTTTGGCCAAAATTGTGGCAAATCTTCTAGATATCTTCCAGATATATTAGTTCATGTATAATTGTGTTTGCAGTGTTTACAATGGCTGGTATGATAATATGTCTGGAGCAACAATTATATTTCTTTATGAAAAATGCTTTCTACGACACACTGACTGCTACACTTTTCTAAAAAGACCCCGGTGGGGGTCTCTCGGGTCCTATTTAAAAGCAGGAAGAACACACCCTTAGAAGTATCATCAGACTCCCTCGTGGGGCTGGACTGTCTGTCTATCAATCGAGCCTTCAAAGTCGCAAACCACTCAACAACTTAAGATCTCTCTGAGTGGTGTGTGAAGTCATTATGTCATCACCTGTCACAGCTGTGGGAAACGGTCCGTCTGTGAGAGACGGAATTAACACGAGAAACATCAATCAACACCGGAGGAAAACTGCTCACAGCATCCACTGGGAAGAGGTCAAAGGCCATCGACCAGAGAAAGATCAAGAGACCTTGGGTACATCCCAAATCTCTTGATTGCTTCCACGTTTAACTCACTTGCGTCTTTTTCATGCGAGGAGAGAGGAAACAGGTTTTAAGAGAAATGAGACATCCTTTCCTCTGAAGCGTCACGTGAAGCGACGTCTGTTTCTGATCACAGCTGCATCAGCTGTCAGTCGGCTTTAACAGCTGCAGAGACTTTTGATGGAGTTTGTGTCTGTACACATGATCACTGTGCTAATACAAATAAAGACACAGTTATCATCACTGCCAGGGTAGAGGTGTTTTCTCTCTGTAGCCTGTTACCTGTTTAACAAACTGCATTGAGTATTTATACACAGTCTGTGGTATTTATACTGTGTTCTGTGTCCTGTTTATAAGCGCAGGACCGACTTCTACCGGCAGAATGCATTTGTCTTATTTATGAATTATTTGCGTCTGTATGTTTTGAAATTCTGATTGTGACGTCATTATTAAATAACCCAGAATATGATTCTGGTTTCTCTTGAACACTGGAATAAATCTATTAGGCTCATTGTTTCGGGGGAAATTGAAATTATATAACTCGTCAAACCAGACACTCAGGAATGATCAGCCTCATGTGACTGAATGGAAATGACGATAAATGATTTAAAAAGTGTTTTGTCTCTCCCACTCTCTCTGACTTTAATTGTATCCATCATACAAGTTATTGAGGGAAATAACAGATCATGAAAAGACAAATCTTTCTAACAAATGAAGAAAGTTGTTTGTGGTCCTTTTGTTTTTCAGTCTACAATGAACATATTTAAACCAGATGGTGAATCAGAAAACTAATCAAATATAAAACTAGAGTTTAATCTGTGATCTGTGTTCACTCTGGTACAACACTCCAGTGACATTGAAAAAAATCAGATCAGTCCGATTGGCTGCAGCATCCAATAAAATAACTGATGAACAATGAGGGGGCGTGTCAAGCGGTAAAACACTTCCTGGAGGGCTGCTCTCATGCGTCCTCGATCTTTGCTCCTCAGAGCAGAAATAAGAGCTTTGGGACGGCTGTCAATATGGCGATGCAGAACAACTTGCGGTTCAAGCGAGAAGCGAAGATATGACAAATAAGAGACTTGGGATGTACCCCATCTTTGAGCAGAGACAGGAGTTGCAAGCTCCTCTTCATCCACAACCACATGACAGATATTCCATACTTAGGTCACATGATGACACATGAGCCAACTCGAGGTCCAGGAAAAAGCTCCAGGAAAAGAAAAAAATAATTTACTTCCATCATCACATAGCGTGTGCTGTCTAAGTGTATCGGTAGGATGGCACTGAATCCAAGTTGATCAGAAAATGAATTAGTGAGCCAGTAGACGGCCTGGCAGCATGAAGGGAATGGCTGCTATGTGATGTCAATCAGAGATGATGAGGGAGGTCCAGAGAAATGAACCAGCTGTCACTCGGCTGAGACAGCGGCAACAAACAAAGGACCATGGGAAATTAAGGTCTCCAACAACCACCACTTTTAACATTCTCTGCCGGTCCCACCTTTGAAGAAGACAACAGATTTTTTACACGAGTAAGATGTAATTGGTTTTTCTGTGATGTTCAAGCTAAGAATGACCAGTCTCCAAAGCTGGAGATTCACGGCTGATGCCTAGCGGCTCCGTCTTTACAGGCCGCTTTAGCCTGAATGTCCCAATCTTTCTTCAGCTGCAGAGAGGCATTGGGCGTGTAGCACTGAATAGAACAGGACCATATATCAGTAACATTTATTCAGCAAAAAGCCACTTAATACATGTTATAACAAGATTAAGTCACATATAAAGTTCTTCAGCTTGTCCTCATAGAAGAACCCTTATTAGTTCATGGTAAAACCTTTTATAAAGGTTCCACATGGAACCCTTTCAGAGGATTCTACCTTGAACCGTGCTTAAAGGGTTAACTGGCTGGACTGTTAAAACCGTGACGTAAATTGTGGCACTTTTAGATCTGGAGAACATTTATGGATTTAACAAACTAGCAGCCGGTCAGGGTCTCGTCTTGCTAGTGGTAATGCCATGAACATTTTGTACCAGTGGAGTATATTTATTTGAGTCAGTGGTCTTTGCCAGCCATTTTTATAGTCAGTGTTTCTACTGTTAGGTGTCCATACAACCCGTTCTCACTCCCAATTCATCAAATGCAGACTCACCGTCGGCTAGCGTCTGTATGAGAGGTGACCATTAGTGGACTGTGGAGGAGTGTGGTAGAGACGCCGTATACGACTCCGGTAGCCCCGCTTTAAAGCATATTCTGCTTTATGGTCTATTTGACTCTAAATGGACCATAATTTACTAAATGAACATCATGCTGTATTGAAGAAGACTAGAGACTGAGGCCATAAACTAATAGATCAAGTGAGAAGTAGAGTCATTTTCTCATAGACTTCTAAACAAACAGACTTGTTATTGCAACCAGAGTCGACCCCCTTGCTGGGTCACTAGAAAGATTGCAAGTTTAAGAAATGTCCACATTGCCTTCACTTTTCCAACTGGCGAGCCAATCAGAGCAGCCCAGGGTTTTTTTTCGGGAAAGGTGCTTAAAGAGACAGGCGCTAAAACAAAGCATTTCATACAGAGACTGAATTCAGGTATATTCAGACAGACAGTATGAGAAAAGTGATGTGTTTTGTGAATATTAAAGCACGTAAACATGTTCTAGTAGGCACCCAAAATACATATTCTTTTAACCTGAAAATGAGCATGATATGTCCCCTTTAACACAGACAGACAGTAGAAAGAAAACAGATGGATACCAAAGTAGAAAGAGGAGCAAAAACAGAGGCAGAGAAGCATAACAGACATCAATACTTCACTAAGGCCATCTCTGGTCCAAGGACTAAGATTGATGGCACTCATTACAGGAGAGAGGGAGAGGAAGGCAGAAAGAGAAGAAGAAAGAGAGGAAAAACAAACAGAATTCCAGACTGAGAGGAGCTGGAGGGTCACAGAGAGAGAACATCACAGGACCTCGAGTTGTACAAATTGGCATGAGGATCGGTGTTCGAAGTGGGCCGGCACTCGCTTGTATACAGCTCCATCACTCTTACATTTTACTCTTTACTCTGAGAGATCCACAATAAGAACTACAATACCCAGGGTGCACTACGTGATGCAACTTTGCTCACTCCGCTTCCGCTTTTGTCTGCCCAATTTTATCTGTTGGCAAGAGCATCCACAGTTTGTTATGTTACGTGAGTAACGCTACAATGATGTTAGCCTGGCTCAAAAGGGGCAACACAAAGAGTCAGACAATAACACAACAGCCATGTGAGTCAAATCTAGAACAACCAGACAAGGGAACGCATTGCCAGCAACGCAAAGCCTGTTGATGCAGCATACAACTGCAAGTACATACTACTACAGCCAGCTATGACGTTAACTATCAGTCAAGATAAACTGCCCGACTGTTGGTAAAAGGAGCAAATTATGTTATTTTTTGTGCACAGAACATTTTGTACTTTAGAAGCTCATTGTCCAAGAGAAAACGCTTGGGGGCAAAGTGTTTAGCACGTCGCTGGCTGCTCAGAAAGAGTAAGGACTGAGAATGTCAACTGAGTGGAGTGTTTAATATCTGCTTTTGGACAAACTGACAAAGCTAAAACAACAACAACAAGAACAACAACATCAGTTGTATAGGCAATCACAATCAAGGAACACAGAGGTGTCACTTAAACGCAGCGTAGATTGGAAAGAGGGCATCGCAAAATGGAACAATTTAAAAATGCAAGGGGCTGAATACAATACAAGCTGGTGAGTGTTGCAAGCAGCCAATAAAATATGTAGGCGTGGCCATCCATTATCAGATATGACAACTGATGTAAGCATACAAGAATTAAATGTGGGCTTTGCACTCCGCCAAGATCGATCTCTCTCTCTCTATATATATATATATATATATATATATATCATTTTACAATTTGGTTTGTATATAACATAAATATACCAAATTGCAGCAAAGATTAAGAAAAAAATGGTCAAAAACCAAATGAACTCGCTGTTGTATGGTTCTACCAACTGGGGAAGTTGAGGTTTACTTCCATGTCCCTCCAAAATGTCATCACTTCATAATTTGACATTTGAGTGAATCACACATAATCATCATATTTAGCATAGAAATTCTTGAGTTATGGCCAAAAAATGGGTTTTGTGAGGCCACAGTGACCTTTGACCACCATAAACTAATCAGTTCTTTAGTCTAGGTGGATTTTGTGCCAAATTTGAAGACATTCCTTCCAGGTGTTCCTGAGATAACACGTTCCCGAGATTGGGACGCACGAGAGGTCACAGTGACCTCATGAACGAGAGATCTCCTTCATGACAATGGTACGGACGGACGACCTGAAACCACAGCCGCTGGTAAAAAAATTAAAACTAAAACTATGTGTGCTGATTGACCAATGTACCACAATCAGCTGCAACTTTGTGCTGGAGATGTGTTTGAGGGCAGCTATTACCAGCGCTGAGCCATGATGCCAGATAATATATTTTTTGGGCTGCTCGAGTTGGACAGAAAATGATATCACAAAGACAGTGCTGGCATGTCTTAATAAACATGGGTTAGACGACCACTTTTTTGGGGGAGTGTTGTGTGTCCTTTGCCTCTGCTGGAGCATCAGCAATGCTTGACAGAGGAGCATGGGTTGCTACACAGCATTGTGCAAAGTACCCACATCTGTTCGTCTGGCACTTTTGAAATCATTGGCTTGATTTGCCACTCGACGACACTGGACCTCATCATTTCAAGATTTTCTTTGATAAATTGAACACTTTGCACCATGCCTCGCCCTTCAGACCAGAGAGAACTGGTTCGGTGTGCACACAGTGATGGGCAGCATCTTCTTTTTACAGTATGTGTTCTGTCATGTGCTGGTGGCTTCAAGTGAAAGAAGTGTTGAAGCTGTTTGTGAGACCTATATGAAATGCACGCTTACTGGTACAACCAGCCATTTACCTGATATCAGATCCTGTGGCAATATGAAAATGCTAGATTACTCAAAAGATTAAATCAAATATCATATCACGTTTATGTTTAGAAAGCTCTGATGGTTGGGTGCAATATTTTGTATGTGAGGGTTTACACAATAAGCATTTTGATAAATGCGCTTGAGAGTAATGCAAACAATTAGAAGAGCAATGTAATTAACTTTGATCGCCGAAGCAAAGTCAATGCATCGTCAAGCAAGAAGAACAGCATATAGAACTGTGGATTTAAAAAAATTGCACAGCTAGTAGAATTATGTTGACACCGTATTTTGCCATTTAAATTTGCATAATAATCAAGGAGATGTATGAAGCAGTAATGTGGTTTGGATTACCTCAGAAGGGTCCTTGTGTGTTTGGGTGGAAGAAGGCCAGGTAGAGGAGGAGAGAGGTGTTTGTGCACCATTATTCTTCTCAGAAAGAGATCTGGACCATCCAGTGGAACTATCTGTAGAGAAATATCAATAGCATCACCATCAAAACAATTAATACAAAGGTTTTTTTCAAATCTTCTCCTCTTGGCAACAAGGCAGCAGCAGGATAGTAAAGCTAAGACTTGGATTCACAAATTAGAATGCATTCCATTTCTCTCATAACCGGTTGTCTAACCACTCACTCAACGGCAGACACACGTATTGGTGATTATGCTATTCTTGGAGTCTTACTAGTGGTGAGGACAAAATGTAGACTGTGGCATTGGGTCATTAAAAGGGTTTATTACCTCGGGTGGACTGAAAGTGCAAATTTGATGTTTTGGTCTGGATAAAAGCAAATGTGTTCAAGGTGCAGAAGGTTCACCTTCTGGAGAGCAGGAATACACAAAGTACATTTTTACAGCTGCCCTTTGCTTTCAGGCCGTGTTTACACGTTCCACGTCTTTACAATGCGACTTTTGTGATCGGAACTAAGCTGTCCTCATTGCAACCCGCCTGATCGGATAGTGATTGGATATATTTTGTGGTCAAAGGAGTGGCTGGATAAACATTTATTTTCCTATAAATTCTTTGTTATTTTTACTGCTTACTAGTCCTCCCTGTGGTATTAGTAGTCCTGTTGCAATTGAAGAATAGCAGCTAAAGCTCAGCTAATTATGTGATAAACTCATTTTCCTATAAATTTTTCCCAATAAAAGTCAGAAGCTATTTTATCATTTAAAAGCTTTTATTTTGAAGCAGCCCAATCAGGAAATGTTGGGTTTTGATTCAGCAGTAACTTAACAGGGCTCACAGCAGGTCTCAGCTGTGCTCAAAACCATTTTCCCTCTTTTCCCTTTTCTGTCCACTGGAGAGGAACTCTTTTGTGGGAGGACGATGATGGAGACCTACATTTGATACATTTTCCGGATTGTGCCCACATGTTGTCCACACCTCAGTGAGATCCTGACACAATGTGAGCATCTCTGGCTGATCGGATCCCAATGCGAGCAAGATCTGATCTCGGAGCGTATACAGACATGCGTCCTGGCACAATCGGATGACAAAAGTCGCATTGAAGAGACAAGAGTGACCACGGCTTTAAATATTTCTTGTGCACAACAAGTTGTTACCTTATACTGGTGGTACAGATTCATTTGGGGACTCTAGCCCCTATAATTTAATGACCTTCCGAAAAATGTAATAAGGTCTGCAAATGCAACCTGATAAAACTCAATGATTTAGTAAAATGTACTGACTGATATTGAAATAACATTTTTAAGTAATGCTAACTCTGCTTTACCAGCATTTCCCATTGACAGGGATTTTAGTTTAATGCGTCACTACCTGGTAACAACGTACCACTTGCCATCTGTTGTTCAAAGTCTAGAGTTTACATTTCCAAACATAAAGGATATTCAATTATTTTTACATTTTAATTGCATCCATAAGTAACAAAATGACAATATGTATGACTATTTTGCTTATGAGTTTCATACACTTTCAGTAGTAAAACATTTAAAAACAGTAATCCTATCGGATGGGGTACTTATTAAATGTGTGTCTGTGGTCAAATTTGTGTAAGTTTAGGGGTCCTTGACATGAAGTAGTTTGGGAACCACTGGGCTTACATGAGAATAGAATACGTTAATAAAATACGTTTTATACGTTTGATAAAGTTGCACTTTAGATTTCTAGGAAAGAAGAATCTTGTTTTACATTCGTCAAAATGATTAAACCATCATAAGTATTACATTATTATTAAAAATGTTACTCTAATATCAGCCAGGAAATTTGATCACATTATTGGTCAAGTTATTACATTAATGGGTTTTACTACATTTGTATCAGGTTAAGTGCAAATTGTACCACATTTTCAGGAGTTACTACATTTCCAGGAAATTATTAAATTATTGGGTCTTACAGTATCCATAACCATCCACGGCAACGTTTCCGTCAGTCGTTCAAGTAGAGACATCCTGCTTTAACCTAACAGTCGGGTTTGTTGAGCAGAAACCAACTAATATTTCCATCGTTGGGGCAGCCAGGTAGCAATACAAAATCATGTCACGCTGCCTGACATTCAAACGAAGCAAAAATCAAGAAGGTTCTGGTGATAACTGAAGACAAAGCACTTTTTTTTTAGAGCTGGCTATCAAACAGATCATAACCATATGACCTTGGGCTTTCAGCCAAAGTTGGTCATGGCTGCTTGGACTCAAATATACATCACATACTTCAAACACCTATAAAGAATCTGTGAGGTATAACTTTATGTTTTATGGATTCCTTCCAGCCTTTAGTCCATTGACCCAAAACATTTTACTATCATTCACCCTTCCATCAAACATTGACTAATGTGCAACGTGCAGAGAGGCCGTTCCATCTCCACAAAGTACTGCATCCTGCTAACAATAGACCAAAGAAAAAGGAGTGAATGAGACTCATTTGCTCTTGTGGCGGGCTTATGAAGTGAAGCATCACCAGTCAGAGGGTATTTTAAGAAGCCACCTCCAGAGGTGGTTCCCAGATGATGCACTGCATTCTGCATGCATTTACATCTGATTTACCAGCTTTTTTTGTGATTCAGATCACGTATCCAGGTCAAAGACACAAAAAGATTCATCCTTGCCTCCTGATTATTCAAATTTGACCAGCCATCCGTCAACTCACCTGCATGTTCATGGCCCTGACTCTGGCTTTGGATGTGGTTGTGGCCACTTTCTTGCCTTCCGCTGTTGCTGCTGTCTTTGGGACTCTGGCTCTCACGAAAGCCGTGAGTCGGGCTTTGACTGCTGGACCTGAGAACACCCGGCTCCCCCTGGTTCACACTGGAGCTGCAGCGCTGACTCCATGACTTGACTCTTTCTGCGGGAGCCGCCTGATTCAAACCAGCTGAACTGGGGCTGAGGCTGGGACTAGGGGAGTGGTTCTGGTTTTGGTTCTGGTTGAGGGCCTGGACAACATTGTGCTGCAGCATACTGAGGCACTCCCCCAGGCAGCTCAAAGTGGCTGCAGAGGTGGCCTTAAAAAGGAGTAGGTCCTTGATCCATTGAAAGGGGAAAGAGAGAAAGAAAAGAAGGTGAGTAAGAGGAGCAGGGGGAGATGCTTCCAGTTTTACCAAAAGTAACATTTAAGCTTTAGCTTATGTTAAAAAAGCTCAGTGTTGTGGGCCCACGTGTTGCAAATAAAAACACCACAGCTTCAGGCTAGGCTAAGCGTACCATTGAACTCAACTGGCAGTCTTGGACACTCCGAGTTACTCCTTAGCTATTCTTCCACCCAAATGCTGTCCAAGTTCAAGATGTCACAAAAAAATAGAGAGCAGGCAAATGAATGTATCTGAAATAGTGTTTGTACTGATCCCCAAATGCATTCATGCAGCAGAGAGCATGAATTAGTTATCTTGCTTGGAAATTATTCCTTGGAAATTTTGAAATTGCTCATTTTTTCATAAGCCAGGTCATGGCTCTTAAGCAAAGAGGAGCCATTAAAGGAAAACTATCATATATTATAGCATGGGTGATTAATTTTGGGGGTTGCTGATCACCATCTACTGTAGGTAATAGACTGATTATGATTAAGTACCTCATATAACCCCACTTCAAAACACCAATATGATCCCTTTAAGCCACCAGTTATATTGGTTCTAATAATATACTCATCAGAGCTAAAGCTGTCAGATCGGAAAATTTGCTAAAAATAGGGTCAAGAAACATGAGCAGTCATACTGCATTTTACCTCAGAAAACAATGGTGGTTAATCTGGTCTAACTGGTGACTTTTTTATAACCTCTCTAATCGCTGTCTGATCTGTTGGTGCGCACAGAGATTACCACTCTTAAAAATAAAGGCGCTAACTAGAACCATATAGGGCTTTTCGGCTTGTCTCCAGAAGAGAACCCTTTTTGGTTCCTGGTAGACCTTTTATAAAAGTTCCACTCAAAATCTATGTAGAATTCAACATAAAGGGTTATACCTAGAATCATCTGGGAAAGGCTCCACACAGAACCCCCTATAAGAGGTTCTACAGAGAACCCTTCTATGGTCGATGGTTCCTCCTAAAGACCTCTCTGGAGGTTCTATTGACAACCTTTTCACCTTCTAAATGTGCTAACAAGAACCCACTCAGGGGTTGTACCTAGAACCCTTTTATATTGTAAGGGTTTCATCTAGAACCCACCCAGGGTTGCTCATGAGGCTCCTGCTCATGGATGAGAGTACTGTGTTTGTTGACACCCTATCCCCAATGCGGACTTTATAAATTGTCAAATACAAATGCAATCCAGGAGAAAAAACGTTCCCTCGAAAGTTATTGACAACACAGTTTCATTGTATGGTCGGGTCATTTTTAAGAGTGCAGGGTGGGCGTGTTTGTCATTGCTTACTTATCTGGCCTACACAATAAATGGCATGTTACCTCATCCAGAGAAGATAGGGGTCCACCTCGAGGGGGAAGGGACTCTATCGAGTTGACCAGGCTCTTCTGCTGACCTTCAGCCTGGATCGTCACCTGCACACACAGAAACAAATTAATAATATATGAAACTAATGGGAAGAGCTCTTTGTCCAAAACATTGAGTTGTAACCTCTACTGCCTCACAGCAGTGACACAGAGAGGGGCATATATTCTCTCACTGCAGCCATGTCAAACTCTTGCCACTTGCCACAAGATACAGAGTGGATGCTGTGATTGACACCGCATAATTCTGGAGAGACCTTCAGTAAACAGAATCAGTGACGGCCTCTGCAGTTGTCACGTTGCGGTTTAAAGGAGTTTCACACTACCAGCCCTGGTTGTGAAGAGATGGAGATTAAAATACGTGGGCAGTGAGAATTTGAACAGAGAGAGAAAGGTAGTTGAAGGGTGATAAACCAGAGGGACACTGTAGAAAAGAGGACAGTGTGAGAATGTTTGACTTCTTCTGGATAATGAACTAGAACAAAGGAAGAGCGGCGAAGAGGAAAGAGACATGGGATGATGAGGTTTTCTCTCTGATCCCAGGAGGTAATTAGTACTGACACTGCTGCTACAGAGCAGGGCCACTGGGACATCTCAGCTTGTTTAATGAGTGTGTGAGATGAGCTGTGATGAGCACTCGGTCCAACAGTGACTACAGCTATTTCCTCTATCCCTTTCCCAGAAACTGCACACATTAATACCTCTGATTTCCAGTCTTTAGGGCTCAGTCGGACACATACTGTGTATACATGGAAACGCTGCAATCAGTGCAGCAGCAAAGAAATCCACAGCAGGTTCAACTCAGTGTAAAGATCAATTCTGATTGTGTTTTTGTACTGTGAACCAATAACCCAACTGCACTGACTTTGTTGACACCCTAAAATGATTTGAGCTTGTTTTAATGATCACTTTACAGGCTTGTGTGTTTCCCCATTTGTGGTGTGTGCCAATGAAAGACTGTAGATAAGAAGTGGATGTAAATCACCTTTTGGTTTTGTGTACTACTGCTTTGATGTTGCGTCTAGATGGTTACAAAGGATTTGGTAAAACTTGCAAAAACTCTTGCAAGACTCGCTTCGAGGTCAATGCCTCATCTTAACCATCTCGCTATAGTTTCGCAAATTGTGGGTTGCCATCTACACAAGACCATTTTTTGGAGCATGGAGTTTGGCATTTTGGCTGTCGTGACCCAGCAGGGACAGGTACTGTTAGCGACTAACGCTAGCGCTGGGGTTTTTGAACATTAAAGCATTCTAATAGGCACCCAAAACACAAGGATGAACCTGAAAATGAGCATGATACGTCCACTTTAACCCAGACAGACAGTATGAAGAAAACAGATGGGTACCGAAGGACCTATAGAGAAAGAGGAGCAAAAAAAGAGGTAGAGAGGCATAACAGTGACACAGTGCACATTGGTGATAATTTATCATTTCTGCACCCATGTGGCTGAGAGGATCGCTGTGGCATAAGTTCTGTCTCACCATGCTCGGGTCAGGCTAATTTTGGACAATATCCAGCCCATTAGAATGGCAGCGTTCGATTGTCAGTCTGTCAGTTTATCTTTGTTCCGGGGCGAGATATCCGAACAACAACTGCACAGATTCTCCTGTAATTTGGTCTGAATATTTATGGTCATTTGAAAGTCAATCCTCATGATTTTGGGGACCCCTTCCTCTTTCATTTACCATGACCATCAGTCATCAACATTTCCTCTTGTCAATCCTTTTCGTCCATGAGACAATCTAAAAAGCGAACGGTCATCCATGATCCCCAGAGGATGAATATGAATAATTGACTATCCACTTGAAATACAATAGCCACAATGTAATGGAAAGATTGCAATGAAGCTTTGGGAGCACAGACAGTCAATGCTCCCAAGAAGAACCCTTTGCATCTTAGACACTCAATAAGATTTCTGCTAGCACACCGTCAACTTTGCCCACAAGTCATTTTAAAATCTGACATATAGATTGGCATAAAGATTGCTGAACATACATGCCACCATATTCAAGGCTTACCCCTAGACACCACATTCCGAACAAACTCTATTTTGCAAGACGGGCAAGGCTCTTGGAATAGCAAAATATTTTGGTGGGTGGCTTCTTTCAACCAACACTTTAAAATTGTACAACATTGCAATAAATCATAGAAGACGTAAGGGTTAGTTATAGTTAATTTGATAATATATATATTTTTTCCTACTCTCTATCATGCTGCTTGATATGCTTCTACCTCTATGGCTGTGACAATTGGTAATCAGTTTGGGACAATTCACAGCATGCCTTGAGGCTGAATTGCACTATGGTCTACTGAGGCTGCTGTCTGTAAATAACCTGCTGTTCCTGCCTCATTCTGTGATTTCTACCAGTAAGACTGTTGAGTATTGGTTTCAAAATGGAGAGAGAAACCTCTTAAACCTGCCTTGTTTTTATTTTGTCTACTTGTTTACTTTTAGCACTGATTTTGGTCTCTACCGACCCTTGAAGGAAATATCTGTCTCTTTAACTGCTCAATGCTCCACTATATTAACCAGCTAGTGTCTAACTGTTTCTGCCTGCTGTGGCTGAAAGACACACTATGAGCGCTGTGAGAGAGAACCAAAACAGTAAGGGCCGGACAGCCAAACAATGAGCTGAAACGCACTATAAATTTTGGGGGCGACCGTGGCTCACTGGGTTAGGAGGGTTGTCTGGGAGCCGGACACTCTCACACATACACACAACCAGCGCTCAGATCGTGCCTCACCCGCACACGTGCTGCTCTCAGGGGAGGGTGAGTCATCGGCGCTTGCTGATGAAATGGCGAGAGAAGAGCTATTACAAGACATAATGCTATCACAGTTCAAATCATCTATGCACACACACACACATACACACACACACACACACACTGCCTCCAATACAATATACTCAAACTCTTTCTTTGATTATTGTTTGGGTCCATCAGTCATCTCTCTGTAGTGCAGATGAAGTGCAGATACGTAGAAGGGGTTTTAGAGGGGCCTCATCAGTTCACTTGGTGTGTGGTCAGTGATGCTGGACTACACGCAGAATAACCATTCCTTATCTTATATGAGGCTAAAATACACACTACTGTTGGTGTGACATTACTGTGTACACTCACTGCCTTAATGTCTCTTATGTGGGCTACTTGTAATTGTCACAGATAAAAGGGTTCATCTCAAAAGCAAAACAAGGAGTAAACACACCTCACCAGGAGACGAGATGTCTGCTAATGTTCTGTAGTCTATGGATTTTCTATGAGGCTGCGAGGCTCAATTTACACCTTCTATTTTCAGTGATTAAATCCAGATGCAATAAAATATTTTTTGTAATTTTTTAAAACTTTTATATACATGCATATCTGTAAGCCCATTATAAATCTCAATGAATCCGTTTTTGATGTCTTTAGATATACAGTATGTAAATCAGAGGATGGTATGGTAATGTGCCTGAAGCTGTTTGGTAACTGCAACAAAGCCCAGAACAAGAGTATTTACAGTTTATTAGTTAAGTTACAGCAATCCAACATGGATGAGTCACATTAATGAGTGAGAAAACAAGTTTCATAGGATCTCACACCAATCTATCACCCACAAAACCCATCTCTAAAGATAGATTAAGGCTTGCAGTAGTGCTCTTGGCGCAAGGGCCAAAAATGACATTGTCATGTTTTGCCACAAATTTGATTCTTCTCACCGTTGAGGATTTGCAAGTCTGTTCCATTCTGTTCTTTTTGGGAACACCCATTAACTTCTTGCTTCTTCACAGTATATTTATTTCGTACGACCCCTGGTGTTTTTCGGAGAATACTGCGACAGGCAACGGGTGAAGCATAAAAGCCTTTATCCATGCTCTTAGCACGTGCGCCTTCTGTGGAGGCCTGGGCCATGGTGTCCCGCTAGAGCAGAGGTAGCCAACACGGTGCCCGCGGGCACCCTGTCGCCCGCAGGGACCACGTGAGTCGCCCGTAAGGCATGTTCTAAAAATAGCACGAGTCACTATGGAGCTCCGTCTAAAATTGTAGTTGCTGTTTTTTTTAAATCAAAAACGCTTGCATTAGTGTAGATTTTAAAATGACAATATTTCTTGTCATAAGGGAGTTGGGTACCCGGAGGCGCACGGCGGACAGCCAGGACGAGGCCGCCGCACCGCACTAGGTTTTCAGGTTCTGAATGGCGGGCGCATCCCGTTGGTGCCAGACGCGAGCCGCGAGCGCACCCCGTCGTCAGGTCCGTAAATGCTCGGAACAGGCCGCGGGGCAACAACTCAGGGGTGGCGGGGGTACAGGCGAGGCAACGCAATCCGACCGAAAAGGCCCAGACTAGAGGTTTGAACGCGGGCGCCCGAAGACGCTCGCGCGCCACGGAGGGTTGGATCCCCCGCTCGGCTATAGACCAGACTGGTTACTAGTTTCTTCGTGGAGAAAAAGGTACCATTGGAAAAGCTGGTGTCGGTGATAACAGACGGGGCTCCCGCGATGACGGGCCGGCATGCAGGCTTCATTGCGCAATGCAAAGGTGACCCATAATTTCTACATTACCACTGCATCATTCACCAGCAGGCGCTATGTGCAAAAGTAACCAGCTTCAATCACGTGATGACTCTGACTTTCAAATGTTGAAACAGATTAACAGAAATAAAAGTTGCATGTTTAAATATGTATGTGTAGCTATACCATCATTGTTGTGGAAATCATTATTAATAATTATTGTGAGGAATAATTAACTGACATGTGATCAAACAGTCTCTTCACATATATTATTATTATTAAGGTGATCTGTGCAACTTTGTTATTCAGGAAGTTTGTATCAAATAAGTAGCCCTTCATACTACTTGGTACCCTTGAAGTAGCTCTCAGTTTAAAAAAGGTTGGTGACCCCTGTGCTAGAGTATAAACAAGGCTTAGTGCTTTTTAGTTGCATTTAATAATCTTATAAGGAATAACTATCCCATTTGCCGTGTTCAGCCCTGTATGAAAGATCTTTCAGTCCATGGCGGCAGTCCATTGTGGCCAATGATTGCCAATGTAGAGGGCGCTGATAAATAAAATGCAGGGTCGTCCGGCAAAGAAGTCGAATCAGTCAATCGTCAACTTTTTCTGCAATGCAACGCAACATCATTCGGCATGGCGCTGCATTGACCAATCACATACACGCAAGCGCACATTCCTGGTAGATTACAGAGTTACATGAACACCGTATTCTTACTGTTAACTCGCGATCGTCACAACGTAAATTAAAATAGTTGCCAACATAACCTTCCACAATTGTAAAATCACGTGTGAGCATCACGAAAAGTTGCAGTTTCTGGCATCTGATAAGCCTTTTAATGCATCAATCTGTTACTCAAAGAGCCCCTTTACACCCTGCATTAAAATATGATTTAACCTGATTACATTTACAACAGGTATTAAAATGTGTCTCCAGTGTCCATATTGAAGTTTAATAGCTCTGTCTGAAAGGGCTGAGCTAAGCCTCTGAAGGCTGCTGTTCAGGAGAGGAGGGCCTAAAAATATCCCTTTGAGGACGTCTATAGTGAGGCGAAGTCCCACCCCTTCTGCTGGACCACTGTGGGACCTTATTTTGGAAAATAAATATATACGGTAGTCAACAAATCATTTTTTTGAATTGTGCCAAAGGTCATTTTACATGTCAAGAAAGTTTTGTTGTAAGAAAGTGACAAACATCATATGTGAAATTCATGGCACAATTCAAGCGGCATCAACAAAAATATATATATATATATATATATATTGTTGTTGCAGAGGTATTCTCTCTTCATTTCCGAGCAGGGGCCTGAGCCAGAGGGTTAGGAGGTTAAAAGCTTTTACTTTGGGCAGTAGCGTGCAATGCAAGCAGGGCTAGGTGAGTGCTGAGTGCAAAGACTCAGCTCTCAGGTAGGGGCCTCTGGTGTGACAGATGGTGAACCGAATGGAACATTTGCTGTGTATTTTTTTTGTCCTAAAGAGACACTTTGCCCCATTTGTTTTGACTCAACAACATCTGACCTGCCATACTGTATCCCCCACAGGTATAATATCAAGCCTCTCTGGGCTTCTGCCTGTTTAAGAACAGGATTTCCTCTGTGTGCCAGTGAGAGGGCAGACTTTGCATTGCTTTTGCTGGGAGCTTCCTCGTATCCCTTCATAAAAATAAAAAAAGTATACTTCACATGCCTCATGAGCCTTTTTTTTTTTTCTCTCATCGCTCTATAAAAAAGTACAGTGTAATGGAAAAGAGGAAAATGAGATGATCACAACCCCTTTCTCACTGTGCACTCATCCCACCCGGCAGACACAGCCGGAGAATCGAAATGTTGCTGGAGGAACATGGGAGGATTTATTGGTTTATAACAGTAATAGTAGTAATTAGCTAGAGTAACAATTTGGACGTGATGCAAAATCACACAAGCAGGAAAAAGAGATGCACCAGTACATCTTCGAGACGGTTTTCACTAGAAAAACTACAGCATTGTATGTTTGTTGAAACACTTAAAACCAACCATGCTGACATTCCTTTTGACATTGTTTCAGCACAGAAAAATGAGCAGATGCGTACAAATTGTCTGACTTTAACACTGGAGACGGCAGACCTATTCCACTGTTAAGTTATCTCTGTAGATCTGCCAGTCAGCCCTGTCAAACAGCTCATGAAGCTGTCATGCAGTCATGTGCTACAAGGAGTTTTGGTCCGGGTAAAGTATTTGGTTACCCAAAGGTGCAGCTTGTGCTTGAAAAAATTGAAAGAACTTTGTGAAGCTGATTTATTACTCTTGTTTAGCATACTGTAAAAGCAAAATACAGGTTCAGGCTAGATGTTTTGAAATTTGATACGTTGTTTCATAACTCTTAATTGACCTGTTTTAAATAGCCAAGGTCACAAATGCATACAGACCTAAATTTGGCTAAGAAAGGTTGGGACCCTTTGCCTTAATTGTTGAGGTGGCAAACAAAAAAATACTTATTTTGGTGATGATCATGCTGGTCGGTTTAGAATGCAATGACAAAAAAAACGTATGTTGTCGCTCAGGTATGAGGATTTGTTGACATCTCAGCTCCACCAAAAAAACTTCTAATAGAGACACAGGTAGTATGAGGCCCAGACTGTTTATAAAAATAGATGTCGTGACGGCTCTACGGTTCATACAGCCACTGAACATGTCGCAAGATAGCTTCCATTTCTGAAACACAAATCACAGGTCAAATAGATGGATGGATAGATGGATGGATGGATGGATAGATGATAGATGGATAGATGGATAGAGGATAGATGGATGGATGGATAGATGGATGGATGGATAAAGATGGACAGATAGATAGATGGACAGACAGAAAGACGGATATATGGATAGATAGATAAATAGATAGATAAATAGACGGTGATACAGACAGACAGATGGATAGATAGAAAGATGGACAGACAGACAGATGGATCGGAATAGATAGATAGATCATAAATGTATTTATAGAGATAGTATGGTTAGTGCTAACGCAGCAGCTAAGTGGCTCTCACGCTAACAAGCTTTGGCCGTGCTTGGCTCGGGCATATGTGTGTCGACACTGTGACTGGTCTCCCCGATCACTACCGACTATAGGCTTCAAATGACGTCAAAAGTGCAAGATGGCAGCGCCCGTATCTGGGATATTTGGGCTTCATTTTGCACAGTGGGAGGAAGTGGAGGCGTCTTCCATCTCTAAATACAGTCTATGAGACACATGCATACATTTTTTTTGACCTTTTGTGAATTATCGCAAGCAGAAACAGCCGATGAATCCCTCTCTCTCTTTCTCTCCATCTAAGCTGGGGGAAACGAGTGAAGACACACTCCAACATCTTCAGTGAATGACTCATCACAGGCACAGCAGACAGGCTGCTCCCAGAACCTAAATGAACACAGAGAGCTAGTGGCCAGGCTGACAAATCAATTCCTCAACTTGACCTCATATGTAGGCCACTGAGAAAACTTTTGTCAATGATGCAGGAAGTGTATTATTAGTTCTGCCATCCTCCCCCCTCGGCCGGTGAAGCTCTCGCCCTAGCATCCTGATGAGCTTACCTTGAGGAAGACTCGAGGTGACAGAGCCAACATTTGGAAATGGAGTAAGGCAGGGATTTCTCATTTTTGGAAGCAAGTGTTATAGCTCAAAATGTGTGTGTAGGAAACGCTTGTACAAACCATAGACTGTTTATAAGTGGACATAGTAGTCATCGTGACGTTACCCATTGGTTTGTGGACTGCCGTTTTGAAGCCTCGAGTTCAGAGATTTCCCCGTCGCCATCTTGGATTATGGCCGTCACCATGTTGTTTTTTTGGCAAGCAATGAAGAGAAGTTACCATATTTGCACTGTGGAGGAGTGACGTAGAGATGCCGTATACGGCTCTGGTAGTGGTTTCGACCCGTGAATCACAGTAGCCCCACCCTAAAGCATACTCTGCTTCATGATCTATTTGACTCTAAATGGATCATAATTTACTAAATGAACATCTTTCTGTATTGAAGAAGACTTGGAACTAGAGCTTGAGACCATAAACTCATGTTTACAATGTTTACTGAGGTAATAAATCAAGAGAGAAGTAGAGTCATTTTCTATACAATCAGACATTTTTTACTGGAGGAGTCGCCCCTGCTGGTCAGAAAGTTTTAAGACACTTCCACATTGGCTTCGCTGGGCAGAACTGGTACAAACAGGAATGTTGGTGTTCCTAAAACAGCAATTAGCACTAAGGATTCATGCTAGTGATTAGCATATGCAATTCACAGGGTAATTGAAAGGGTAACGGCTTTCATTACTTTTAGCTAACCTTTAGCTAACTATTTGAACAGTTTACCCATTAGTTGGATATATGCTGTTTACCTTTTTCTTGTTTTCTGCCATACTTGGCTGTAAGTCAATCTTACATTAGTCATATTCTAAAGCTATGAAGAGAATGTATAGCTAATTTTAGCTACCTATTTCAACTGTTTATCCATTACTTTTTTACATTCTTGGAACATATTCTTCAAATGTTTCTGATTATTTTTAACTGTTCTAACAACTGTTGGATGTATGCTGTTTTTGTCTTCTGTTATCTTTCTACCATACTTGGCGGAGTGCCATATTTTTCTCCTCTCTGAAGTAACTTCTTTTACCCATAATGCATTGTGAGTCTGTGGTCAGTCTTACATTAGTCATATTCTGAAGCTATTAAGAGAATGTATTTACCAAAACCTAACAAATATCGACTTAAGCCCATGCAGGAGCACATTAAAGCAACCAAGATGTCCAGATAGAAGGTATTATGCTCTTGGATTTGCTGTTTGTGAAAGGGACTGAACAGATGTTGCTGTTTGGAGGCTTTCAGCAGTGAGATGGAGCCGAGCAGTAAATTGTGTAATTTAGTGTAGTGCGAAAACTAACAGCATCAAAGCACACAGCTTGTGTGTGTTTCTGTAGCTTGTCCATTTAGAGGAGACAAAAAATGCTCTTATCTTTTAATGTCACAGCACACATCATAACCCAGAGTAAGCATTACCTTTAATGTACCTGGGAGTGCAAAATGGTGGCCGGGAGCACAAACCATTAGTGACATCATTGGCTGGTGGTTCAGCTGTTTGAGAACAGAGGGGTAAAGCAGCACAGAAAGGCTGAATAAGATGAACCTCGCTGTAATGAGCAGCTGAACTGGAGCATATAGTGGATGGAAATGTCTGGCTCCATTATGCCCAGAAACCACACCTGCCTGTCTGGCCAAATGTACACTTCTCTGTACATTTGGAATAGCTGTAATCCAATAAGGAGGATTGTGTGTGTGTGTGTGTGTGTGTGTGTGTGTGTGTGCGTGTGTGTGTGTGTGTGTGTGTGAGAGAGAGTGTGTGAATACCTTGGCGCTGCTTTCAGAGTGGCGTCGGGAACACAGCTGTAGCTGAGTCATCCACAACTCTTGCTCCTGGGCGTCCAGTGCTAACAGGAACAGAAAACAGAGACACAGCATCAAAATTTGTGTTTCCTGATGTCAGTCCCTGAGCCAGGAAATAACCTGCACATCAAAGGTTATGCCAGTTATAATCAGTGCGTTTACTGTTAAAGGAGAGACTCAATAGAAACTGAAATATTAAGAGAACATTTTCAATACAAAATGATGTCATATACACAAGGGTTAATGTATAAAGGCCTTTACATACTGGGGGCATTTCTTTGTGTGATTAATTTGTGCGTCAATATATTTTTCTGAACTGTTTGCTTTTGTCATGAATGCAAATATCCGCACTTTCTCGATGAAAAAGATGTTTTAGCTCTTCTCCCGCTCTTTTTTCTAATCACCTGCCAAGTATTTTTTTGGAAGTGCCCGCTCTTTTCCAAACAGTTTCCAATGACTGCATCTCAGATGGGTCTGTGTAACACGAACCTGGCAAAGTACCCACATGGAGGGACGTGGACAGCATTTTCCTCTTTAAACCATGAGCCATGGGATATTCATTTTCTTGCGTGGCCACAGGGGAGTTTCTCTACTATAAAAGGTTACTATACATGTTAGCAACATGCAGTCGCTAACATGGACTGTGTTTTTTTCCACACATTCTTTGCCATGTCACTATTTTATATCGTTGTAAGATTTAACTCAGCTAATGAGAAATAACTTTCTGCCTCCACAACAACTCTGGCACTAACAACTGTTTGTATGAATGCCAGACCTGCCTCTCTGATAGAACAGATTGTAACAATGTGTTTGAGAGGCAAATTAAAGATCTCACAAACAAGACCAGAGAAGCCAAATGTACTCTGAACTGGTTATATCTTTAATTTTCTGCTGATGAGAAAGAAATGAAAGCTTTGTGAGGTTACACAGAGGAAGACGGATCGACATATCTAATCTGACTTGAACACAGTTCCATCAAAAAGCCACCATTGTGACAAAGAGAGTGAGGGAGAGGCAAGACAGGCGAGGAGAGCGTGAACAGGAAATTACAGCTGTCACGTATGGAGATTGGCAACTCACACAACTCTGACAGTCACACAGGAATACTGTGACCCCTGCGGTCAGCCAATCACACAGTATTCTTCATGTGTCAGACACACACACACACACACATACTGTATATAGACACACACACACCTCAATTTGGTCTGCTCTGCGTTTTACTGACACTTCTCAGACTGCGTGATTATTGCATAGAAATCAGTATTTTTAGGTCAAACACCATGATAGCCTGCAATGTGTTAGACCAGACATGTCAAACTCTACAACTCAAAAAAATATCATATGTCTATCATAACTGGCCCGCCAGTATATAGGACGCACACCACTTCATTGCATATTCCCTTGCTGTGGATGAGAGCGCTGGCGTGACTAATACTGCACAGCTGTCAATCTTCATCCATGGAGTGCAGTCAAGTTTATGCGTTACTGGGGAACTTGTGGGAATTAAATCAATGCATGGCACAACCACGGAAAAAGAGGTATTTGAAGAAGTATCTAAATGTGCGAATGAAATCAAACCGCCGTGGGACAAACTGACGGGACTGATGGAGCACCTGCGATGTGAGGTGAAAAGAACGGATTAGTGGGGAGGATGCGGGAGAAATGAGCAGGTGAGCCGACAGTGTATCACTGCATCATACACCGCCAATTTCGCTCTTTTCTTGAGGAGTAAGATTCTGAGCATGGCGATGTGGCCTATCACAAAGGGGTGCGATGGCTAAGTTGAGGGAAAGTGCTGAATAGATTTTTCTTAGTTGCATGAGGAAATCTGCAAGGTTTTGAAAAGCAAAGGGAAAGACACCACGGACCTCTGGGACGAAAAGTGGCGATGTGAGCTGGCCTTTTTGTGCAAGGAAGCATCTCACTGCGCTAAACCTCCAGCTTCAGGAGAAGAAAGCCGAAATACGTTTTCTTTTTGCACTTTAACCAATATCCTGTCCATATTGTTGAATAAATGTTGACCCTGTTTGGCCCTCGACATAGTCCAAGTTTTAAATTTTGTCCCTTTCTGTGATTGAGTTTGACACCCCTGTGTTAGTCCCTTCACTATGGTCTAACTCTAACACATTGGGCTACACAAATTATTTGCAGGAGAAAAGCAGTTTTAAAAGTCAGGAAGTAGCGTCTTAGCGGTGGGGAGTGAGGTGGCGGGACTGCGTAGTGCACTAGCTAGCTAATTCTGGTTTCATTTAATTCAATAAAGTTCTTTCTAACAGAAATACTGGTTTCTAATTCAAATTGGGATTTGTTTGCTCGTTTTCTGCTTTGAAAAGTAGCCAGGCTGCTAAGGGTAGCTATGTTGCTAACACTACTGCTATAGCTAACGCTAGCAGACAGAAAACAAACCAGGAGGTACATGGAAGCCAGGACCAGCCAGTAGCAGCCAGAAACAAACTAATTGATAATCCAAACAAAGAACAGGTGGTAAGGTGACCAAACATGACTAAAATGTCCCGGTTTTCAATAATCACTACTAAATTGTTCTGATTTTCACCACTCTTAAAGATAATAATAACATACTTGTTTTCAGTGCTTGCATAGACATTTATCGTATTTTCTCCCACTTTTTTAACCCAATATACTGTATAAAGATAAACAATGCACCATGTGTCTTAATTCAATATGCCATTGTCAAGGCTGTTGCTATAGCGCTTTCTGACAGAGTCAGTTCGTGGTTAGCTGTCATGCCGAAAAGAAAGTCTGTCTTTTCTAGACATCACTCCACTATATATTCACATAGCAAATAGTTGTTTGATACTATATTAATGCTCTGAAACCTGTATATAAAATCGTTCATATTTATGTACTATGTACCGACCTCACAGATTTTGTCTCCCTGTACACTGTGTGCACAGTTTTTGCTGACAATAACATTCAACTCTGTGCTATTGACACATAAGACAAGTGACAAGCAAACAGGGTACTGTAGCACTGCATCAACAATCACTCCAGTGCACTGTAAAAATAAAGTACAGACCTAAAGGCTCCTTCATGCTACGCTAACAGAGAATCTCTAGGAGGAAGCACTCCTGTGCGGCTGTGTGTTACACTTTGCTTTCCCATCCATCAGGGAGCTGAAACTTTTATTGAGATGCTGGGGGTCTGGTTCCCATGACCATTGACTGTTTATTTATTTCATGTTATCTATTGTACTGTTTTATCCGGGTTTAACTCTTACCTTTGTTGACGTGCTTTGTTGGGCCTCACTGTTGAGCTTTCAGTTGTTTCATTGCGTTGCTTTTGCAGCTTTGTCTGTCAAAGCACTTTGTAAACTGTTTTTAAAGGTGCTATATACATAAAGTTATTATTATTATTATTATTATGACAACAAATGAGTGGGAGGAACAGCAACATCGCTGAGTTACAGAATTCCCATCTCTGGCCATTTTCCAATCTTATGAGAAAAAATCTCTTTTTGCACAAGACATAAAGACCCATTCTCTTACCTCTGAGTTTGTAGGCGTCCCCAGTAGTGGATTGAATGGTAAACATGTAGGGATACTCGTCGCAGGAGACCACCATTGCTCCAAGAAGAGGCAGAGACCCTCTGGGAGGTCGCTGGCTTTTACTGAGTTCATTCAGATGATATTGGAGCTGGCCAACCTCTGGGTCCAGTACAAAATATCTGCAGGAGGAAAAGTGAGAGAGACATAAAGAGACCGTCAAAAGAAGAAACATGAGATGGAGAGTGGTTGGGTGAGAGCAAAGGCAAAGTGGTTGGGACAGAGAGGGCCTAGAGGACGGAGGAGCTGGTTTGGGAGAGAGGGTTGCCATGTCAGCCAGTAAATCTACAACAATCTGATAAATTCTAATGTGGCAATTAGCCAAATGTAGCCAATTAGGCTAAACAGTTTAGCTTTAAGTTGTTCATAACAATTTGCCATTGGCTTAACAAGCGCGCTATGGTTAAAACCTACCAGTAGTGGATGGGGGACACAAAACGATTAATAACATCACTTTTCTGCAAGTTTAAGCTTGTTAAACAGGTGTTTTCATGTATTATTCTTATTGACTTACTCATTAGGTTTTGCACTTACAAGTATAGTTGCCATCAACTCAAATAAATTGTATCTAAGCTGAACTTCTTCTCATTCTCTCTCAGCCCTTTGCTTGGACCTTTTCTGATAAAGTACAGATAAAAGAACAGACATAAAACAATGGTTTCAGGTGCAACCACAGAGGTGGTAATAACATCAAGTTTAACCATATGCAGATGATATTCTTCTTTGCATGCTTGAATGATCCTGTGTTTGTTGTTTTTGTGTTTGCCTTCTTATCTGTTTTGTTGTTTGATTTCAAAAACTAATAAAATGACTAAATCCAGAGATATTCACAACTCCACTCTTGCTTCTTTCTTACTCTCTGACTTGGGAAAGCTCACTACACATAAAACAAAACTTAACAATTCTCTTATTCATCTTTAAATTCAGAGACACGGTGAGGGAGTGAGACACGAACAAATCACTGTAACGTCCTCTGCAGTGTTGTGGCTTGAAACATCATAAGAGCGCATCTATTGAGAGTCATTGTTGTGCTCCGGTTGTTATATTTTATCTCTCCCCTTTGAACCTCCTGCTCACACTGTCTCTGTCTCACAAACACACACACACACACGCGCACACACACACTATCACAACCACTGTTTGTGCAGTATTGCTCAGTCAGCGTTCTCCACTGGTGATGAGAGTGAGGACAAATCTTATTCCATCTCACAATGGAGCTCATATGCAAGCTACTGAGGGCTGACTTATTTCACCCTGGAGTCTTAATATGGCCATGAAGCAGTATCTCTAGCACTGATGAGAACCTCTGACGGGGGGGGGGACTGAAGCTGGGATGGATGAAGAGAGTGAATGGGTGCTACAGGGGTAGGAAAAAAAAAAGCACAAAGGTTTACTATAAGACAAGGATACCCAGCGATGAGAAGAAAGAGGCCACTATGAATAATTTAAATCTGTTTTCACACAGCAATCTGTTTCTTCCGCTCCACTGCTGTTATGTGACTGTGTGGCGTGCAGCAGGCAGACCTCCCCTCCTTACCAAAATGTAAATGATCAGCAACCCAAGCATAAAGCAGTGTGAATCAATAAGCTCCTGTCTACTTCATTTTTGTGTGTTAGGTAGAGGGGGGGGGGACATGGCAGAGTATAATGTCATGTTAACACTGCTGACACTTGCACGGACATTGTCGCTCAATGTGCTCCAAAGAAAATGACAAAATCACTACGCACCGCACAATCACACATAGAAGCATTTTCTGATCACCCGTCTGTGCCTTCCAAAACCATTACAAATCACTGAAAGATGAATCTGTTTTATGATGTAACAGCACCACGGTTAAAGGTACAATATGTTACATTTGTCGCCTGCTGTTTGTAAACACACAGCATTTAAAGTTGGCCACTCCTCCTCGGCTCCACGAGCGAGGGGTAAAGGATGGTCGAGCGAGGTATAAGGAGTGAATGAATGCTCGTGAGAACAAAGCAGTGAATCAGAAGTAAAACGTTCCTTTCCGATTGCTTCACGGCGGTTACGTTCCAAAACGTAAAATAAAATGACCCACACCTCGGCACAACCCTGCAGGAAGGTGCCGGATGCAGCCAGGCAGGGCAGGGTTCATCCTGTCCACTGTGTGTGTGGCTTAGCACTGCTTTCATTGTGTCCAGCCAGTCAGTTATATGCCGAAAGTCAGATGTAAAGTCAAATGTAAAAAAAAATGTAGAGAGCAGTATGTTAAAGTGTCAGCCTCAGTTGCATAGCTACATAACAAATAAGTCAACTTTTGACTTAAAATAACTACAGAAGTAGCATTACTTAAGAAGTTACGAAACAAGTAAATCACCCTTTAGGTTAAAATAACAATGGAAGTGGTGTCACTTAAGTACAAAAGTAAAGCGACAAATAAGTCAACGTTTGGGTTAAAAAAAACTACGGAGGTGGTGTTACTTAAGAATCAAAGTTACATGACAAATAAGTTATTGGGTTAAAATAACAACGGAAGTGGTGTAACTGAAGTATGTGACAAATAAGTCAACGTTGACTACCTCCAATGGGAGTGAAATACAAAGATGACAGGAACTGGCTTCAGTGTAGTGAAACCACCCCAGCCGTATGTAGGTAGAGAGGTCATTCGACTGGACCAGGTGGAGGTGTAGAATGCAGATATCATGCATGTTGTCTCCTTGAGCAAACACTGGAAGGTGAAGTAGGAGCTGGACAAAAAAAGGAAGCTAAATGAACAGCTCGGCCGGTGAGTGCATTGATCCTTCTCCGACCCCGACACCTCACTCATCTGTCGGCGAGGTGTCCAGCCAACCATTAGGCCATGTAACCCTCACTAAGGCACTAAATCCATCAGTCAAGTGTGCACAGCGGAGGAGCTACTGGAAGTGCGGACGCCTGAGACAGGAGGATGAAAAACAGTTCACTTAAATAGCAGCAGCAGGCAGGGGGGGGGGGGGCTGACAGATAAAGAGAGACGCACAGAGAGATAGCGGTATTTAGGAAAAAAGGAGAAATTATATATAGGGTGAGAAAATAATTGACAGATTCAGATAAACTGGAGTAACAAAGGAAGAGAGACAGAGAAGAGACAGAATTTTAAATAAGACAGACATATTCTTCGTACGCAGAATCATGGCCACTCCCACATACATAACAAAAGAGCAAGATTAGCAGAGAGAGATGGCAGTTAAGTCAGTGATAGGTGATCTCAGTAGCTTTAGCTGAGCTGTTCTCTCTGTCTATCACGCTTGTTCAAAGTTAAAGTTTTAAGAAAAAACACAGATACAATTCAGGCTTTTGTTCATGAGAAAATATTATATTATATAGACCCTTTGGCCCAGTGCTGGAAATTAACTTTTATCTTCCACCATGGTGGAAGAATAATAGTTAGCCATGTGCTTCTGAGTGTGTGTTTTTCGGGCGCGATTGACCTTCGGAACAACAGGCATTTGTTGCCGGGATAACGAGCTGTCGAACAAATGGGCCTCGGTTGGACATTTCGGACTATTGGTGTTTTTGGAATAATGGGCTGTCGGAACAATGGCACGTCACCCATAGCAGATCTGGGCCAAAGAAAGTGGTTGTGTGGTGGTGGTGGTGTGGGGGGGGCTTAAGTACACTGGCGGGAACCCTAGTTTGGCGTGTTTTGTGCATGTTTGTAACCCCGAGGGGTTCGGTATGTCACAATTTTTTCCTATCATGGAAAGATCCTAACTGAAAAAGACTTCCAGAGACTACATTGTTAATCAAGTTTGGCAGCCATACTGAAAGCAGCTATAACTCTCTGGCCAAGTTGGTTCATTCTCCGTCAACCGCCCCGTCACAACAAATAACAACTAAATCAACTCAGACGGACTGAGAAACAACAGTAAAGCAGCAATCATTTTTCGACTTGTACAAACACGACACCGTCCGTCTGTCTCCAGGCACGGAAACGCAAAATGAAAGCTTTATAAATAACAGGGATATTTATATCATATTCAAAACACACGCGCAAACACATAACCTGCTGACGCACGCTGGTGCAAACACACACACACGCAAACTCTTGTGTGTTTCTGAGTCGAGGTCAGCAGTGTATGAATGTACCTGTGTGTGTGTGTGTGTGTGTGTGTGTGAGTGTGTGTGTGTGTGTGTGTGTGTGAGTGTGTGCGGAAGTAAGAAAGCCTATACCACACATTGTCAAAAGGTGATCATAGAGCTCATTACACGTTTGGATGCTCTTCCTATCGATCCACTATAGGACAGTGGGAGAGTGAGACAGAGTGAGCATTTAGAGGAGAGGAGAGGAGAGGTGAGGAGAGGGAGTATTGAGATGCAGGAAAGGAGCGCAGGGCTTTCCTGATGCTGGATGACTCACTCAGTGTTTCTGGGACTCCCACCCCCGCTTCTCCACTCAATGAGCCATCGAAGCAGGTTCAGACTGAATGAATGGAAGAATGTGCACAGACACACACACACACACACACACACATAGAGGAACTGGTGGAAATATGACCTGATCTTACTGACCCAGTTGACAGATTCTGTGGGATGTCACCCCGAAGTTGTTTATTATGCAATATTGGTCGAATACAGAACATTTGAATAAAGTTTTGTCGAAAACTGACGCTGCAGGTGAATTTGTCAAAGATACATGTTTGCTTTTATATGAATTCTGTAACCACAGATAGATAGGCTGAGGGGCGGGGATGAACTCAATATCTATGGGCCAAACATTTTAATCAAATAACATTTAGAAGATAAATAATAATAAAAAAGGTATCAAATCAGTTTTTAAACATTCACATAGGGAAATAATGGCCCCAGTCTGAGATCCTCAAGAGGTGATCCAAGGTGATCAAACACTTCTGTCCATCTGTTAGGAAGCATGGTCATAATTGAACTGCTCGGACTAATAGTAATATTAGAGGTTGAACATTAAAAAGACAACGCACGGTGACCCCAAAATTAATTTGAACACACTTTGTCCGTCAGTCCGGTGACCTACCTGCTCTGCCAGCCCTGGAGCGGGTTCGTGTATTTCTTCAGGATCCCCTCCAGGTGCCGCTTGCTACGGGCTGGCTTGTGAAGCGGGGGGCCCGACCCCGCTCCGCCGTCCCTAGTGGTCCCGGACCCGGCTCGCTGCTCCGTCGCAGCCAGGCTGCGCGGCTGACCGACCCGCTGCTGCTGCTGCTCCTGCTGCTTCCTGCAGGGGCTCCAAGCGGGGCTCTCCTGACGCGCTGGCCGGTTCATGCTGCTTGCTTGCTGCCCGCTTGCTGTCCTCGATTCGTTTCCACTTGAGAACGCTTTTCAGCGCAAAGACCCAAAGAGAGAGAAAGAGAGCACGAGAGATAGAAAGAGAGATATAGATTTGAAGTCAAAGATTTGATGCAGCTCTTTTTTTTTGGCAAAGTGATGCAGCGATGAGAGAGAGTGAGACACAAGTGGAGCTTTACTCCAGTCTGCTGTGACACTGTTTACAGACTGGAGGGATATTCCGACTGTTTCACTGCGGAGCGCGCCCTCTCTCTCTCTTTCTCGCTCTCTCTCCCTCCCTCTCTGACGTTATTGCGTTTTTTATTTTGGAAATCCCGGGTTGGTCCCCCCCCCCCACACACTGAACCGGCAACAAGGGAATCAGTAATGCAGTAAAACCTTAGAGAGCTTCACAGGCTGAGAGTATCCAAACTGTGGGTTGTTTTATTTTATGTTATTCCACCATTATTAAAGAAACATCACGGCGACAAATGGCTTAACGATATCAGAAAGTACATGCACGGATACTCCTTTATATTTAGAAAATATGTATTGTAGATACACTTCTCTTCTTCCTAACATGCAGGTTTGGAAAAGTGGCCGCTGGTGCTGACTTATATTATTAACCATAAAGTTAGGCTATATTTAATAATGTTACACATATGGATTCACCCCCCCCCCCTTGTATTTTTTAACTAATGAAATAATACACTGTAAGAATGCAAATATACCAATTAAAAATACATAATAATAATAATAATAATAATACTAATATACAGAGTAAGCAACGGGGAATCCAACAATCCAAAAATGTTTTTGTTTTTTTAATTACTTCTAATGCATGTAATTGTGATGAACCGGTAAAACCTGTTCCTTCCCAATAAATAAATACTGTGAAGCCTCAGGTATCAATACATTCCGTCTTCTATAAGGTCATTTTAGTAGCCCAATAAAGGTGTTTGTATTTTATTATATTTATCATGAAAAACACAATATCTGTTGCATAAGTATTATAAATCATAACCATTGTTCATTACAAATTATGTTAATCATTATCCATAATTAAGTCACCCTGTTATGTAATCTGGAGGCACCGTTTACGTCAACATACACGAAAACTACAACTTCCAACAGGCTTGTGCGCGCGCGGCGCATACTACGACGTCATCAGAAGAAGACGCACTGCTCGAGCTCGTCTCGTTCGCTCGTGAAGCGGCTAGCTGCATCTTCTGTAGCCCCACATCCATGCTCTAGCCGGCGGGGAGGAGTCACGAGAGAGCTCGGCTGAACACAGGAAAACATCACTGATGGCCTCCCCGCTCAAAGTGTGCATCGTCGGCTCCGGAAACTGGTAAGCTGTCAGGCGGGCTGGGGTGATGGGGGACATGATGCGCTGCTGCAACCTGTTAGGACCAGGTCCTTAGTGCCGCCTTCTTCATGTTCAAAAGGGATGACCGCTCGCTCGGCTTGCGGATGTGCCCAGCTCGTCAGTCTTGAGAGATTTGGCGCCTAAACTAGCTACCGTAAATGGTATTGTCTCTTCACGTGATGGAATAGAGACTTGACATTGGACAACATCAAAACACATTACCCAGCAATCATCATTGCATATCAGTTTATGACAAAAATACCAAAGAAAATACGAAATTATTCATTTTATTGATTGCTACCAACTGAAAACCGTGACAGAGACGGGTTTGCCTTTTAACGGGTTTATATAGCAAATGGCAGTGCAGGTAGTGTTTTTATTGGCTTATTTTCTGTGGTGACAATTTGAATCACTTAGGGCTCACTCTCTGCCCAACACATAGTTGTAGGGCCTGTTCTCTCTATGGGACCCGCCGCCACCCTTCAGGCCTCAGTGCAACCACACTGCCTGCACTGCCTATATTTACGCCCCTGGTTGGGACGTTACATCTGTGAATACACGGACTGTTGATGGTGTATTTCAGAGCATGACTGGACACTGACAGGGCTGGGTGTGATGATAGTAAAGATAGAGTGCTGCAGGGATGACATGTTTTTGGAGGCCAACCCAGAAGTTAGCATCGCACTGGTTCCCTCCACAAAACAGCCAATGGGATTTGTCCATTGGATTTTTGGATTGTTGCGTTTTGTTCAGCAAGATAATCCTCACAAATAAACACCACTTTTATGTTTTTTTAAGTATAAAGCTAAAGTTAGGCTATAAACGAACTATACCACAGTCACATGGGTGCGAGTATATACACAAGGCTGTAAAGGTGGACTAGTGTTTGGCGTGATGACATTTTTTAGTCTCAGTCATTCCTGCAGCACTCTATATATACCTTTAGGTGAGAGGTCAGAGGACATGGTCTCTACAAGCCAGAAGAAGTCATTGCCTTGCTCAATGGCATTTCGGTGGAGGAGGGGGGTCTTGAACCAGGGACGCTTGCAGGATAATTAACGTCAGGGGCTAGAGCCTCAGCCCTTCAGGAAGAACCCTTTTGGAACCCTTATTTCTAAGAGTGCAGGGAGTGAACACTTTCAAATGTCACCAGTCTGGTCTCACAGCGGCCCTTTGTGGTTCAGTAAGCGTTCTGTGGAGGTGAGTTGGGGGCTAAACGTATACAGCAAGTGAAAGCTAGCTGACCTCCTGACCTCTGCGTTGGTTGCAGGGGCTCGGCCATCGCCCGGATAATCGGAAACAATGCCACGTCGCTGCGTTTCGCCACCACGGTGAAGATGTGGGTGTTCGAGGAGAACGTCGACGGCAGGAAGCTCTCCGACATCATCAACACGGAGCACGAGAACGTCAAGTACCTGCCCGGATACAAACTGCCGGAGAATGTGGTGAGAGATCGAGAGAGGATTACAATCTTCTTCTAGCTGTGATGAACTTCCAGTCAGCGAGAAGCCACCAACACAGTGTCGCAACCACATTTAAGACCGTTTTGTATCCAAATCAGTGCTCGCTGAGACTATAGGAGGCCTCGCCCCGTGCTTCGTTTTGATCCGCGTGTCCCTTTTTGTTTGGCCCTCACAGGTGGCTGTCCCGAAGCTGCGGGACGCCGCGGAGGGAGCCGACCTGCTGGTGTTCGTGGTCCCCCACCAGTTCATCCGCAACCTCTGCGACGAGATGGTGGGCTGCGTCTCTGCCAAAGCTCGGGGGATCACACTCATAAAGGTACCGTCCTCTGACTCGCGCTGCTCCTCTGCTTTAAAGGAGCATTTGTAGAATATTTGTGAACTCTGATAAAACATGTTTTTGGAACTTAACCACTGCATTGGCAGGACTATTTGAATCTGTTTAAAAAAATCTAAGAAATAAAAATGTAATTCATCAAGTTGCACAATATTTCCCCTCCCGTGCCGTGTCTTTTCCTCATGCTGACACATAGCGGATAAAAAACAGGTTCACTGCTAGTTAAACATGCCAGAATTAAATCCTCCTTTTTCAGCACCATGGATAGCGCCACTCTGCCAGGCATGCCAACACACCTCTTTAAAATAGCACAAAGTGCTGTTAACATAAGCATAAATAGGCTACAGTGTACACCTACGTGTCAGTATGAGAATGCTTTGATGACAGACTTCTCTCTGACTTTTAACCACATCTCAGCCAGGAAGGAGGCCAGCCCTGGTCCATTTACTGAGCTGACACTAAAAGTCTATTTCTGACTTAATTTTGTCCCCACCGGGGATAAAAAATACTTTTGCAGAGGCAGGGACATAAAGACCAGACTAGACGAGACCCAGCTAGTTACCAAAACATATTCAAGTTCCGGTTGTATAATGATTGTGGACTCTCAGCTTTATTCACATCCTGGTTGGAGGAAGGGTACTACAAAAATGAGATTGTAGATATCTGAAACGGGAGTTTTTCCACTTTTAAGGATTTAAAGACATCATGAATTTAGTTTCCGCGAGTAAATGTAAATATTTTCAATTTACAATTTGTAGTATTGTGGAATTCTTTTATTACCATTCTGACTTGTGACAATACAATTTTGAGCAGGATAAATGCTATTATGCATATCTAATCGCCCCCGAGCGTCTGTGTCAGAGTGATATCTGCCCAATCCAAAGACGAGGATTGTAACCAATTCAATTTAGTTATACAACGGTGACTGGGTGTCAAAAAGAAAATCTACTCACGAGCAGAAGAGCAGTGATACTAGTCGTGCTCAAAGCATGGTTTTCTCCTCGCAGGCAGCAATCTCTGCTCGCGGAGTGATATAAAAGCGCTCGTTAAAGTAAAATACGCACGCGGCTGATTAATTTGCACCCGCGGAACCTCTACACACGCGATCTCATTTGTGCATAAAGCATTTTGTATTGTATGAATTGAATTGAGCCATAATTGTTATATATTTCTACATTATAAAAACTAAACTTAAAAGTCCATGTTTTGGCAAAATGCTGCCAAAGATTTGACCACACACATTAGTGTGTCATTGCAAAACTACAAAACCCTGAAAGAACTAGCATTAGAAACAAGAAGCGAATCTTCACACCGATTTTTTATTTTTTTAAAAACAACAAAAAAAAAACCCAACATTATCCTTAAATATAATTTAGCAACTGCACAAGTTTTCATCAGGATCTGTTGTATGGTTGTGTCACACCGTTGAAGTGGCTGTAAATCTGCTGAAACCTGCTATTTATAGGACATATAATTCCTCTCAAACAGAACGGTCAGCTGCGTTTCCACTGCGACCCAGATGACAGAGATGAAAGCTCACGCAATCTCTCTCAAGCTTGTTTGTGTGTGTGTGTGTGTGTGTGAGTGTGTGTGTGTGTGTGTGTGTGTGTGTGTGTACAGTGTGTGTACATGTTGGAGGAAATAAATCCCCGGCTCTCCCCAGGTAGACAGGCTGAGGACGGGGCCCACTATGGAGAGCCTGGGTTTATATCATCTCAGGCTTTAGGTGCTGTGGGACTGAGGGAGACACCGAGGCTGTATTTACCCTCAATTCCTCTCAGGAGAGAAAGTTAGGAGCAAACTAGGCCACAGCTGTTGCCTAGCTGTCAGTTTTGGGTATAACTGACCCTTCAGAATATAACCGTCATTTCAACCAAAACAAACATACCCCAAAACACTTTAAAAAAAGTTTGTTCCCTTAGCTCAGAAAATAGTAGATTATCATGTCTGGAAGTTCTCCTTTTTTTCTTTTTCAATAAAAGCAGATATGGCAACGAGCACATTCATTATAAATCTGTCTTTGAACTAAATTTGGCCAAAGAATATTCAACGAAATAGCTATAAGCCAAATACAAGTGACCGCAAGGCAACAAGGTCGTTCACATGTGGAGGTGAAAGAGTTCAGCACCGGACAGCTCCCATGCAGCCACATTTAACAACTACACAATACATCCAAACTGTAAAAACGTTTGGGTCACACGACCCCATTGAGATACTTTTACTATTTGGCTGATGTTACTATTTTTGAGTTAAGGGCTTTTATTGCCTTTATTAGGGCAGCTAGAGAAAGGCAGGAAGCGGGGAGGAAAGAGGGGATGATACGGAGCGAAAGTGGTTCCAGTCCCAACGTATTCTCTAATACTGGACAAACAGGGATATAACTAATCTGACTCCAGGAAACAAGCACCAAACACATCTGTCGACATGTTGGGCTGTAACTTTTAAATGTATGCGTTACTATGTAAATACAAAGCTTTATAATGTGTTTGATAGTTAAAAGTAGCATTTCAGTGGCTGCAGCGGTTAATAATCAGTCATTTCATATCCTCAAAGCGCCACGGTTTTATAGTTGTTAAATTCAACTTATTAACACTTCCTATCCGTGTGCGTGTGTGTGTGTGTGTGTGTGTGTGATGTGTTTGGTGTCTGTGTGAGGCAGAACCTGCATCACTGTTTTTGTGCTTCAGAGACACATTTCAGTCCAAATCGGGAGCAGCAGAGGGAGTCAGGGGAAGATGAGATGAAAGTTTGAAGGATGAGACGTGTCTACTGTTCTTCTCCTCCTCATCATCATGTTCTGCTGATGTTAAACACCTGGGGTTATTAAGTGTTATGGCCTCTTAGTTTGCAACGACAAGAGTGTGCGTGGCATTAACACAATACTCAGACGTACATGTCGTACCCTCCGCCTCCCCTCAGCTACCATGTCTCACCTTCTTCCTGCCGTCTCACGCTCCTCTCGTCCGTCTGTCTCCGTGTCTGTCAGGGTATAGATGCGGGTCCTGGGGGCCTGAAGCTCATCTCCGACATCATCCGAGAGAAGATGGGGATTGACGTCAGCGTCCTCATGGGAGCAAACATCGCCAACGAAGTGGCCGACGACAAGTTCTGTGAAACCACTATCGGTAGGAGGGACACAAGCGGCTGTGCAGTAACTCTGAAATTATAGAAAATAATAGTTAAGCAATAAAATAGCCCATATTATGAATTTGAGCCTGACCAATGCTGTGTCTGGATGTTAGTTTCCAACCTGGGCTGCAAAAAGAGGAGTATCTATTTTAGGAAGCGGCATTAAAAATAAATAGGAGGGTGAGTCATACTTTGTGTGTTTTCTATTTTTAAATGATTCAGTTTGAAGCTGAGTTTCAGACGATTTCTTTGTTCGTCAAGAAGCTGACAATATGTACTGTTCACACAGAGCTTAATGGCTGTCTTAAAAAAGAATCCATAATCCATATAATTGTTTGTGTGTGTGTGTGTGTGTGTGTGTGTGTGTGTGTGTGTGTGTGTGT
>NW_022280073.1:261932-295867 GCF_004355925.1 Anarrhichthys ocellatus
TGTGTGTGTGTGTGTGTGTGTGTGTGTGTGTGTGTGTGTGTGTGTGTTCAGGCAGTAGGATTCTGGAGAACGGCCTGCTGTTCAAAGAGCTGCTGCAGACTCCAAACTTCAGAATCACAGTGGTGGATGATGCTGATACAGTGGAGCTGTGTGGAGCGCTGAAGGTACACTCGCACACTGAACACACATGAGACTGAGGAAACTGCTGTTTCTGTAGTTATTGATTATTGTGTATCAGGGTTATTAGTAGTCAAATCATCCAAAGTGTTGGAACCTTGCTGTTTTTGATCAGATTTTAATTTTATTTTCCACAGGATGTCAGTGGTACAAATGGGAAACTGGCAACAATGGTACAGAAAAGAACTCGTGTTCAGCATAACGGGGCAATTTTATAAAGGAAATAAAAAAGTGTCTGTATCTGACAGCGTCTCAGAGCAGTGTTTGAGATTTTCTATTCCTCTGTGATAAAAACAAATGATGTAATCTAGCTATAATAATGGTGTACTACTACTACTCACCTTAAACTGGAACATCAGTGTGATGACGACACCACCACCACCGTCCAAGTCATTGGTTGCCGATGCATTCAGGTGCGCGTAGTGGACTGTGTGTGTGAATGTGTGTGCTCTCCCTGTCTTCATCTCCGGAGCAGAACATCGTCGCGGTGGGCGCGGGCTTCTGCGACGGGCTGCAGTGCGGCGACAACACCAAGGCGGCCGTGATCCGCCTGGGGCTGATGGAGATGATAGCCTTCGCCAAACTCTTCTCCAAGAACAGCACCGTCTCCACGGCCACCTTCCTGGAGAGCTGCGGCGTGGCCGACCTCATCACCACGTGCTACGGCGGCCGCAACCGGCGAGTGGCGGAGGCCTTCTCTAAAATGGGGAAGGTAGGCGCAACGCGGAGTCTGATGTCTCTGCAGCGTGACTGTGAAACACTTTGCATGCGTCATGTTTTTTATTTTTATTTCCACTCTTAGAGCATCGAGGAGCTGGAGAAGGAGATGTTGAACGGTCAGAAGCTGCAGGGTCCTGCCACCTCAGCCGAGGTTTACCACATCCTCAAACAGAAGGGCCTGGTGGACAAGTACGTACATTCATCCACCCATCTGTCTGAAGTTTTGTTTTTGGCATTTAAAGGGGCTCCGTGTATCATTTTAGCTCTTTACTGCAGCAATGTTTAGAGCACCAAGTCACCAAGCCAAATTCCTTGTATGTGTCCGGTACTTGGCAATAAACAGTTTCTGATTCTGAGCTACAGGAATAGTTTGACACTTCCTTGCTAAGAGTAAGATGTTCAGATGGATGTAAACATCCAACGTATCCTCGTACAATCGTTCATATGATCTAATATGCAAAGTTACTCCTCTTTTTTTAGTGCGTTTTCCTACGAAAATCCGGCAACACGTGTCAATTTACGCTTGTTACTTGCACACAGTCTTTTCAAGATAAACTTTCCGTCTTCACAGGAAACTGCTCCGTTAGGTTTGGGCAACAAAAATACTCGCTGGTTAGTTTTAGAAAAAGATTGTAAAATACTAGTTAAAAAATAGTTTTAAAAAGTGATTTTGTAGGACATCTACGAACTACATTGCCTTATTTTTCGTAGGTATAGCTACGAATGCTGGCTGAGGCCCAGCCTGAAACCTCATGTCTGTGTAAAGGTCTTCAGCTTGATGTGTATAAACTGGGCTGGGCTTTGACACAGCACGTTCGATCCATCGGTGCTCCGGCGTGCCTCCCGATGATCCCTCTCCAGTCTCTGATTCTCTCCGTCCTCTCTCCGCAGGTTCCCTCTGTTCACGGCGGTCTATCAGATTTGTTTCGATGGGAAGCCGGTCCAAGAGATGATCTCCTGCCTGCAGAGCCACCCGGAGCACATGTGATCAACACAGTCACACCAAGGTTCAGCTTTAGGTACTAATGCTGTCATAAAAAAGACAATGACCTTTATCAATTCTAGTTAAACCGATATGGACGAATGAAAGATCATTTTGGACCAAATACCTCTATTCACCATTTTTACAAAATATTTACACAATGAGGTTTTTGATAAATTATCATCAGTGATGTGGATATAGTGACTACTATATGGCAAGTAATGTTGACAGTAATGGCAAGTAATAGAACATTTAAAACCAGAAAAACACAACACTTATGCCATATAACGATATCCAAATCTAAGACGATGTCTCATATCCTGAGATATATCCACATTTCATTTCTTTAATATCAGAGTTATCGTCAGTACCGGTATATCCCAACACCCCGAACCTTTGCAAACATTTCCAGGTTTGCAGATATTTGAAATGGAAACTGTTTTCTTACTGTGACAGTACAGTGGTTTTCTCTAGTGACTTTCTTAAATATCAACATGTAGGTGCTGTCCATTACTTGAGACGACTCAGAAATATCAGCCACTCCGAGCCAGTCTGCTCATACTGGTGCACGTTAGTTATGTCCTGCACAAGCACAACAGCAATGGACATTTACTTTGTGTGTCTCAGTATTTTTATAACCTCACAGGGTTTGTATTCGTACGTTTTCACTGCCACTCAGGGGAACATACATTAGTGTTAAACATTGTCAAAAGGAATAAAAATAATAATAAAAAACGACCCTCACAGTATCCTTCCTGGGACATCTAGCACTATACATTTTAATATTCTGCCTCTTAAATGTCTGTTAATCATGCCTTTGGATAAACCAGCATTAGCTCAGTGTTCCATATATCAGGTGTGTTTCTGTGAGCGTTTCTCTCTGAACTGCCAAACTGTTGCCAAGTAAGAAGTAGTAAGTCGAAGTCTTGTATAGAGTTCTCTTCTATGTAACTGTTTGGTTCAGTGTCCTCTCAGTCCAGTTGGGTCTGTCACAGATGCTTCCCGTTGGAACGTTTAGGGAAGCGGCTGTGCACCAGCTTGAACCCTGAATTATTTTGTTTGTCCTGTAAAAGTGAAATGTGTCCATTAAAGCATTAATCTCACCTGTTGTGTACCTTGTACTCATGTCTTTTTGAGCCGCCTCCTGTGTGTGTGTGGGAGTGGGTGCAGTACCTATCACTTGACCCAAAGAACGATTTCTCTCTCTGGTTTGCTCCAAGGAGAATCAAAAGAGGACATGTCACAAGTCAAATCGTTTGGGTACAACACATGCGCGGTAAAAATCTGGTCTGTACTCGCCGAAAGGCTCCTGTAACCGTCCGACATTACATATGTTTTACCCAGGCGGCAACCTCTGGTTCTGCCGACTGACGGCAATGAAGAAGTGTCTTAAAACCTGCATTCTCTCTAATGTCCATCAGGGGGCGACTCCTCTGGTTGTATAGAAGTCTATGAGAAAATGGCATGGTATGCTTTAGGGCGGGGCTACCTTGTGACTGACAGGTAGCTGCCGCTACCAGAGACGTATACAGCGTCTGTCGTTCCTCCGCATCCCAAATATGATAACTTCTGTTTATCGGTTGCAAAAAAAAACAATATAGCGATGGCAAAATCGCTGAAACTCGAGGCTTTAAAAGCGGGAGTCCCACAAACCAACGGGTGATGTCACGATGACTATGTCCACTTCTTATCTACAGTCTATGGATCAACTCCACTGATATGACGCGTCACTTCTCCTCTTACTAGTCTTCTTGGTTTTGGTTCTGTGTTTTGGAGTCTACTGCACATGTGCAGAAGTGTCCCTTTCCCTGTGCCCAAATGCCTGTCAGAGACTTCAAAAGGAGATGAGAGTCAAATGTTAAACCCTCATCATCACACAATTCATAATACACATAGAATAATAGGCAGCCTTGGAGGTGTCCCATCAACACTTTGACAGTTAGTCGTATCCGTCTCTCTGAATATAACCGGGCCTCTTTAACAGGGACAGAGTGCTGAAGACGTTCATGTGAACTCAAATAAAAGGCGGATACGTGGCAGCTTCACTCTTCACTCTGCAGCCCTCTTCACTTCCTTGTTTCAGGGGCCTTTTTGCCATCGATCTTCAGCAAGTGAAACATGCTCAGTTGGACTGAGGTCACATGACTCACTTTGCCATCCGAGAACGTCTTTATCCACGAAAGACTCCTTGGTTGCTTACACACACACACACACAGACATGTCTAAGAGGTGACACAGTAAATGTGACAGTATTGAGTGCATTTAAAGCTGCGTTGCATCTATACTCATTTGATTTCTTATAAATTGGAAAAAAAACAAATTGTGCTTATTGTTCTTGAGATGTTTCTGATCAGCTTTTTCAAGATTGGGTCAACAATCACACCTAAATACTTAACATAGATGGCCTGCACTCTGTCCTTAACTCTAATTTCAGGAAGAAATGGACTCATGATAGAGATCAGCACACAAACGCTTTTGGATACATTCAGTGTAAGATGAAAGTAAGTCGACCAGTCTACTGTGGCTGTCATGTGCATGCAGTCGGATAATTAACTCTTAGGAATTCTGTGCTTCAAGCTTAGATTCAATGGGTTAATCCATGAGCACCATTTATACAGTGAATGATTGAAGCTTAAAGCATTTACATAGTGAGACCCATTCAACAAGCACAGAAGGCAGAAGCATGGCAAAATATAAGTATGGAACATTATTGAGATTGAGAACAGTTTTGCAGGTCCAGCCAAAGCTGTAATGTGACTGAAATGAATGAAAGAGATGCTTGATAGTATCGGGCTCTGCAAGGCAAAAACGGCAGCGGAGCCGCCTCAAGTTCAACTCTTTTTAAATGTATTTCTACACATGTAAGTGTTGCGGTTTGTCACCGGTGAGCATCTGAACCCTGAAGTGGTATTACTGTACGGGTTCAATTAAATTACATTTAAAAGGGTTTTATACCAAACTTTTCCCTGATTATATTCAACTTCGAAAGACAGTCATGTCCTGTTGGACGGTCAGCAAATATAACTTGTTTTTTTCTCATTCTAGGGTTGATTGACTTAAGTCTTCCTTTTGATTGTTGTTATTCCACATGGTAGAGCCATATGGGCTACAGTTATGTACATAGTACAACATTTGTGTATGAAATTATGGTAACTTAACAGGTCATTTAACTGGTCATCTTTTTAAAAAAATAAAACCCTCTAATGTTGTTAAATCTGGATTAATTGCTATCACTCGCCACCGACACGTAACGCTCCTCGAGTCCAGCAGGGGGCGGAATGGCGCGGCCGCTTCGTCAGAAGAAGAAGAAGAAGTAGAAGAAGAAGGAAAATGTCAACAGAACGGCGAAGTAAAGCTAGCGGTCCCACGGTGAGGGCACAGAGTTACCTTGCTGTCTGTTGTCAGTGAGCAATTTAACAACCACCCTTACTTGTAACTTATGTCCACCTCGCTATAGGTAAACAGTGACGGCCCATTCCCCCCCACACTGCTAATACTTAGTATGCTAACGTTAGCTGGAGAAGCTAACAGGAGCCATGTTTTGTTGCTGTCATTGAGTAGAAGTCACAGAACGTAAACAAACAAAGCTGAAGCTCTCACCTTCTCACTGTGATTATTTTGCCTTTATTTTTTGATATTTGTTTTTGATGAGCGCATTGTGTATCATACATAGGGATACATGCTACTACTATTAGCCAAGTTAGCCTACACAGCAGCTAAAAACAGAGGAGTCCAAACTGCTTATTATTTGGATATGTAGTGTAGAAGGTGTATTTATCATTGAGGACTAAACAGATACACTCTAAAATTGATTTCCCTTTGTGGTGTAAAGTTGATCATTTTGCCCTGGCTGCCTGAAGTTCTTCATCAAAGTTCCTTTGAATGAATGGATACAGCTGAAAGCTGTACTGTGTAAAATCATGTCCTTTGATAACAGGACTGCTGATTGACTTGCTGCAGAGGCCATGATCTGATGCTCATCTGTTGACTGCTACATCAGCAATGTCTGTCAACTCCCTCCTGAGATACAGCATCAGGTAACAGTGCTTTGACACGTGGTGTGATGGTGTTTGTTGAACTGTAGCTGTGTCATCTTAAGCTATAAGTTCATATCATGATGCTATAGACGAAAGGCCAAGATTAAAGGATTCATCAAGGTCTGTAGCTACGGCTATCTATCTAACGTGTGGTTGAGTGTTGGGCAGACATACTGATTCTTAGATTACATATTGAGTAAATCAGATGACTCAGTGACATTATGTCACCATGTATGTAATTAGATGCACAGTTAAGACGAGTAACCTTATAAAACTACAATACTATATATACATTAGGACCTTTACTGTATACAATATAACGCTGGAAAATTAAAGTGTCGTGTACACAATAGGTCAATAGTAACTACATGTATTAAAACACAAAAAGCATCATTAACGTGAGGATACACGTAAGTTGCAAGAAAAAAAATGTTATGTCAAAATTAGTGCTGGGCAAGTTAACGCATTCATTAATTAACGCCGACAATTATATTATCGCGCGTTAACGCAGTTTTTTATTTATTTATTATTAAGCGACATTTTTAACACAAGAACCAGGCAGCAAGCAGTGAACAGCTGTGTTCGTGTGGCGTCACTTCCTTCTTCCCCCCCTGGGTCCAGAACCCCTCCTACACTCCGTCACCGTCGTTCACTCTTGTCTCACAAACACTCACAAACACACACACACGCACACGCGTGTGTGCGCGCGCGCGATCGTCTCGTTACAGATCAAACGTGACTGTTGTCAATTGGAGCTTCTCGTGAGGACCAAGACATGTCTCGTTTGAACGGAATACTTTACTGTCTGAACTGCAGTATTACAGTGTTACAGTGAACACAACACGCTCTTGCACCTGACATGTGGTTTTCTACTTATCATCAATATTGTTAGCGTCAAGAACACGTACCATTCTACTTCCTGTCTCTTCAAAGTAAAAGCACTTCCGTTTTCATGCTCTTCACAATAAAAGTAAATCATGCAATCAAACAATTTACAACAGTGACAATATTAAAATACATATTGTCGAGTTTTTAAAGTGTTTTGTTTGTAATATGTATAATAAGCATATCATTTAGTTATCACTACTGAGAATTTAACAAAAAAAGAAGTTGATAGGTTTGCAGTTTTCAAGGTGTATATTTCAAATTGCATCTATTACACACATGAAGATAAAGTTATGTACACCGGCTGAATATCTATTATCAGAATCATTATAACTGTATTTTAACTGCTACTGTGTAAAGGGAATACTGCTGTTAAAAAGCACCTTATTTGTTTAAAGTGTTTACAAACCAAATGTTATTGCCCTTTTGTTCATATAGCAGTACTTTCAAAATAAAAGTGAGCAATACACTACTTTTGAATTCATTATTGAATTTTGCCATAACAATGCGATTAATCATTATTCAATTAATTAAATATTTTAATCGTTGCCCAGCACTAATTTTTACACATTAAAATATTAAACATGACCGTAGTACAACTTAGAATTTTCAACAACGATTTACAAGCATGACATAATTAAAACACACATTCAATTAAATTTTTTTTATTTTTGCAAAAATTTGCCTCAGAGGGTTTTACAATCTGTACACACACGACATCCTCTGTCCCAGAACCCTCGCATCGAAACAGGAAAAACTCCCCCTAAAACCCCTTTAACGGGTAGAAAAGAGGAAGAAACCTGTGGGAAAGCAACAGAGGAGGGATCCCTCTCCCAGGATGGACAGAAGTGCAATGATGTCGTGTGTACAGAATGAACCCTAGGGGCGTGGGGTGGGGGGGTGGGGGTCAAGGGGCGTGGGGGTGGGGTTATTTACTGCAAGGGTACTTCTACTTTTGGTACTTTAAGTATAGATCTTGCTGATTTTACCATACTTGACTTAGGTTTTGAATGCAGGACTTTCACTCGTCGTGGATTGTTTCATCAGTATGGTTTTTGCAGTTTTACTGCAGTGAAGGATCTGAATACTTTTTCATCCACTAATTACTTGTAAGTGAGTTTGGTTAAGAACCACTGTTTGTATATTAACTGTTTATTTGTATATTAATCTGTAGCAGTAAGATTTCATTCATTCTAGGGTCAGTTCATGCACTACATCCTCATTTTAAAGCTGATATTTATAAAATGTTGATCCCGGACTTCCCCGAGGGGGGTTCGGATTTTTGTCACCTTCTTTCACCCCTGATGAGTTTCCATCCCTGAAAACATTGAGCATCAGGGAATAGAATCGGATGAAGGGTAAAGAGTAAACAGTTGGTTGAAAAGCCAGCGCTAGATTGATCAACAGTCAACATAATCATTAGTTAGAGAACTACTTAGACATTAAATGTGACAATACCACCACCGATGACAGTTCATTTCCATATTTTCTTTCCCTCTGCAGGCTGAAGAGGAAACATGTGTCACATTTAGTCCATCAGAGAGCTCTGTCAGGGGCCGATGCTGTCAACGCACTCAGACCCTTTTATTTTGCAGTCCATCCGGACTTCTTCGGCCAATATCCCAGAGAAAGGGTAGGTCTCTCATGTATCATGAATTGTTTAGAATCCAAATAGATATACTGTAAAGTGATTGAACTATCGGTAGACTGACGTGAGGCGTTCCAAGGTGTTCAGATTGTCAGTAGTCTTCGTGTTTGTAGCAACAGGACCAAACCAACACAGGCCATGTTCAGACCTTGCATCACGTGTGTCTCTGGTGAACCGCTTTACGTAGAGGTGTGAATGCACCCAAAAGGCATTGAGATCCGATCACTCAGACCACATTCTGAGGTGGTCAGGGCCGCATGTGGCCACGTCCTTTTAGCTGCGTGTACGCAAATGTGTCACCGGGCGACATGGAAGGGGCACGGGGTCTCACTGCGCCGCCTCGTGACGCATTACCTATGTGCACTCCCGCATCCCTGTCGGTACAACCGTATTTTTTTTGTTTATAGTCACAGATCTGTCGTCGGGTGGCCGCCATTAACACAACAACCTTGTTTTTTTAGGTTTATAAAATGTACCTGAATTCTTGATTGTAATGTTGCGTCACAAAGTCTGCTGTATGTAGCCATGTGTTTACTACGTGTTTATCAGCATATAGAGCGGGGAAGTGTGATCCGATCACAAGTGGTCACCTGCAGTCTAATGCCAGGTGTGTACTGATGTAGCGGTCTCCTTGTGATCGGATCACCCAAGACGCATGTTAACAGGGACAGCAGTCTGTCAGACCACAGGACTAATTATCACCATGCAGAGAGGAGGCTTCAGCAGACTGTGTGACATTCAATGTTGTGTTTCACAGGAAGTGAATGAGAATTCATTAAAGAGGCTGAATGGCTATCTGGACAACCTGCAGAAGCCCGGCTCCCGCTCAGTTCAGCCAATGAAGCTCACTTTTTACGTCCGGGACATGAAGGACAGCAGCGACGTGCAGCCGGACCTCCTAGCCTCGGGTACAGTTTCCCCTTAAACACAGCTCATGATATTCCCAAGTTCCGTCTTTACAAATCTAACAAAGCTCCCGCCTGGTTTCGCAGGGTTCCGGTCAGTGAGTTTCACCCTGCACACAAACGACGTGTTGAGCACGGTGACCAACGTGTTGAAGTCCTGCAGCCTCCCCGTGGAGCACATGAAGGGGCCGAAGGCAAGTGCGGAGACATCTAAGAGTCCGCCTGGGGCCGGGCTGCCTTTCTACAGACCCATCAAGTGGGACAAGAGCTACTACACCTTCACTGGATTCAGAGACCCCGAGGAGGAGCTGCAGCAGGCCAAGAGAGTGGACCCTGCACTCATGTAAGTAACACTGGACCTCAGCTCTGCAGCTCAACTCACATGCATGCAGTACACAGCGCAGAGCTGTTGTTTCTTACATTTCTGTCCGTCTGTAGAGTCAACTTTACAGCACGCTTGTATGAACTTTGGACTGTTTCCCGCTGCTTCCAGTCTTCATGCTAAGCTAGGCTAACCGTTCTGTAGCCAACACGCACAGACGTGAGACTGATATCCATCTTCAAAAATAGTAAAGTTATGGGCTGTATAACCAAAACAACGGGCTGAAAGACCCTTGAAACAGCTGAGGTGAACTACACAGCAGGTCATTCTATGTGGGTTTGTCACCATTAAATATTTAGATTTTTAGTAGTTTTATAGAATTCCAAGACTGATCTCATGTTGCCTTTTCTTTCTCAGCTTGTGGCTGAGAAACAACGAGCCCGAGGCGACAAAGAAGCACAGCGCTAGTCTTCCTCGGAGGGCAGAGCTGAACAGGCTGAAGGAGGAGCTGTGTCACAAGTTTGATCTGTCCGATATCAGGTACTGTTGGCCCCTAACTCTTACTGAGGGCTGTGGGAGCTGCTAGCGAAACTGTTGTCAACTTGAACGTGTCTACTCGCCCAATGTCAGCTGGGATTGGCATTATAAAACATGACGAGAGTCATTCTGAGGGTTCATTCGTAAACCTCAATAGAATCTTTGAATGTACGGTAAGAGCCGTAAGAACTGCTTCTGTCAGCCCAGTCTGGATTAGGGAGTAAGCTTTCCTCTGTGAGTCACTGCAGAGCATGATTTAAATGAGAGACCAGTAAAGGCTCTTATGGGGACTGTTGCGCTTTAATTCAAGCCCGTACGTGAACTCGTCACAATCATTGTGCATGTTACCACGACGGTGACATCAGTTGTGTGGTGCAGGTGGCAGCGCAGCTGGGGAGTGTCCCACAGGTGCTGTCAGCTGCAGAGTCTGAGCCGACTGTCCCAGCAGAACCCCGAGGCCCTGATCAACCTGCAAGGTAAGGAGCCTCGCTGATAATGAGACCCACGATGATTTTCATCCATAATGAGGTCACGATTATTCATTTGTGTCCCAGGACACACTGTTGTGTTTGCTGACCAGTCCGGGATGAACGCCTCTGGACACATCATGCTGGGAACCATGGACGTCCATCACCAGTGGACCAAAGTAAAGCCGCCGCAGTGCGTCTGCCTCCGAGTGTTCTCTGTGTTTCCTCTTTGCTTTCTCTGAGCCGTCCTCTCCCTGTGTGTGTCTCCAGCTCTTCGAGCAGCTGCCCGGCTATTGCAGCCTGCAGCAGCAGACGGACTGGCTGAAGGAGAGGATCAGCCTTCTCCTGGGCGGGACTCAGGTGGTCCACGTGGAGAGGCTGAGACCGGTCCAGTCCATCGCCGAGCACTACGGCACCCTCAGCACCTTCCACAAGAGCCTGATGTCCCGACGCCTTCGCCTGCACCCCAGGAGCCTGCAGGGGCTCACCATGTTGTTGGAGAAGTACGCCGTCCCATAACCTCCCTAGCGCCTCAACCACACGACGCGCTGCTGTGTATTTTTATTAAGTAGGGCAGCATTAAGATGCACCGATTGATCGGCAGCCGAGTAGAAACACACGTTTTTCAGCTGATCGGCCGATGAGTCTCTTATTTCCTATTAGGATAGTGTTACTGAGCTCACACACACAGACAACATGCTGTCTCTCCCTAGCACAGTTCTGATTAGAACCGAGCTAACGGCTAACGTTACCAGGTTATACTCAATTGCGTGAGAAACTTGAATGTTTTCACAGCAACATAAATACATATTAGGTAATTAGGACCTATTTAACTTCCAAATACTTTTAATCAAACACACATTTAAATATAGATACAATTATTTATTTCCTAATCTTTTGGAACTGTGTGTTTTCATATAACCACTGTAGATGACAATAAGAAAGCATAACATTTAGAAGTGTTGATGGTTTACACCGACTATGGGGACGGGCATTGGAAATTAGCAGGAGCAAAACATGCTGCGATACACTATTGGATAAGAGTTGTGCAATTCTCTATGTATTTGTCCCTTAAACTGAACTTATTGTCATAAAAGAGTTAGTCTGCAGCCTTGCTGTCGGTTACAGTTCTTCAGAATGGGACAAAATCAGAATCGTCAGGTCAGATCGGGAATTGTAATCACCGCTTCGTTAACTGTCGTTTGTGTCCTTCACAGTGACCGCTCCAACCCCAGCCTTCATGAGATGGGGCACTTCATTATCCCCACCAACGCTGACCCCCCCAAGCTGCAGGTCTTCCTCCAGAGCCACGCCCCCGAGGCCCGACAGCGCACCCAACACAAAAACCAGTGAGTCGAACCCTGAGTCACTGAAACTGAACTTCAATAAATTAAATGAAAAGAGTGTCTGTCTGTCTGTCTGTCTGTCTGTCTGTGTCTCTCTCTCTCTCTCTCTCTCTCTCTCTCTCTCTCTCTCTCTCTCTCCAGGCTGCAGGCAGAGGAGGAGGCTGTGGTGAAGCTGTGTCTCCAGAATCTGTCTCTGAGGAGTCTGTCCAAGGAGCCCAGTGTGAGCTCCAGCCAGATGATCCTGTGCTGCAGAAGGCTGGTGGAGCAGCGCTCCCCCCTCATGCAGGGCCTCCACATCTGTGTTTCTCACTTCTACTCAGTCATGCAGGACGGGGACCTGTGTGTCCCCTGGGACTGGAAGAGCTGAGCTGGAGGGACACGGTCAGTCCAGCTGTTGGAAAGAATCTTTTTTCTTTTCTTTTTTTTTTTAGCAATTTAATGTTGTTCAGACAACGTTTAACAGGATGTTGTTTTAGATGTCAGGTGGTCACCCCAGATTTCATGTTCAGTGGGTAACTCAAGCTGACAGTCAAGAAGCACTTTATCCACTTTATTACCGGAGAAGCCAAATAGGAGAATTTGATTGACAGCTAAGGTCAGTGGTTCCCAACCCAGGGGGTGCGGACCCTTCAGGGGACGCAAAATGATTGACAAGAGAGGAAGAAGAAGAAGAAAAAAAATCCATGCTTCAGGAATCAAAATTAAAAGTCTGAGAACCAAATATTGTTTGGTTGAATTGTGATAAGTGTGTGTGTGTGGGGGGGGGAGGGGCCTTTAATCCAGAAAGGTTGGGTAACACTGGCAGAGGTGCAATATCACTGAAGCTTTATTTAAGACCAGGGTTGAGGCCTTAACATGCACGGTTTGACAAAGTGAGTATAGTTCTGTTGTTGTGTGGAGTGCACCAAGAAAGGGTTAGACGATGGTTCTATAAGTGTGTTGGAACTCACTCTGGTTGACGGACCCACTTGAGCAGGTGAGCGAAGCTGAGTGAAAGTAAACAATCCTGAAATTCCCGACACGTTTTTTTAATCTAACGAAATATTCTGCTTCAAATCTGCATTTCACTGCGGCAATGTGACAATGAATATGTGAATATGCAACATAACGGCACGCCTCCACGCCGTCTGTCCTGAAAGACATTCGCTGGGTTGCACTCGCCAGTTCACGTGAGAATGTGATCAAAGTATTAGTGCGACGAATGAAAACAACAACAACTTGTGAGAGGAGTTCACACCCAGCTTGCTTTCACACCTGACCAATCACAGCGTGAGGTGCGTGTTAGTTGTCAGAGTTTCTGTTTCAGAAAGTACAGACGTTGGAGTTCTGACACTGATGCCCGTAAATAATCAATATTGCTACTATTGTAGTATGAAATGCTGATTTAAATTCGAAAATCCAACTGTATTTATATACATGTGAATGTAACTGTAATTTATGTGATGATAAAACAGAACAGGAGGACTCGTTGCTTAGCCAGACAATCCAGGAACATTAACAAAGACCTTCTACAAAGACCTTGTTACGTTACGTTGTGTGCATAGAGGGGAAAGGACTAACTGTGTGATGCAGCGTGTGGACTAAGATGTGCGATGGTGGGACACTTCACCGGATGGAGATGTTTTGGACATTTCAGATGCTGCTGTGCAGTTTTGAGTCCTGAGTTCTCGTATCACTCGAAGCTCTGTACACACTGGGAGGCGGGTTTGGACCTTGTAACGGTACCACAGCTGTGAAACAGCAATGTTCCTCTCAAATAAAAGTGCTCACATCAGACTTGACTGTTTATTGTGACACCTATTGTGTGTGAGAAAGACCTGGACTGCGGACGGACGGGGAGTTGGACGCGGCGGCTGGAGCACGTTGATTGTACGGCGGATTTCTCTGGAGTGGGCGGTCACCTTTAAATCCCCAATAAACCCAGCCCCCATCCAAGAAGGGTGTGGGAGCGGTTTAGGAAGGGACCAAGTCCACAATGGGCCAGCTCACTCCTGCTTGGGGTGGGGGCGACCCAAAGCTTGAATCCATAGCAGTCGCAAGAAACACAAATCACAATAGTTTTGAAACCATGGAGTCCATCCTGCTTCACTGCCTGTGGCCCAGTGTGGATGTGCTGCCAGCACTAGTGATACTAGTATCGGTCATGTATGTTTACTTTCCCCCATTCTTTCCCTGAGCTCGCCCCCTCCCTTTCTCTCTCTCTCGCCTCCACCTCACTCCACCTATTTATGTGCTTCTTTGCAGTGAGGAACACAGACATACATTACATGATGCTCCTGTTTCTGACATTGTCAGCTGCTTCAATACTGTAACCGTTATATTTGTAAGCAGAGTTTTTTTATTTTAGGAGGCAGAAATAATCGCATATATTTAAAATCAGTGATTGTGAGATTTGTGGATCTATTTTGATAGTTTCTAAAGTAACTTACAAACCCACCGAGGTCTGCGCTGTCGTATACGATAGCAAAGGAATTCTGATTTATATTTTTAGCACATCTCTGGAGTGTCATCACGCTGACTAGTGCGCCTAGTTGTGTACACGCACTCATGCTACCGTTGTGTAGTTAGTTTATAGCCTAACAATATGATAAGCCTTAAAAAAATTAAATAAAGAATGCTGTAATATTGTAAAACAATCATTAAAAACTCGTAGTATAGTTTATCAAATAAAATCTAAAAATTGTCCTAGTGTAGTATGTTCACAAAAGTTGTGAAAAAGCCATGATTTAGTATGTCTACATTTTTTTTTTTGCATAGTATAGTATGTCGAATAAAGTTAAACGTAAATAATCCATACAATACTATGTAGCAGAAAACGTCCTAGTGGAGTCTGCTATAAAAAGTCATCAAAAACCTAAAGTAAATAATACAGTAGAATATGGTGAGTATGGAGTGTAATACATAATCATAAAGTATTGTAAGCTGTGCACTCAGGTCGTACTGAACACTCCATACAGTTATTGTTTTTACACATTTTCTTTGGCTTCTGCAACAAAACGTTTTTGATCCGTTTGTTTTGTTCCTGATCACCAGAACACATTTTGTTCACTATTCTGTTATGTGGGATTTTAATACATATCTTTTTTTTTTAAACATTGTTTTTCTTTTGTATTTATGATATAACCATGTTGACATTGATGTGACATCACTGTAGCATACTATTCTAATAGCCCAGATTTTACTGCTTGTTTTTAGAGCCGTGTCAGGCTGCTGCCTCCACCTGTGATCTGTTGAGATCCTCTAATGGTTCTAGAGTCTAAAGAGACACTAAAGGTTTTGCTGCTCGGGCTCTCAGCTTTGGAACTCCAGCATCCTGTCTTTTAAAAACGCACTAATCTTATGACTTTTCCTTAACTCTTGGCATTACTTTTAACTTTAAATGATTTCATCTGGTTTTATATTTTATGTCTGATTTTATTTACTTTTATTAGTTGTTTTGTATTATAAAAACACTTAAATTAGTTTTTAACACTGCTATATAATTAGTTATTTTTATTATACAAGAAGCTCGGTACTTACATTTACAGTAAGTCCACAGTGAACAACTAAAGAAAGAGTCACACATGGCATACAGTAAATAAAATTTATTTTCCTTGTTCAGACAACACACAGATTCCTCATTCAAATGGAAATAAACAGTCAGCTGGTCTCAGTCCACGTTACCGCTGCAGCTGAATTTACTCCCATCGGTCAGCAGCCACACCAGCATTTCAAAGGCTCCTGATGCTGAGGGGAAGCAGCTTCATAAATACCAAGGCTCGTCAGGGGGGGGGGGGGAGTGGGTTGTGTGTGCAGTGGAGTGACGTGAGGGGGGGGGTAGTCAGAGGTGGCTCTGGGGGCTCATTTACGCTGAACTTGTGTGAAGGGAGAGGGCAGCTGGATGGGCTGGACGGACTGGAAGGTCTGGACGGGCTTCTTGCGGGACTCTGGGGAGACCCTCTGGACCGCCGTGGGCAGCAGCTGGTTCCGTTTGATGATCTGCAGGGCCAGCTGGGTGTTGCCTGAGGACGCATGACACAGATACGGGGGTTAGCTCCCGATTCCTCACATACTAAACAAAGAAAATACTGGTAATAACCCATATCAGTATGACCAGCACAAGTGTTTGGAGAGCCGACAGCTCGGAGCAGTTTGAAATCTGTGATAGCAACGTCGTTATGATGCCGGACGTTCGGTGCTTTACTTCACCTCATTAAAGAAGCAGAGTTTACAAAAAGAGGGTTTAAATAAAAAGCTATCGGAGTCAAAGAACAAGGAAACAACTTCCTGTCCATGACAATGTGTTTATGCTCCATATGCAGCTGCAACAAGTTCTTATTATTATTTTATTAACTTTGTGTTAATGTGTAATTACTACAATATCTAAGACCGTTCAGACAGCGTGCACACAGTAATAATGTAAAAGCAGCAGCATTCATTCATGCTGTTAGGACGACTGCTGGTCTCATGATTGTTGTATTTTTATACCCTTTACTCCGCACTATGAAAGGAAACTCCTCAACAACTTAAGATGAGCTCTAAGGACGCTGTGTCAGCAGCCACGCTTCCATTTGATTGTCAAGAGAGTTTGAAATGCAGCAAAAAAAAGAAATGCGAGTTAAGTACGTTCCATCAACTAGTGCGGAGCCAATGAATTCAGCAAAAGCGTAGTGTGGTCAGAAGTTGGCGCTAAAGGCTCTAATCTACCATTGAAGAAGAAGAAGAGGTTGTGAACTAAACATCTAACCGTCTACGATAGAAACATGGAGGTCTTCAGGGATTTGTTTCAGTTGGGCAAGTTTGCATTGTTCTCTCATACCGGCTAGTGTTGTATAGAGAAACATAAGCACAATATGGGGATATTCAAGAAGACGGCGACAGCAGAAACGGCTGATGCGAGTTAAATGTTCACACTGGCACAATTTATTCGGCAAAACAAAAAAACATCACGCGAGCATAAAAACGTTTTTTTGCGATTGAGGACGTTTTATCGTGTTGTTGCTTCTCCACACAGCTCGTCTAATGAGAAACTTCTAAATGTGGCGTGACGATACGTAAACCCGGCTCGTGTGTGTCAGAGGGCTGACCGTTCTGTAGCTCTAAGTAGACTCCCAGCAGGATGGCTTCAGGCGGGATCTCCTTGGTGTTCACCATAGACGCAGCCTGAGGAACACAACACAAGTCACCACCGACTCACTTCACTGACGTGGTTTCAACAACAGAGATCGTTTAGTGGAACTGCGTTTCCAAAAGAAGGTGAAGACAAGATGTTGAAGAGAAGCTTTGTATTTGATGGACTTGAATGGGACCTGCTGTAGTCATGGTTACCTGTTGCAGACACTTGCGGGCCTTCTCGTACTCGCTCCTCAGACAGTAGGCGCTGCCCAGGTTGAAGAGCATCATGGCCCGAGCTGCTGTCACACTGCTGGGGTAACACAAAGGAGTCTGCTTCCCTGCTGCAAACACACACGCACCCACACACACAGCTGTTATTGTCGTATCCTTCATACCTATACTTGTGTAGTGTTGTACCGAATCGTTACACACTACAGTACGTTGATGTTTGAATGCTGCACATTTTTTCTTCTTCTATTTAAACAAGGTATTACTGCGCAGTTGCAGATAAAGATCGGGCGTCACTAATATTATTGGTTTAAATATTTATTGGGACTAAGAACACAGCGGTGACTGTAGGACTGTTTCAGACTCATGTGACAGTCACAGTGTATTGTAAGAGGATTGGTGTAATGTGGCATTTGATGGCATTTTGCCTTTCAAAAAAACACTTTTTCGTAAACTTTCTGCACGCAAATGGAGGTACTGACTAGTTATTTATTAAATAAAGTTGATTTAGTAAAAATAAAACATTTGATCTGATGATTTACTTTATTCAAAATAAGGACTGTAAGGGTGTTGACATCATAAAATATGACAAGACATAAAGCTTCATTCAGAAACCTCGATAGAAGCTTCAAATGCAAAAATGAAAACGTCATTGGAGCAGAGCTCTCCATTAACGTTTGTCACAATCATCCCGGAACCGTCACCAAACGAATGTGGACCCAATAAATAAAAGATCAAAAGTGATTTGTTTACTTGTATTCATACATTTATTATTAATTCAAAATCTATTTTAAAAAGTCAATTTATTGGTTTGTTATTCAGAATTTGCATATTTGATTAGATCGTGACTTTGACAATGCAGCTCAGTTAAATTAAAATAGTTTAGTTATGTGTAATAAGTAGCGTTTCCCCATGAAGCTAGAACCGGCCCTGCTGGCAGGATATTAATATTAGCACGCCTGGCTGGGATGCATCATCTAACTTTAATATCCATTATTATTGTTTAAATATCCTATAGATGAGATTTGAAATGGTGAATAAAGGTTTACGGTGGACTCACAGGACTCGACAGACTCGTCTCCTTTCTCAGACCCTGCTGACAAAAACAAACCCGAGTGTTAAAGAAAAAGAGGAGAAAATCGGACATTTCGTTACGTAATGTGCAACACAAACAGACCTTGGTCTTGCTCGCTGGTCAGCACCCCCATTGACACGTCGCTGACGTTCTCCGGGTTGAGGTGAGCGATGGCGTCAGAGATCCTGTCCAATGAGATGAGGGCTTCAGCAGCGTAGAGGTGACCCAGGAACCTGAACAAACCAGACAGCCGAGTGACTCACAGTGGAGCGGGACACTGCAGACAGAAACAGAGCCGGGTGAACCGACAGCATGGCTCTGAGAAACGGACCCAGCACTTACTTGAGGGATCCCGACACCTTGGTTTGATGGAGCAGTTTCTCAGCGTGGTTTAGAGCCATCAGGTTGTCTCCCAGCGCTAACGCCACGTAGGCACTACACGCCAGGATGGAGCACCTAGGCATCAAACAGTTAACCCATTACTGTACAGCCCTCTGGGTGCTACGGGTTAGTCAAGGCTCCTGGATAACGTCTTGGTGCGTGAGAAGCGTCATTACCTGAGGTTTTCTACTTCCTGTTTTCTGAGAGGAGACGATGGAGCAGCAGACAGGAACTTATCAGCATCCTGACCTTTCCCACTGCAAGACATCACCACAACACACACATCATTGAGAGAAAACTGCTTTTTACTTTAAAAGAAGAAAAAAGCCTTTTTTCCATATGTTGTCCCCAAAATGAGAAACAGAGCACTACATTCCTGCCAATTAACAAATCTTGGCATCAAAATAAGGTTCTTCTGCACCTGCATTGTTGTTGTGTTTGTGTATTACTCTTCTACGCTCGACTTTGGCCCAACATTCAGTAACGTTTATCAGAGGCTGCTGCCCAGCAACATGGCAGCTCCCCAAAAGTGAAGCCAAAACATCTGGATGCCCCCTGGTGGCAGTCTGTTAGTTTAAGAAGTTCTTGATTGGATATGCAGCAGAGCATTTCTTTATGTCCATTTTAAATGGTGGAAAGCCCAAATTGTGATTGCAATTAATATTTGATTAGGTGTTGAGCCTCGACCCATAGGAAGTCAGAAAGGTTATAGATTATCTAGACATCATTACATCCGGTGCTCGCCAACTCTTTTTCCTGAAGCACAGCAACCCAGAGGGAAACAATGAACCGGGACGAACACAGCATCTGTTACAACAATAAGCAACATGAAAACGTGACCAACGTAAGATTCTGTTTGTTTACAAACGGAGATAGAGTGTCTCTCTGACCTGCAGGCGTCGCTGTTCTCGCTGCCGCTCTCGGTGCTCCCCGACTGACTGGAGCTCTTGGAGCCGTTGTCTGTCTTGGTGTCCTGCTGCTGGTGCTCAGGGAGGAGCAGCAGAGCGTTCCTCAGGCAGATGGCTGCAAACTCCATACTGGCTACTGGGATCGCTGCCGACTGGCCCTCACTGTGCGCACACACACACAGCTTGGGCTTAACCCTAACCCATTCACTATGAAGCTAGAGCTGGATGTCAACTAGCCTAGCTTAGCATAAAGACTGGAAGGAAAGGGCAACAGCTACTGTAATCTGGTTTAAGATAAATTAAAAAAAGTACTGTAGGTGTGTTTTTGATCTTGAGCAGCAGCCATTTCCCCTTGCTTCCAGTCTTTATGCTAAGCTAGGCTAGGCTAACTGACACCCAGCTCTATCCTCAGTTAATGCACAGACTTAACATTGATCTTCTCACTGTTGGCAAGAAAGCAAATGTTGAAGTAATCCTTTAAAAAGGAGAAAACCAGGATTAACAGCAGCCATTACATTAGTTACAGCGTCAACAACTAATAACGCAGCACTGATGCCCTCTGCTGGACAAAGAATGTAAACGTCTGAATCAGTCATCTCACTTGTGTACTTCAGGACAAAGGATGGACGAGTTGAAACTGACCTGTAGATAGTGTTCTGGGTGGACTGGGACGCCAGCACGATCTTGCGATGGTAGCCCTGCCCGACGATAGACTGAACTATTCCTTTTTTACATGGTAGACCTTTGCTCTCCTGCTCCGACCCCTGGAAACAAACACACAGACCATGCAATGACCTCATCTGGTTTTCTGTTCACCCTTATAAAGCTTGACTGGAAAGGATCATGAATTAAAAAGGTTATTTGGAAATGCATGTTTAAATTCACTTTGCAACTGGTGTTGAAATCCTCACAGAAGAAAAACTGAATAATTACTGTGACAAAACCATTATTATACGATATTACACTGCTAATGTAAGGGACAGAACATGTCTTTTTGGTTCTTTGATACATAACATAATTCACGTAACAACAAGTAATTGTTAAAATAAACTAAAGTTACCGAAAAGACACTACAACATGGAAACAAAGCTAAACTGAAGTCAGGATCAAGTCATACCCCTTTGTTAGCAGAGATGCAGCACTCGGCCAGTCGCAGCCACAGTCTGGGGTTGGAGTGGTACACCTGCACGGCCTCCATCAGACACTCGAACGCTGCCAGAGGCCTGCCGATGTGCAGCAGCTGAATACCACAGTTATACAGCAGCTCGTAGCGCTTGTTGGCTAGTAGAGCACACATGGGGATGCCTGTGAACTTCTTAGCTGGAGAACCAAGACGACACAGGAAGAAGGGACTTGTTACATATAACAATACGTTTTCCCGACTGCCGTAGTGCTAATTGAAGCGATGTATGAATATATAATATATATTTTTCTTATTTCAAACATTGCTGTATGAAGCACGATGTTCCTTTGGGATGACAGGCTGTAGTCAGTTTGGTTTCAATGGTGACCAGATAGAACATCATTTTATTTAGACAGATTTTAAAGAGATTTCCCACCAAAAACAATCCAGCTGGAATCCATTGTTGAATGGACGGCTGTGACTCACATTGCCCGCTGCTGCCGTCTCCCAGCTGTGCGCAGGTGTGGTCGTTCTCTTGCAGCGCCTTCTTGAAGTAGAAAATGCCGAGGTTGTGTTTCCCCATCGCAAAGTGAATGCAGCCCAGGTTGTTCCAGAACATACACCGAACGCATTCGCCTGAATGAGACAAGTCGGAACACAAGCACACATTTTAGAAAAATCATCAAACGCGGTTACATCTCTCTTAAAGGCAACGTTTTGAAGCAGCATTCAGCCAACAATGACTGTGTGGCTTATCAGAGCCACACAGCTTGTGTCATCGGTCTTGAGAGTAACAGTGGTTTGTCACCCGTCTTGATGGGTCCGGGATGCTCTGCGATGTTGGAGCTGTTCAACAGCTTCACCGCTTTCCGGTAGTTTCCTCTCAGGTACTCAAAATTGCTCTTGAGGAAGAGCGAGGGCGCGGACTGAGGGAGGAGACAGGAAACACGGGTCAGAGAGAGACGGACACACTTCTACCATTAATCCTCCTCAGAAACACATCGGCCTCCAGTCAATGCAGGAGTTGTGTTGGACGAGTGACGTGGAGGTTCACCTTTACACCGAGTTCAGCGCGGTGAGTGTCACTACGGCTGATGCAGAGCGCCTGCTCTCTCCATTGAAAGGCAGCTTTACAAAGCATCGCTCCACTGGCTATTCTTGTGTTCATTCCTATGTGGTCTAAATAAAGTTATTTCTGAATCTGTGCAGTCAATATCAAAACTAAATGTTTGTTTAATGTGAATGCATGGCGGCAGACAGTGACTGAGTCGACATGTTATGTGCCACTCAGGAGGGAGGGACTAGGGACATATCAAAACCGTTTTCTGAATTCTGTGTTTTAAGATTTCAGCACATTTTGTGTCTAATCATGTGGATTGATGTTTGAAATTTCAAAAAAAATCAATAAGAAAATGTTCTAAATGTATTGAATATCACTGAATTCAATGTATTACAACATTCTCCTGACTCAAAGTAGTCCGCAGCTCCTTTAAAAGTAGACTAGACCCCCCCCAATCCCTGTTAAACCAATGTGATGACGCGGCACCAACACCGAGACTCACGTTCCCCGCTGTGTTCATCACCGATTTGATCTCCCTCTTGCAGGCCTTGGAGGATTTCATCTGAATGTAGGCTCTCACTTTGTACTGTAAAGGAAACGAGAGTCCGTCACAGTCACACGGTGAAGTGTGAAACAGAGGAAGCGTGGATGTTTAGGTCAAGGAGCTCTTGCCTGGTGCATCTTTGACTTGGCTGCCTCGATCATGGTTGTGAACTCCGCCCTCTGGTTTGAACTGTTGCTCTGGAATCAAGCGCAGCACGCAAACAGTAAACGGCGTTTTACACCTTCAGTGGCCTCGCACACAGTTTCATTACCAGACGGAATTCTTCCCAGCTGGAGCCATTCAAGTAGCACAGCCCCGATATTTAGCTTGTTAAGTTAGATTACGGAATAAAACACTTAAGTGTGGTCCGACAACAGTTTACTTCTTTACACCACAATATGCGCGTAAATGCAGGTTTTGTAAACGTGCTAAAATAAGTTTGAATTATTGTCCAAATCCCTGTTGATTTCATTTAGAATACATTCACTTTGACACGCGTCTCATAGCATCGCACTGAGGCTGATAAATACCGGCGACTACCGAGTCATTTCCCCCGGGAATTATTGCAGATTGTAACCGTTTCCACTAAAAACAAAAGCCAGATGTTAGTGGGTGTCAGTGACTGTTTTTTGTCCAGCGGGAAAGAGGCTTTGAATGAATAATAATGTATAGCGATGATTCGTAATGTTCTTTTCATAGTGTGGTGGCGTACCTCTCCCTTGCCGTTCTTGTTGCTTCCTTGTGTGGAGAGTTTGTCCAGCACGGCCAGCAGATGGAGGGCCTTCTCTGGCTGGAAGGTGAGCAGGTACAGATCCACCAGCAGGAAGCACACGGCCTGAGCAAACTTCTCTTCTAGGACAAATAACACAATGACTCGGTGCCAAACTGCTGACAGACCCATGATGACAAATGATGAAAGCAGCACTGGACAACTGTCTGCTGATCAGCCAATCACCTAAATAAAACCCACGTAAAGCACCACAACATACCAAACGGTTCCAGAAACTGGTAGAGCCTCTCTGCTATGGCGATGGCTTCAGAGTACTGCCTCATGTGGTAGTAGATGATGGCTTGATTATAGTACAGCAGGCTGTTTTCAACGTCGTCCAACCCGTCGGTGTCCTCTGCCGACGTGTGAACCTGAGAGACGGACGACAGGAACGTCTGATGAAACCCGCGACACCGCGAAGAAGCAGAGCGCCGCCTGTCTGGGACGTCATTCAGCGGCAACGTCAAAGCACGAGAAAAATGCGACCCACGTTTAAGCAGTTACCTGGTTCTTCATTGCCATGAGGGTCTGCTTCAGAGTCCCCGTGGTGGATTGACTGCTCTTGTAAAACTCCACGACAGCTTTGTTCAGGGCGATCTTGTAGTCCTCTTTGTTCAGCTCCTGCATGGCGTCCAGCTGTTTCAGAGACTCGTCGTACTTCCCGCTCTGTGAGGAACACAGGAGGCGCCATTACACCAAACGTGCAATCTGGAATTTGTTCTCACATTTATTTTTTGAGTCGCGCTCATCAAATCTATCCAGGATTTGTGCAACTGATGACATGTTTCGCTGTCACCACCAGCAATCTACATCTCAGTGCTTGCAGTTCACTTTGATGAAACGGGCCCCAGGTCAGTGAAGACAGCATGGACACATTGGTGTGACCTGAGTGTTTATGTGCCATGGTGTATTCTCAAATAAACCTGTGAGTTGATCTATGTTCGCCCAACATCGTGTTCGCCTCGGACACAATAATAATGTGTGTGTGTGTGTGTGTGTGTGTGTGAGAGACAAGATGAGTCACAAACACTACATGTTGACTGCAATGAAGGAATATGTCAGGTTTGTTGCTGTATTTTCTTTAGGAATTTAAAGTGATGAGTGTGGTGATATTCTATTCCATTTCATCTCATGAAAAGATTTAAACCAATAATGTGTCTCTACTCTCTGATTTCTCTTTCTGTCTGTGGCTCTCAGCTCCAAGCTTTCTACTGATCTTTAAAACCACCTAACAAATATATAGTTTCATTTGTATATTGGGCGTCTCTTTTGGGGACTATTTTCGGTGGATTGATACACATTTGCTGATCTGGAGGGTGTTTTGGGAAGCATGGATTAAATTTTGTTCCGTCATCAAGTTTAATGGTTTGTCACATTCATTTTTAGCTGGCGAAAAAACGAAACCATTAAAACCATTAACATATGCCCTCATTAGGATCAGCTCGGGTCTACTTTTGATTGACCAATTACACTGAATTTCCCATCACAATTCAAAAAAACAGTAAGCTTATTTACAAGGTGTATATCATTACCATGAAGGCAAAAACAGTGAGACATTTATAAAATGGAGACTGGTGTGACCCTCGCTCCATAAATCTTCACCTCTGCTTATTGCTCAACTGTGTTTCTGCAAGTGTTGCATCTACAGCAGGGGAGCCGAGAATAAGCGTCAACACTGGGCCTAGCAGTTTCATTTATTCAATTTTAGAAAGTTCTGATTTTCTTTCTGAGCATGTTCGGAGGAGGCGGTTTACCGAAAACGCTTCATAAGCCCTGGTTGCCATTTCCTTCTCTTGATCTGCCACTCCAGGGGATGATGAGTTGTCGTGCTTCACCTCGTTTTGCTCTGATCAAAATGAAAAAGGAGGGGGAAAAAAATATGTCAAATTTACAATACATAGGTATATAAATGCAATTGGGATGAGCTGTGTCGCCAGCCTGTATTGACCGAAGATACACTCTGTTGCCACTTTAGGAGGTACGCCTTTTTAATACGGGGTAACTTTGCACCCAGAACAGCCCCCGATTTCTTTGTGGAATAGATTTAACAAGGTGCTGGAAACACAGAGATTCTGCTCCATTTTGACATGATGGCATCGCGCAGTGGCTGCAGTTTTGTCCTCCCGCCTGACCACATCCCAAAAGTGCTCTATTGGAACGAGATCTAGTCACTGCTGCTATACTGTAGTTGCTCTCGCCAAATTCTCCCCCTGCCATCTGCATGTGGCAGCAGAAATCAAGATTTGTTAGACCAGGTGGCAGACAGTTTTATCTTCTACTATCCAGTCAAGGTGAGCCTGCAGCCACTGTAACCCAAATCTGGCCAGGCGCCTCTTTTCCCCGTTATTAACAAGGCATTTTGCGCCCACAGATCTGCTGCTCACTGACAGTTTTCTGTTTTTCACACCTTTCTCTGTGAACTCTCAGAAACTGTTGCGGCGCAAATAAAGATCAGGAGAATTTGGGCTGAACAGCAACTGAAGCTCTTGACCATGTCCACATGCATTGACTTGTTTCTTGGCTGATTTTTTTATTATTTGTTTTGCATTGACGAGCAGATGTAACAATGTAGCTATTTAAAGTGGCAACTGAGTGTACGTGACGTGACCGTTGGCGGATAATTTGAGAACATCGTTAAAAAAATCTGACATTTTATGGCGCTGGACATAACACGTTCACTGTGATATAACATCGTATTTATAAAATCTTTAAGATCCATTTGTATTATTCAGAATGCATTTAATCCATCTAAAAACAATCTATTTGAGTAAAGTTAAAATCTCAGCCGGACGACTGGTTCACCCCGATAGCGTTGACTGTTAGCATAATGTGTTATGCTAACAGTCATAATGTGTTATGCTAACATGTTAGCCTGCTCACTGTTGGCAGAAGCATGTGGGATAAAGCTAAATATTCCTTCGACTCTTCGATTCTATGCACGCTGAATTGATCAACAAAACTTTCGCAACGTTAACGCTGCTTTGCCAGTAAGGAAGACACTTCAATGCGACATTTCTGAATTAAGTTTTCCCTAAACGTGTCTTCAGGCACAGGCAACATGCATCTCGGCTAGGCTAACAATAACTGGGACAGGCGCTGTGAGAGGGTTGACTTAACTTAGGTGGCGAGCGTTAGGCTACAGGGCACAACATAAGATAATGACCTACTGAGTTTACGAGTGATTCCCTTCAAATTAGAGTACCAGTTTTATATTTGATAGACTCCATTAAAAAGTGCGTCTGTTCAAGGTAGCTCCAATGACCATAACTAGCTATCCAGCTAGCACTAGCTAACCCACTCACCTGTATTTTCTGCCATTTCTGGGGCCTTTTCAGGGACAGTTAGAGATCCTATATTTGTAGTTAAGATTAGACTAGATCAAATTCAGTTGACCGGCGGAGGAAACGTTAAAACAATAATACGTGAATAGTTTATCTCCAGTGTTTCACACCGAAGATGGCTAGCCGAAATCTGTCTGGTCCGCTCTAAACAGATTCTTCTTTGTCGTTTAGTGACAGATTTCAACCGACGCGGTTTAAGGCAGCACCGCCCCCTGCTGTCACGGACGTGTCAGGACAATAAATCAGAATCAGAATGACCTTTATCGGCCACGTACGAGTGCACAGTTTTCTCATCCTTCAGTTCGTCATACACACACGAATTCAAAATCAAAACATTTGGAGATACGTGGAAGTTGCTAAATAATTGGAAGTTAACGTACTTAGTTACGCCGCTGCCTCTCACCAGCTTCTTCTCCATAGCAACGGCAGCCGAGGCTCATGGGAGTTGTAGTATTTAAACCCGTCAGCTGAACTGACAAAAAATTATCAGAAACAAAGGAAATATTCACAACTCAATACAGAATAATGCAGCAAAACATACTTGGAATTAGAAATGGTTAATCTTGAATCCATTTTATATGAAATCTGACTACATATTTATACATATTGCATGTGTAAAAGAGAAGAACTGCTTCCTAGATGCTGCTCTTCCTCTAGGTTAATAATTAGTTCAAATGAGAAAGAGTGACCCTTGTTTTCTTTACTCGTAGTTGCTCGCTTTCCAAATGTGTCTTTTGGCTGACGTGCGGGGGGGCAAGGTGGTGACAACATATATAAATAGAGATGTGGAATTGAAAGTGTCAGTTGCTCTGTCACGAGGCAGTCAGAGATGGACAAGTTCAAGACGGTACTGGACTTTGCCAACAAACAGACCAACCTCGGTTTCGGGTTGGTGGCCCTGCTGACCGCGGGAGGGGAGCAGATCTTCTCCTCGGCGGTCTTCAGTTGTCCCTGCAGCGACCTGAACTTCTTCTACGGCATGGTGTTCCTTCTCGTGCCCGCTCTGGCGCTGCTGCTGCTGGGCTACATCCTGAGCAAGAAGGCGTCGAAGCTGCTGACGGGCGCGTGCCGGCGCGGGGCCGCGCTGTGCCGCTGGAGGAGGCTGATCGCCGCCGGCGCGGCGCTTATCCAGATCAGCACCGCCGCGCTGGTTGCGCCCTCCAGCTGGATCGCAGTGGCCCTGCTCAACGGGAATTACTACGAGTGCGCGATGACCGGGAACAACGCGAGCGCGTACGCCAGGCACCTGTGCGGGGACAAGAGCTCCCGGGTCCCGTGTCAGCAGCAGCTGCACAGGTTCCCATGCGGGACGGGCAGCGACGTGCCGCCGGTCGACAGAAAGGACGTTCTGCTCAGACTGAGAGCTCACTCTCAGGTCAGTGGTCTCCTAACAAACACGATTCGTCCAACAATACACTTTTTAAAAAGTGCTTCATATTTCTGATCAGTCGTCTTAGCAGTGTGGATAATAATGATAATACAGTATTATACTGTTATATTTTAGGCTGCATTATTATGATCATCATAGAAAAAAAGTTAAAAAACTGCACCTAACTTAGATTTAACTTAAATAACATCTTAAACAGAGGTTGATAATCAGCTATTCAGATATTAGAAGTATAGGCTACACATAAAAGTGACTGAGTAGACTTTACTGACATGCCAGACTAAAGTACAGCACGTTATGATAATTAGCAAACTTGTAATAAAAGTTCAGATACATTTTTTTCTATGCAAAAATGTGTAGATACATTCATTTTCTTGATTTGAAGTGCACTTAAGTGTTTTACTTTGACGTTCTCTGCTGTTTACCTAAGTCGGCACCCTTTATTTGTGTGCAAAAGTCATGTCAGTAGGATCCATTAACGGGCAAAGTTTGCATTTAAAAAAATCGTACTCGTTATTGTATCCTTTCATTTCACGTATTAAAGGGAAAGTTCAGATGTCTTGTAGCGTTGTATGAGGTACTTATCCATAGTCAGTGTATTACCTAGTAGATGGCGGTTCGCACTCCCCCAGTTTGGAGAAATAGACATGTGCACCAGCACGGGAGCAAAGCAATGTACTGCTGTGGACGGGCTCAGCAGCAGAATATTCTTAGACACCTAAAAAAAGTCCATATCAGTTGAAGTGTAAGCTAAATTTAGAACATTTTCCCTGCTTTACCTTGCCATCAGACAGTCTTTTCTGACGGGGAACTGAAGCCAAACCAAACACTCTAGGTTGGGTTTTTCGCGTATTCACTTTTTCGTCTCGGCCATCATAGATCTCCCTACACGTTTGGCACACACGAGGAGTTTCAGTTAGTTGGAATCTGCAATCTCGCAGCTTGATGTCGCACATCACACACTGTACCTTTTAAAGGATTAGTTCGGAATCATCAAAGTCACACAATAATGTGTGAAAACGTTCTAGGCAGCGGTAGACCAAAACTCCGTCGTTCGGCGAGGTAAAATTACCGTTTTTGTCAAAGGAGTCTAGTGGCTTCAAAGAGAGCATCGGTAACGCCCCGTCGTAAAGGGCTGTCTGTCTGTTTCTCCAAACTGGGGACATGCTGACCGCCATCTTCTGTAGGTAATACACCGACTATGGATAAGAACCTCATATATCCCCACTGCAAAACAACCAAACCATCCCTTTAATGTGTGACAAACATCTAAGTGAATTCTAAATCCATACCGTGTGTCACCACAGATCCTGGGCTGGCTGCTCATCGCCTCCGTCATGTTGTCCAACCTGCTGCTGAGCTGCGCGGCTCGGTGCACCTCCCCCATCAGCTACCTGCAGCTCAAGTTCTGGAAAGCGTACGTTCGGGAGGAGAGCAACCTGATCGATTTGTACAGCGCCAAACACGCCAAAGAGCTCGCCGAGAGGAACCTAAAGAGCTTCTTTGGCCAGAAGCCGCCCGAAGACATCATCACCCCTTCCTGCAAGCAGTGGGAGAAGATCTCCTCCCTCTACAAGTTCAGCACCAAGGGCCACTACTACAGCACCCTGCACCGGTACGTGGAGAGCTGGCAGGAGACCGACAACAAGATGATGAGGATGGGCTCGGTCATTTCGAGCGAGCACGCCGACACCCCAGCTGTTCTTGATTTTGTAGACGAAGGTAGGGTGACACCGTGACGCGGCATCAGAGGATCATCTGTGTTGGATCGGTGCTGATAATCCAGAGAGCCAAAGACCGCCAATCTTAAATAATGGACTACCTGCTTACCGCTGAGCTGCAGGCTGATGTATTTGGTCTAAGTCCAAAATATTGGACTGATTGAAATTCTGACCAGATGATAGCGCCAGATAAAAAAAGTTAAGAGATCATCGAAAATTATGCTGAGCAGAAGAAAAGAATATTTTAACCACGTATCCATAAAACCAAAATTGTTGAGGACAATTCAAAAAAAATAAAAATCTTCAATTATTTAACAACATGATGATACGAGAGGGCAGTTGGCAACATGACTGAAAGCAGGGCGGGGATTTAAATTTAAAAAATGACCAGCAGCAACAGTGAGGCAGAGTGTAAAGACAGATTCATGTGAGCCTTAAGTGTGGGTTTAAACAGGAAATGTGCCATCTTCACCTTCCTGTGCAACGAAAGTGCAACCAAGTTAGTATGAGGAACTTTTAACTGGTAGTGAAACAGTCTCAATTGAATGCGGATGCCTCTAAATGACTTTCATAAGTAAACAAGACTATCAGAGAGAAGATTGTCTATGTAGTTATTTTAATGCTTGTCATCTGTGCCACCTGGTCACATCAGACAAAATGCTGCAGGTTCACTTGAAACTCGTTTAGCTCAGACTGCAGCTAACCGCATACAGAACCAGATACAGTTTTGCCGTCGCCTTCGACCTGCAAGTCGGAGCTTCGGCAGCAGCCGCTCCTCCTCCGGCCAGGAGCAGAGCTTCGCCTTGCTGCTTCGCCGATACCCGCTGGGAGCCAACACCGACACCACGCTGCTGGAGAACCAGGCTGGATTGATGGAGGGAAGTGAGGCACGGGAGAACCAGAACCAGGACTGAGCGGGAAGGACTGTCAGAACCCTGCTGCAGTAAAATGAGAATTTGTTTTAAAGGGAATCTGGTGCTCGGAAACTCTACCACTTTTGTCCACATGGACCGCCAAAATCAACACAACGTGAAAGTTCCTCGTAGTAGCTTTAAGTGGCAACTTTGACACATATCAACAGTAATACAAATAAAGAAGAATAAAAGTGTATATTTAAGATAAAAAATACATATATTTTCATGTAATTGTGAGGCTCGAACTGATCACCTTACTGATGGTGTTACTGTAGTAGCAGCAGATAATGATGTGCCTCATACAGAATGCGTAAAGGTGGTTTAACCACTTCCTGTATAATGTCCTCAGAGTGTTTTAGTCAGAGTAGTTGCTCTTATGGGAATGGAACAGAAAAAAACCACCAAGAGGATGTGATCACTTCCTCGCAGCACTCTGCACCTGATGCTGCTGCCTCTCTCTGTATCTCTGCAGCGATGGTATGTTCTCTATGGAAACGTATCAAAACAATGAATGAAGGCAAACGTTCTGCATGATTTGTTTTACGCTTTTCCCCTTTTTTGCACATTACGTCATTCCAGATTTCGTCCTTGTCGAGTGCACGCTGGACTGAGACTTTGTTTGTTGTGTTTGGTGAGTGTGTGTGCACGAAGAGAAATAAATCAAGTTGTCATACTTCTACTCATTTCATATCAATTAACCTCTGCTCCATATAAAAGTGAAAAGAAACAGAAGCCTGACATCGTCTCAGTTCATTTGGTGTGTTTGTTTTGCCGGCATGTCATTATTTCAGGCTGCATTCCGATCACGTGACCGTCTAAGGCTGGTAAAAAAACTAGACAGGCAGGATTTATTTTTTTGCAAACGATTGCCTCGACACAGTGAGTGCTGAAAGGGGAAGGGCGGGAGGGAGAGTCAGACGGACTGAAGGAGGAGCCTTAAGAGAGGAGAGGCAGCTAAAGGGAGGGGCACAGACAGTGTTTTGTCCTCAGCTGTGGAGGAAAACGCAGGACAGCGAATGACTGCAGACACTTAACTTCTTCACTTTCAGCCCTCTCTCTTTCCCTTCGCTTGATTTCTTGCCGGAGTGTGTCCGAAACTTCCCCGCTGGCACCATGGATAACTTCCAGACTGTTCTGCGTTTCTTCATGAACCAGAAAGCCACCATCGGCTACAGCTTCATGGCTCTCCTGACCATAGGCGGGGAGCGAGTCTTCTCCATGGTTTCCTTTCAGTGCCCGTGCAACCACGACCAGAACTTCGCCTACGGGCTGACTTTCCTGCTGGGCCCGGCAGCGGTGCTGCTGGTTTTAGGCCTCTTCTTCAGCAGCAGGTTGTGGAGGCTCTACACCGGCTGCTGCCTCAATCCCATGAAGCTGTGCCCACGGGGGAACTGCTTCGGCTGCCTCAAGGCGTTCACGAGCATCTTCACTGGGGCTTGCGTGGCCCCTATAATGTGGCTCTCGGTGGCCCTGCTCAACGGGACTTTTTACGAGTGTGCCGTCAGCGGCCTCGATGATAACGTGGTGGTGGATTTGTTCTGTAAAAATAAGACCACGAAGTGTCGGGAGGAGCTGGCCCGAGTGCCCTGTGACCGGTCCAAACTGTCTGATGATGAGCGCATGGAGCTGCTGCTGATGTTCAGGGCCCAGTCACAGGTAAGAGAGACACGCACTACTCATAATCCTGTTAAAACAGGTATATCATTTCATCTGTGGATCTCGATGAGCTGTTTCAAGTCTAGAAAATAACCCTGATGATGTCATAGTGATGTCATAAGGGTTATCTCAGCTTTGGTTGGGAGACACAAAATAGACACAAATTCACAGCACAATTTGTTACAAATTGCGTGCTAAGGAGTTCAAAAGATCACGGTGTTTATCGGGCAGGGAGCATCTGATAAAAGATGCTATCCAGTTGAATTATGGGAAATTTAGGATCCGGTTTTTTGGAGTTTCTTCCATACTAGGGACTAAAAGACAGGATATGTTGTAGGAATGGGTATCATTTAAAAAATGACAATGTCAGTACCAAGAACAGTACCCTTGAAGTGATACCGATACATACAGTAAGAGTACTTCATTCGATACCCACAAACTGGAATAAGACAACCCAGTCAGTTTTTTGTGGGCCGCTTAGATCCGAAAGCATGCAATCCAGATTTGGCTCCCTTTCCTATATGTCACATGCAGGTATATTAGAATATGCAGCCCCCATCTGAGTATCTCCGCACACGGTTAGAGAAGTACCTTTGCAAATTTTCACCATATTTTTCTTGCAAGCCAATGGGAGCAGACTGGGCTCTTTGGGGAGGGGGTCTTAAAGAGACAGGCGCTAAAACAGGGCGTTTCAGACAGACGGAGAATACAGGTATATTCAGAAAGACTGTTTGAGAAAAAATAATGTGTTTTTCGAACATTAAAGCATATAAACATGTTCTAGTTGAAACCAAAAATACAAGTATTAACCTGAAAATTAACATGATGTGTCCCCTTTAAATGCATTCCCTATTGAGTACGCATCCTTTCATATCATCCCCGTATGTCTGCAGATCCTGGGCTGGTGTATCATCATCGTTGCTGCATTCGGGGGCCTCTTCGGTACCTGTTGCACAAACTGCCGCTCCAAAGTCAGCTACCTGCAGCTCACGTTCTGGAAGCGCTATGTGGAGAAAGAGAAGGACCGCTTCGACAGCTTCGCGGTGGACTACGCCACCAAGCTGGCCGAGAGAAACCTGCAGAGCTTCTTTGAGAACAAGGACCCCGAGGCGTTCCCTTTCCCCAGCCACAAGGCCTGGGAGGAGATCTCGGCACACTACACCTTTTCCAGGAGCGACCAGTGTTACAGCACCCTGCAGCGGTACGTGGAGAGGACAGACGGGGACTATGCACCGGAGAAGAGACCTGTGTTGGACTTGGAGCATGGAATAGAGATGCATTGAGAGAGGGCAAACTGTGGTGCTACCGTCATAACTGTTGGCATTTAAATCTAAGTTGATTGTATGTGCAAGTCTGACTCAGGAACAGCTTTCCTACAGAGAAAAACTGTGAAAAACCTTTCAGTGTGTTACTCCGAAGTATTTGCCAAACTTTCTGTAAGCACATGAAATAATGAAGGGCATAACCACTATTTTATACACACTCGCTCTCCCTATCTCTGTAACACTGCGTGCATTTAGGTGTTCAACCACTAACACAATGTAAGTAATTAACTAACTCAGGTACTTTAAGAAGCTGCAGTCGGGCCTTCTGAAAACACTGAGACCCATTTAAACAGACTTACAAGAGCCCTTTCGATATTGTCGTATTCTTTTTTGCTGTTAAAAAAAAATTGCGAGCACGAAGGGGCTGTTGTAAGTCTGATGAA
>NW_022280073.1:295967-309828 GCF_004355925.1 Anarrhichthys ocellatus
GGGGGGGGGGGACTCATGACATTAGTATTTGTACTGTAATACCACATTAACTGTCTCCTGATATGTGTGTGTAATATGAGAGAATTTAGGCAGTGTTTCAGTTCACGCTAGCCACTGTACACATGCATTTCATGTAGGACATGCTGTGTCTCAATAGGTCATGTTTGAATGTGTTCGTCAGGTCTGTGTAATGATCCTCCTGACAGTCTTTCAGCATTCCAATCCTGTCTGATCCGCAGGCCAAGCGAGCATGGTTCCCTGCCATGTCATTACAGAGTCACTGTGCAGGTTTGTTTGTAGTTTGTTTCCTGTTTCTTTTGCCTTTTCTCTGCCTGTTTTTGTTTTTTTTAAATCGCAGCTCTGTTTCGATAGTTTATTAGTCCCTTGTGTATTTATTCTGTGTGCTCTCCCTCTTTCAGTTGTTAGGTCCTCTGCGTTTGTCGCTTGTTTTTCTGATTTCCCTACCTGTAGTCCTCGTGCCATATCAGTTGAGTTTTTGGCCGTGTTTCCTTTGTATAACCTTGCTTTTTGGAACCAGCTTTTTTCTTTTTCTTTTTTTTTTTTAAATGAAAGTTCCTCTTTTGTTCACTTTACATATCTGCCTGCTTTCCTGTATTTGGATCCTCTTTTTGTTGAACTGAATAGTAATTTATTTGCATCCTTGTATGTCCTTAAAGTTACAATCCTTTATTGCATGATGTCAAACTCCTTTTCAGGGGTTAAAACAAGCTCGGACGAGCCAACCTTCACAAAACCTTTTAATGGGAACTGCAGTGGATGAGACTAGGCCGCACTTAAAGCTATGTATGTGTATTTTAGAATTTAAAAAAAGTCATTATTGTTGTCATTTTCTTTACAAACTGCATTAGTTTGGTTGGTCCCTTTCTAAAAGATGACTATGAACAGCCAAACTGTTTACCTATTTATACAACGGCAAAACTTTGTATGAATGGGAAACGGGAGAGAAGTTATTGGTACACTACACGTTAAATCCTTGTTTTAGCCGTTATAACCATAAAGGTTCAGTGTGTAGGATTAGTGACATCTAATGGTGAGGTTGCAGATTGCAGCCAACTGTATACACTAGCTCAGGGGTTCTTAACCTTTTTGACCTCGGGGCCCAACTTTTCAAGTACAAAGTGTCCCGGGGCCCATTCAAATATTAACACTATTAGTTTAACTAATTGATCTCACTCTTGGTTTGATTTGTATTCAATAACTATATTGTTACCTTTTCAACTCCACCCCTATTTTGGAGCAAAACCTCCTAAAATGACATACCCAAATTAAAATGGCTGTAGCTTCTGAACCACTCTGACTATATGCGTCAAAAGTGTCAGAAAACCTGTAGGTCATAGAGAAACAGAGCAGTGGGCCTTTGGAGTCAGTAAAAATTGAAGATTTTTGTCCGCATAAAATAAAAAGGTATCTTTCAGTATAAATAACTGTCTGTGGCTGTATCTGTACAGGTAAATGACAGTATAGGGATGTAACTACACTATCAGTGAACACCTGCCTCACATTTGAAGAAGATTGGACAAAGTATGACCATTCTACAGTGTTTCTTCCATGAAGAGATCCAGGCGGAGCTCTAAAAGGATATTTGGAGACCCAAATGGACACATGGTAACCAAATGATATTCTGACACACTAAAGGTGTTTCTCCCTTTATATTTTGATATTATATTATTTTCCTTTTATTTTTAGCCTTTGCAAATTGCAAAAACTATGTATATATGGTCAAAGACGTGGTGTGTGAGTAGCGGACTTGCTCTGCGTAATGGCTGCGACCGAGCGCGCGATTGAGTATGCGGGTAGCTCAGTTAAGCAAGGTTATACGTTGGTTGACGGTTTATAGAAGTAGAAGATAAGGTTTGTACTATAAGTACTAGCGTTTTCTGAAGCCACTAGCTCCATGGTAACATCCGCTAGCACATTGTCGGGTCTGTAATGTGTCTTTTTCCGTCGAAATGCCGCAAGATCCGACTTGCAGCGGTTATGGCGACTTTGGACAGTGTGTGTTTGGGCTCCTTTTGTGAAAAATCCATAAGAAATGAAAGAAAATCGATGAGTTCTTTGCAAAGATGAGGATTTTGGGCATGCTGGGATACCAAACACGGACATGTTTTGTGACGTAGTTTGCGCAAGCAAGCCGTAGGAACGGAAGGGGAGGGGATCGAGGACGCCCTCGCGGAGTTGAACAGGCAAAACCCTTGTCAAATAAATGAGATGATACAATGTGATGATCACAAAGACATTCATTTATCATGTGTATGTAAACCTGCATACACAACAAGAAGCCCAACAGGCTTTCCCACGAGCGTTGGATGTTTCGTCGCCAGGTGTCGCTTTATTTTTGAAGGCTTCAGTGCTTCGTTTGATAGCATTAGCCCACATTCCACACACTGAGCCCTCGGATCTGCCTCGTTGCCTCCGTTCACAAAGCCGTACTTAAGAAAGTCAGGATTGTACTTGCGCACACATTTAGACTTTGGGGGAGGGGGGTGTATGGCACCACTGTCATCTTCATTTTTTCTTTATAAAAACTTATCCATAACTTTTGCCACAGGCTAGCGGCTAGCTGAGTGTCGTCTTCTGCTTATTGGAGCTTGTTAAACAACTGACTGATGCATTACCGCCACCAGGTGGTGGGAAGCTATATTGTAACTGAGCGTCTCATGGATAACAGTAATATCTCTGGTGTCTTCAATTGATAACCTATGCCCCGCGGCCCTCGCGGCCCACAGCTGCAAAACTGAAAGTTTTTTGCGGCCCTCTAGGTGGCGCTCGCGGCCCAATCGTGGGCCCATGGTTAAGAATCACTGCACTAGCTCACCCCTCCCCTGTTGGAGAATTATAGTAGCCTTCAGATAACGTAAAAACATACTACTGTAGAAATATTCTTATAATATACGATATTTTGAATATTGTAATGCATTTCTGCAAATAAACACCCCTAAATCTTACACACTGGTCGTTTAAGACAAACATGTTGACTGCATTTCTGACTATGAAGCATTTGTAAAGCTTTTTAAAAATATGTTTTAAAACCTGTATTCTTTACGTTGATGAAGACTATGAGGATTACCATACCCTGCGGCAAACCATCGGTCTGTTTGTCTTTGTTGTTTGTTCTTTAACTCTGACGATTCCCAGACAAGTTGAAACTTGAGCAATCCCCTGTAGCTCAACTACACCAGGTCAGCCACCTGGTTTTCAAAAGAAAGGTGGGCGTTAAATGTTACACCCAAAATATGAGCACCTTGCCTTTCATTAGAAGATAAACAACCAGAGAGCAAGTCTTAGATTTGAACTGAGGAAGTCCTATAAAGCACAGGGGCGTAGGATAGCCCTGGGCTAAGAATATGCAGCGTTAGAAGCCCAATACATGACTTGCAAATAAAACTGATTCTGAATCTGGAATAAAATCATTCCCCTGACTCTTTGACTGGAGTCATTTCACAATATTACAAACCCATACAAGATACACAAAACTACTACCAGCAGACACACAGTGACAAAGAGACACAACATGACGACAGAGACACAACACAACTACTAAAAGACACGAAATGACCACAAAGAGACAGAAAACAACTACAAAGAGATAAAAAACAACTACAAGGAGATACAAAACAACTACTAAGTGACACAAAATGACCACAAAGAGACAAAAAACAACCACAAAGAGGCACAACACAACTATAGAGAGACATCAAACAACTAGAAAGAAACACAAATTGATCACAAACAGACACAAATTGAGGACAAAAAGACACAAAACGACTATAAAGAGACACAAAATTACTGCAAAGAAATAGAAAACAACTACAAAGAGATACAAAACAACTATAGGGATACAACATGGCCACACAGAGACACAAAACAACTAAGAGACACACATTGACTATAAAAAGACACACACTTACTACAAAGAAACAACACAACTACAAAGAGACACAAATTGAAAACAAAGAGACACAACATGACTACAGAGACACAAAACTACTAAGAGAAACAACACAACTATAGAGAGACACAAAATGACCACGAAGAGACAGAAAACATCTACAAAGAAACAAACATACAAAAACATTTACAAACAGACAGAATGGACGTTTGGTGATGCATGGTATTTGAATACAACACGCTTTCTTTGTCATACATGCTGATCCTACTAATATCTAATGTGAGGTGGGTTTCTGTGCTCTTGTGCTGCCTGTATTCTTCTGGTACTTTAACTTAGTGTAAATACAGTCAGTTGTCACTGCTTCTACCTGTCATGTTAAAAAGGCCAACACCACTTGTTATATTCCTTAATTAGTCCAATAAACAGTTTAACCACTTACCTCCTGGACAGCAGCAGCAGACTTGACAGCTCACTTTCCGCCAACCTATCAGGTTTGCAGATATGAAAGTAATTAAAGGGTTATTCCACTAAACATAATCATGTTAGGTATGCATCTGCTCTCACGAAGTCCACAACCAGCAGGTTGAACTCTTCTTCTCTTAATTCAACTCCCAAATTGTGATCCTCTCCCTGTCAGACTTTGATCTGTTGCACCCTCTGGTGGTGGACGACTGCTACGACAACTTACTTCATGTTTTTTAATTCAATGGAAGACTTGGGACATGAATGTCCACTTTGTTATATTATCGAAAAGAGACACCTCGTCTTTTTCAGAAGACCTGTTGAGGGCCCCAGAGATAAAGTTCACTGCTGGGGCCCAGACTGACCTCCCCCACGTCCTGACCTCTGGTTAATAAACATGCTTGCTCCAAGTCCCCATCAATAAAAAAAAGCACTATTACTTTGTGTTGATTTTTCTTGTACAGAACTGTGTACATAATTGAGGAGTAAAGGTGAGTATCTCACCCCTACATGAATTCATAGAGCGCTATGGGACTCATCCAAGCTACAGAGAGACATATAAAGGGCGTCCTTTTGTTGGTGTAGCTCATATTCTTTCACTGCATGCTTACAGCACCATGCTTTTTAACAGATGTCAGTAAACCAACAGCTTGCACATCACATGCAACTCATATGAAGGAGGGCTCTATTGCAAAAATGATAAATAAGGCATGTTTATTATTATAACAAATCATATACGATCATTCTACACGCATACATCAGAACACCTGCATTAATATCTGAATGTAGAGAATGTAAAGAGTATTTTATATCAGACAAGTGAGGCTGCAGTCAGTTATGTAGATTGATGTTTATGAGGACTTAATCTCAGGCTGATTGGATGCATTATTAGATCACAGAGGTGAGACGTGACTGTGGACCGGGAAAACAAAATGGATTGCATCTCTGATTTATATTTAAGTGTTCTAAACATGTGTTATAAATATCAATTACACATTATAGCATAACTTCATGAGTTTTAAGTGAAGTGACAGCACTGTATGAGGTTATTAGCTATGAAACAAACGTAGGTCTTATGAACAGTATTTGATGGCTGTGAGTGAAGTGTGAGACCAAAGAAAAATTCACAATGATGACCAGAGACAAGTCTTTATTTTCCCTGAATTATAATAATAATCCATAAATTCTGCAGTTGTAAAGGTTAATAGGCTGTGTATAAATTGATTCAACGTTCATCTTCCTGGTGAATTAAAGACACAGCTGATACAATATTAACCACAAGTCAGAAACTCTGTTTTGGGCTGATTCATTATTAATGAAGGAATCCAGAAAAGGTTTGATTTGAGACCTCATGTTTCAGGAGTTCTCAGCCAAAACAGGTGTGTATTATAAAAGTCCTCATGGTGGTGCTCTCCCATCAAAAAACATTTGCTCTCTTGTTCATGGCCCAACTTTGCACCACGTGTCATTGAAGTGTGTTATGTTGTTTTTGAGATATCCTGGTAAACAACAGAAAGACAAACAAATAAACAGAACCAAATAGCCTTCACACTGTCTGTGAAATATACTATTGTCTTCATACAATGTGTTCAGTTTATGGGGAGCAGCTCTGTGTGTTGTGTTTGATTTGATTTGGTCTGATAAGAATATAAAATGATAAATTCAAGGCAACGCTTAGAAGTCTCTGATGACAAATGAATATAATAATTAAATACAGGCTGAATGAAGTTGGAAAGAAAAGAGACAAAAGAAGAAGCAGATTTGAAGGAGCTCGTTGTAACTATGTGAACGTTCTGCTGATTTTCACTCAGACAACATCGTTTTATTTTAGTGAAGAAACTTTCTAATTTAAATGTACTTCCTTAGTGAGACCATATTTAATAGATGTACACCTGCGATTTTATTCTAACGGACATTTGCCATTCTGTATTTGTCTTTAGTGAAGAAAATAAAATCCACATAAAACTCTGTTTAGACTTAAATTCAAACTGACTTGATATTTTATTTATCTTGTCTACATATTATTTAATGAGGTTTGGTAAAATAACGTTTGTGCAATGTGTATTTTTCTCGAGGGTTCAAAGCTACATTTCTTTCGAAAAAATCCACAAATAAATTGACGCAGTTAGGAGCACAAATAGCCCATGCTGGTACCAGTAACTTGTAAATAGAAATCTCTATTTAAGTTAGAATAATTATTTTTCATGACAAAAGTAGCTAAATCTATGATTAACTTTGAGGCGGAACGGCCCCGGTTCTGAAAATAAAAGTATAATGCCTCCAAACCACCGTCATGCAGTAGGCTATATTAGTATAAATGCTGCGAAATCATACTCACTAATAGAAGAAAGTTGAAAGTTGATTTAGCAACAGGTAAATCATTGAGACATGAAACATTATTAATAAAACCAGTTGAATCTCTAATGTATGCTGGTATATGGACATAAGGTAAAAACAGTCAATAAACTCTGACAGGGAAGTGAATTGGTCTGAGCTACAATGGGACGCTCTGGAGGATCGGACAGTGAATTGTGTAATTTACGCAACGTAAGTATTTAGGGCTTTGGTAATCCACCCTTTTTGTCTAAATTATTATCAATGAAATACCATTTTAATAGTTTTCTTAGTCTGTTCATTTGCTCGGACGGTTGTGCCAGCTGACATTTTGAGAGTTTGAGGTGCCGAAACGTAAAACAGTATAGTTTGAATGTAATTAAAATATATTGAAACTGAATAGGTTTTAATAGAATAAAATGATATATGTCATGAATTTATTAAATTATTTGAAAATATACTGGACTCATACTGGACCATACTGGACAAAAATATATAAAAACAAAATAATAATCATACCTCAGTTATGTTACCTTTAAAAAAAACTATTTCAATACATTAGCAAAGGGAACCACACATTTTAATTGTTTTACAGTTTTCTCATTTACTTTTCACAGTTTCTTTTTTCAAAGCAATAATCTGAAGAATTAGTGTTGTTCACAACTAATTAGAATTTCTGTTTTACAGAGCTGAAGGCTCAAAAAAACTGCTGACCAGAGAAATCCGTTGCCCGAGCCAAACTAAGGCACTGTTCTTATTTATCTTTCAGTCGCACTGCTACAGGATTAAACATCCAAAATCATTCATCAGAAATCTGTGAAGTTGTGAATTTTGGAAATGATTACATTTTTCTTTCTTCAATACATTTTCACTTTTGAACAGAGACATTTCCAGAGACGCAAAGCTCTGTGTCACTTGTGTGTGTTTTTCGTGTCACTGAGCACAGCTTTTAAACTAATGTATTTCAATTGAAAGTATCTTTATCGCCCGCACCATGTTTCTTTTTTGTCAGTCGGGATGACATTATGCAATAAAACAAACAATAGGTTTTGGCACAAAACCCCTTAGGTTTAGGAAAACCATCACAAACGCGGCACACGTCACAACATCGCTTTAGTTGAAAGTCCTATATTTTTTCATTTATTATATACAAAATTGTTTTAATGTTTTTTTGGGTTTTTTTAGTGCCTCCCGAAATGACCAGAAGAGAAGGGACGCACACCACACTCTGGTGTTTAGTCATACACTTTGTACAGCGAACCATTGAGATCTGTAATTTTCAGTACAAATACAGCACCAACCTGAACGTGCATGCTTTTAAACTATGTTTTAATTTTGTATATTTCTGTGTGTATGTAAATTATTGGCCCTATGGTCACATTGTGTTTTTTATGCTTGTAATTTCTGCCCTGTTAAGCACTTTGTGACTTTTGTCTGTGAAAAGCGCTTTATGAATAAATTTGACTTACTTACTTTTACTTACTCGGGATTGTTTCCTCAGCACACTGAATAATTACATCATCCAGCACCAATACGCCCTCGCTGCAGGAGCGCTGATCGTGGCCAAAGGTGCTTTCAATGCAACATTTCTTTGTGTGTCCACATGGTGGCGGTGGTGGCTAGAGGGAGAGATATTTGTAGCCTATATTTAATCAGGTGTAGTCTCATTCTGATCAAGAATTATTTTGCAAGTCACCTGAGTGCACCTTTCATTGGTCACGTTGTCAATGGCTGTTGAATTGTGCCTTCCTGACTAAAAGGTGTATTTATTATTGTGTCAATTGCATTATTATTTAGCCCAAAATATGTGCTTGTTAAACCATTTGATACTGTTTCCACAGGAAACAAACTTAGGGAAATTATCCTGTGTAGCTGATTTTTTATTAATTTATTTTTGCCGCCAAGAACCGCATCCTCTTTTTTTAAGCCAGGTGAAAGGTCAGGATAAGGCAGGAGGGATTTTCAATTTGCATAGGAATGAAATGGTGTTACAAGCACATATGTTATTTAAAGCCACTTTGGTTTAGTGTGATAGGCTCAAAGTTCTTTATAAAAACAGTGGAAATGCTATTCCCAGCTAATACAAAAATGATCACTCTTATGGTCATAAACGATACGATTTAAACCTGGAAGTGAAGATATCGTTGTTGGACAGCAATTTCCCTTGTAATTAATACACACATATATATATATATATATATATATATATATATATATATATATATGATATAATAATACTATATTATAGTATTATTATTTTCTTAAAATATATATATTTTTTCTTGTTTGCAATCATTTTATTGTGAAAGTTTATGCCGGAAGTCTTGCGGTTTATTTTGGTAGCACGGCGCCGTGAGCCTGGATTTGCTGAAGGTTTGGAACGTGAGGAAAGGAAAGCGAAACAGACTTCTAGCTTTGCTATACTGACTTCATTGCATCGACCGTGAGTAGGTTTTTAACGTACTGAGACAAATACGTCACAGTCTGGACGGCGAGAGGCAACACACGCACGTTAAATTACTTGATGTGGCTCACGTTAGCCACCGGGTGTGCACGGTGTGACAGAACGTTTTGAAACGCGGTGACACCATGATTCCAATTACACATTTTTACAGCCTCCTGTAGAGTCTGATAGTGTGCCTCGTAGGCCAGGTTCCATTCAAAAAATCTGCTCATTTACGATAGTTTAGATCATGGCAACGTTGCAATCATTGTCAACATATTTACCTCATCGTACGAGACCTCTCTTTATTTCGGCAGATACATAACCCTTTATGTAACACATTCATAAGTAGTAGATATTTCTCCTTCATGCTCACTCTGTAGTTCTGAAATAGAATCAGTGTTGCAGGCTGTACCGGCTGCTACAATGAATTTAGTCAGATTAGTCTTTGTTAGTGTTGTATCTGATGTATCTGTGCTGATAACAGATTAATGACCAATGATTATTAATGATTGTATGAGACTTAATTGTCTGCTAAGAAATCATGTTCCCAATTTCAGACTCATTTCAGTTGATGTGGACATTTATTTGCATCCCTTAACAATCTCTTCAGGAAGACAGAGTCAAGGTTGTGTTTTGTCAGCTGGTTATATTTTATTATAATTAACTTGATCTGTTTTTGTATGCTGTGCCAGTACCAACTTTCAGCACCTGACCCTTTTCCATACTTAAAAATGACATGCACTGCCCACTCTGTCCCCTCTCTGGTGTGTCCTACGACGAACTCTGCTTCCACATCAGCTCGGCGCACCCAGAGAAGCAGCGCGGAGCGCAGCATCCGGCCCGCTTCGCATCCACTTCGGGCCGCTCGGCCGGAATGGGGAGCAAAAAGCCCCAAACGCCTCAGTCCTGCCTGGCCGGGGACGGCTGCGACGCAGCACCCACCGGTGCCTCTCGTGTCACCAGAGACTCCGTGCGGCCTAAACCGAATAGTACACCAGGAAGCGGAGGTTCATCCACTGGGGAAGCTGCACCCGTCACTTCGACTTTGACAGCATGGAGCCCTAAAACAAGACAGGAGTCTGTCAGGCGCTGTGTTGAGGACAAAGATGGGCTTAAAGCCAAGCACAGTGAAGCCAAACAGAAGCGACGGTCTTCACCGGGAGAAGGTGATTGAACTATTTCAAACTTTAATTCAAACTTTAAAGTCACCATTGACTTGAATTGTCCTGTATCTGTTACAGAGAAGCTGTTCTCCTGCCCCATGTGCGCACTGGTCTGCAGCAGCTGTTTCATCCTGCAGGAGCATGTGGAGTTACATCTGCAGGAGCAGCACGCAGCTGAAGGTAACTGTGTCACCTAGAGTCGCGTCTTTGCTGCCATGTCTGGAACATTTCCTTTTCGGTCACTCTGTCACCTATTGTTATCGCCACATAATGAATCTGAAGGATCTGGGCAAATTTCTCAAGGGGTCACAGATACCTACCCCGTCAGGGGTGTTGATACAGGGGCCTCGGGATGAGGGGGCCCATAGAGAGAGCAGGCCTTCCAATAACGAAAAGGCCCTTGGGAGCAATGGTTGGCATTACAGAAATGTAACTGAATAGAATTTACATATCATGGCAATTTTCTATATTATCCTACTGAAAAACGAAAACCCATCTTCGTCATGGTTTTAAGTAAAAACATGTTGTTGTTTTTTTAAATGTGTATGTCGACGTTGTCCAATATCAAGTCTCTGTTTGGCTAGTTTAGACTCACAAGCTGAGCACATCAAGCCAGCAGGGCGAGCAGTTATGAAATAGCATAACCCAGTCAGCAAACATTAAGGTAGAGAGAAGGGTTCATTGTTTCTCAACACAAAGACACCCTGAGCCACATACTTGTACACCATGTACCTTTTATTCATGACTGTTTCTTTGTTCAGGTTCAACACTGGAGGCGTGTCCACTTTCACCGTCAGCCAGCAGCCTCTCAGGTGTGTCTCCTCTTGACTTTGTTTTTAGCTCGCTGGGCACAGTATTTTGTTGTTATGGTAATATGAAGAAAGGGAAAGAAAGATCTCGCCATCCAACCGAGGTGTTTGTATCTTCACCTGTATAAGAAAAACACAACATCGCTGCCTGAAAGCTGTCGTCAACTCGCCGATGACGCAATGGTTTTGGCGATCTGTCTGTCCGACATAACGTGGTTGGATGGGTTTCCGTGACTTTTTTGCACAGACATTCTCGGTCCCGAGAGGATTAATCCGACTGGCTTTGGTGATCCAATGACATTTCCTCTTGCGCCACTTTTGTGGCTGACGGATTGCCTCTTGCATGGCTGTAGACTGTCTAGTCTTCAGCTCTGACCTCCTAACCACGGATCACTTGAGTAAATTCAGTATTTCTAATATAAAGTAATGATGATGCTGGGTTTCTTTAATTTTATTATACTATATTGATCCCGTTAAGGGGGAAATTTGTCTCTGCATAGAGATCCCATCCCTACATATAGGGAGCAGTGGGCTGCCAATGACAGGCAGCCCGGGGAGCTGTTAGGGGTTCAGTGTCTTGTCAGGGACACTTTGACATGTGACACGTCCCAGTCAAGGATCAAACCGTTGACCTTGTGGTTACCAGACAACCCTCTTAACCCAGTGAGCCATGGTCGCCCCCCGGTCGTTTGTGTATTTTCCTAACTTAAGAAAGTAATGCTCAACAACCACTGTACTGTTTGAGTATTGTGTCTTTTTTAATATAGTTTTTTATTTATTTATTTTTTAAATAAAAGGATTTATGGGTCCCAACAAGACTGCATGATCCTGGAGCATTTTACTTCTTGATTTAAATAATAACAATAATAGCCTGCATTTCTATTTTTTATTTTTTTTTTAAACAAATAACACAGTAGCAGTGTTTTTTCTGGCAATAAAAGAGCGAACTGAGTCAATAGGAGGTTTTCTTTAGGAGGCATCCATAGATTAGCATCATAGTTTACGGATCCCAGCTAGATGAGTGTTCCAAAGGGTTTGGGCTGCCACAATGTACATTGCTCTTTTATAATAAGCCTTTACCCACGAATCCCAACTATAACCCACATGAGACCCACTTAGATTTGTTGGTCGTCTTTTAGGAACGCTTAGTGACACAAACAAACAGCGGGCAGCACTATTAATAACTGATATCCACGCTGACAGTGATGAGTCAGTCATCTGAATTGGTGAACTGTGCACATTTCTCTCATTCGCCAGAAGAAATATCAATTAGACAGAAAAGGGAATGAGTCTTATGAATGAAACAGACGACGGAATCAACAGATAATTCAGGTTCTGATTCAGTGTTGCGTGAACACAACACAAATATTGAAGCAACTCCTTCATTCTACATCAGTTAGGTTTCACGGTGCTTCAGTGATCTTAGTAACTGTACGGTAGAATTGCAGAAACATGAATGGTTAATACTGTGTCTATTTGTCTCTTGTAAGGTGTTTAAACACAAATGTTTCCAGTGGAATTTCCCTCTAATGGATGACACAAACTGGACCAGAGAAAGGACCATTAACCTACATGTATCAGTGGTCAACCCTCATAGGAAACATGTTTAAAACCTACATGGGGTTTCTGTTTTGTAGGAGAGAAGAGATTCGAGTGCCCTATGTGCTCTGTCGTCTGCAGTGACAGCATCTCTCTGCAGGAACACGTGGAACTGCATTTAGACCACGGAGCTGCTGGGAACTCTGCAGGTGGGCATATGTTCCTACCCCCCCGTGCTGCATGAGTCACTCAGGTCCCTCTGTTAAACTCCAACTCATATAAATGTCATATCTTTCTATGCCTTTGGTTCACGTGTGCGTCCGCAGGGAGCCCCGGCTCTGACCTGAAGCTGGCCAGACAGCTCCAGCAGCAGGAGGAGGAGCAGAGGAGGAGGCTGGAGGAGGACCAGCAGGAGAGAGAAGAGTTCAAGAAGCTGCAGGTCTGGATTCTACGCGAGAGCACACTCGCTGTGCAGACCGTTTAGACAGTGATGTTGTTGGATTTCCAATAAGTTAGCATTCATTCGAGGGTTTCATAAGTACATATAACTACAAATCCCTCCTTTACTGTTAACCCCGTAGGGTTGTCTGTGTGTCACTTTTAGGGCTAACCCAACTGATAAGATTATAATATGCAATACCATATTTGAGTATTGCGATAGCGATATTATTTGCGATAATAAAGTGTTAAATTGCTAAAACACAACTTTTTGCTTGTTGAATTTAAACAAATTTTGTTGAACAAACTGAACATTGAACTGAACACAAAAGGCACCAAAAAAAAAAACGATCGTTACATTGCAGTTTTCTACTCATTGTGTCTTTAAACCAACAAAAAAAAAAATCGGAGTGAAATGTCGTTTGCAGTCTTATGTTGTGGAGCCCTACTCCATCCTCATAGTCATGGTTTTATTTTAGTGTGCTGGAGCAAAATCAACAGAGAATATGTTGCTGTCCAAATACTCCCAGCTGACATCCAACCCAATAGTAAAAATATATATAGATATATATATATATATATGTATGTATGTATGTATGTATGTGTATATATGTATGTATATATGTATGTATATATATGTATATATGTATGTATATATATATATATATGTATGTATGTATGTATGTATGTATGTATGTATGTATGTATGTATGTATATATATATATATATATGTATGTATGTATATATATGTATATATAT
>NW_022280073.1:319828-396565 GCF_004355925.1 Anarrhichthys ocellatus
TATATATATATATATATATATATGTATATGTGTATATATATATATATGTATATGTATATGTATATATATATATATGTATAACCACTGTGTGATATGTTGTTTGTGCAGAGGCAGTTTGGTCTGGACGGCAGCGGGGGCTACAGCAGACAGATGGAGAGGACCATGGAGAGGGATGTGGCCAAGGGTCTTATGGCCCCTGCAGAGTTCCACTGTAAGAGGGCCGAGATGATGGAGTCTCTGGCCTCAGGGGTTGATGATGGCAGAACCAGAACTCAAGGTATGTTTGTTCGCATCCTTGAACCACAATTCTGCAAAAGCACACAGAGACAACACTGCTGGTGTAAAGCAGTGGTTCTCAACTGGTTTGGCTGCGGGACCCACCATCACCCCTTAATGACAAGCCGTGACCCGAATCGAGGAACATTTTCAACTTCTGAAATGTATTTAATGTAAAGATGGTGCAGTTTGAATCTGAGCTGAAAATGTCCTCTGCAGTCGTAGTATAGGGAGCTCTCTTGTGCAGAGAAATTGTTCCTGTAAGTCCCCGTCCCACACGTTTCACCTAAACGAGTAAAACTGCTTTGTTTTTTATGTCTGTAGATTGGTCCATTTGTAATGCAAAATGACCACTTGCCTTAATTCGAGCTGTGGTCTGTTGTTTGATGTCATCCGACATGTCTTCAATTCGTCTACTTATAGTGTCATTTGACAGAGGTATAGTTTTCAGTTTATCCTCTGCTGATATGAGCATTACAAGGCATTAACGCCAAATATCGTTAAGGAGTGTGAATAGATGACACTCCGCTGCATAAAAAATTCCCTTTAAAATAATAGCACAGGATTTAAAAAAAAAAAAATTTCAGGCAAAGGCCCGCGACCCCCCAGTTGAGAGTCACTGGTTTAAAGGGATACACCAAAGTTCCTGTAGGTTTAGGCAACTCTGACATTTGTTACAGTAACACAGCAGCTATTCCCAACCACTGTGGACTGCAAAGGGGAATGCACAAAAGAGACTTTCCGCTTCTTCTCTGGGTCCTTTGGTATAATTCCTTTGGTTGCATATTTCCTGGAACCTTTTGGTTGAAATTAAGAGAGAAGAGAGTAGGACCTAAAATTGAGCCTTGGAGGACTCCAGATTGAATATCCGATGCAGAGTTTGGAATTAAGAGTAGATGGACATTCTCATGGGTGCTAACAGTTAATGAGTTTCGTACTGCAGTGTTTGCAAGGGAAATGCATAATCAAAACCTCAAATTTTTGAATTGTTAAAAATAATTGCTAAAAAAGGAGTGGTAACATCGATGAATAAATGAATACATCTGGACTGTTGTTCATGCTCTTGCATGTCAACTCCCTTTTTCAGTCCTTATCCTGAACCAGTTCTTCAGCATTCCCTCAACGTTCACAAAATGTTCTTTTAGTTAATCTGTTATTGTCTGGTTGTGGAATAGGCTACTAAAATACATGCCACACATACACGTGTGTGTGTGTGTGTGTGTGTGTGTGTGTGTATATTAACCCGCCTAATCACATGTGAGAGGAAGATCCGTGTGGTTACACTATCAATATCCTGTTGTCTGCCCTGCTATCAACGTACAAAGGTGTGTGTGTACAGCACTTTGAGTGGCAGGAAGACATAAAAGGCACTACATGTGAACGTCCATTTACGTAGCAGGGCTGGCCATGCGTGCATGTTAATGCATTTGAGTCTCTCTGTTGTGCCGGCTAGCTAATCCCCGCCTCTCTGCACTGCGCTCATGCGGCGGTTACTGCTTTTAACGCCGTCCCGACCAACAGCATTGAAGCGTAGCACCCACCCTCCGGTTCCCCTTATGGTAAACACTGTTATCTCTGTCAGCACTGTTGCCTTTGTTCCCCTACACATCTTTAGCCCAGGCTCACGGTATCCTGTCCCTGACTTAAGGAGTCCTGTGAGTTTTGAGGTCCCGGGGGGGTCTGTGGGGAGGGGAAGAGGGGCGGAGGCCAAGCCCTCTCTTTTTGACTCACCCACTTGGCCTGATATTGAGCCCGTGGAGAAAGCCCCGACGTACCACCTGGGTACATATAAACAACGGAGACAGTTCACACACGAGCCTCACCCAGTCCTGCCTCGCAAGCCTCCGTGAAGAGAAACCTTTCGGGAAAGTCAATTGAGCCTAATTCAAAACCATTAGATCAGATTAAGCTCTCACTACCACTCATTATTATTTTTGTTGTCATTGTTGCTGATTATCGGTATTCATTTTTATGCCTCAGCGTTATTTTAATAATCCGATCTTATTTAAGTTCTATTTTTACTTCGTTGGTCTCTCCTACTCTGTGGTGGAATAGAGTGTGTGTGCACGTGGTTATAATGCACGTGCACTAGCACCCCTGAAATCCCTAACATCTGCATGTACTCAGGACATATTGGAACATCGTGTATGACTGGCCCTCTGCATGTACAGCAAGCTGATCTTGAGACAAAGATCCATTTTTCTTCCAGTTACATTAATATTATTTTTTTGTTCCTTGTTTTTCAGTGCTAATCAATAACACCCTAGTAATTCAATGATCAAGGAACTACATTTTAATTGGCATCACTCTCGGCTCTTCCAAAAGCAAACCAAACCTGCAATCACGAGTAGTCCCACCACCTCATCTCTGGCACTGCCGTTGCTCTCATTGTTTCTACATGTCTGCTACGTTTGCATGGTATTTGTATTTTTTTATTGTTGCATTGTGCTGTACAATAGTGCTTGCCGTAGCATTGCATTGATTATATTAGGCCACCAGTTTGTAATAACCTGCCCAGGGACTACAGACTAAGGTGGAAACATCCCATACCTGCTTTGAGCGAGTCTTTTAATGCTGAAATACAGAATACAAAAACCAGAGGTTGTCTTTCAAATATGAATTCTCTGCGCAGAGAAGGTTCAATCTCCACAACAGAATGCGTTCAGTCTCAGTGAGGAAGAACCAAGTATAAAGTGAACGTGCTTTCTTCATACAGAAGAAGTGCAAAGTGTGGGGCCGATGGCCAATGTTACGGACATTTTACTCTCAAACTGAAAACAACAAGCGGCTGCAACATTCTCATACAACACAGTTACAGTTATCTTTGCGTGCAGGCAAGGGTGAATTCTTCTTTTGTAGAAGTAGAAATATACTTTACTATGTATACCATACTACGTAGAAATATCTATACTAAGTAAGAAATATATACTAAGTAAGAATTTACCATTATGAGACCAAAATGAGCACATTTACATTGAGGTGGAAACTTAAACGTTCATTAATGTGCACTGTCCCTGGTAAACATATGAATAAATATATACATAAATCAAAGTATATCAACTATCGGTGTCACTATGGTATAGGACAGTATAAGGAGTAGTTTTGGTTGAATTAAAGAAAGAAAGAAAAAACCCAGACCTGTCCCCTTCCATTTATGACCTGGACAATGATTCACTGATACATGATTTAGCTGTCGGCACCTTTGATGCATGTTGATCAGTGAGATGTGATGGCTGCTGGTTTAGCTGTGTGTCCGTAACACTGCTGGAATGTACTGAGCTGAACTTGTTTCTTCTCTGTCTAGGTGTGGTCCGAGCTTTGTATGAATATTACCAGACCGAATGCAAGGACTCTGTGCACGTGTGGCTGAGTGCTGACACCGACCACTACTGCTCCTCAGCGGGGGATAAAGGCTGGGGCTGTGGATACAGAAACCTCCAGATGCTCCTCTCCTCTCTACACACAACGGATGCATATGCTCCCCTACTACAAGGTGCACAATCCCACTGCATAATATCTGACCTTAAATCAGCACTACTATATGTGCTTGTTTCAAATAAATTGCTGATTCTTTGTGAGGTTGAGGTAAATATCTGAGAATTGAGGGTAGTTCTGTCACAATATTTTGATATATTAATGGATGGATTGAGTAATGTGCGAAGAGCCATGAATCGAGTTTGTTCGCCACCTGAATCCTGACCACCACAGCCACCAATTTAAGCAAAACAATTGATGGCTGTGTGGAGGACTGTGTCCTGTGTCCTCCACACAGCCATCAATTGGTGTCACGCACATAACCTCAGGATCCATCATGCAACATAAATGGGAGGGCATTCTGATCAGATGCACAAACCACCTCAACTGGCGGCTCTTTGTCCTCCACACAGCCCCCCCCCCCCGTCTGTGTGGAGGATGAAACGAAAACACGAGTCGTTCTCTCGTCTCTGCCTACCAGCGTGAATCCGAGCTGTAGCCAATTCAGAACGCTTCCTTGTTGCAGTTGGAAACTAAATACGGCGTGGTAGTTGCGGAGTTCTTCCAACAGAGCCAGAATCCAATGGTGAACTCATTCAAGCTGCAGATTGCATCATCAGTTTTGACCTGCCTTTATTTTTATGATTTGTTTTTTATGCTGAAGTGCTTTCTCGGAACATAACAATTTAAAGACAAACTCTCTTTATTTCCCCTTTGGTAAGCGGTCTCGGTAGAAGCATGATGAAGCACTTCACATTCATTAAGCTCGGGGCGTGTCTACAACCACACTGTTTACTCAAAGCACATCACGTCTTGTCCTTGTTCTGCATTCTGATCTGGTGCACTATTGTTGTTGGGATGAGTATCTGTCCTCCTGTACGGTTGTTGACAGTGGGTGCAAGACAACAGCAATGACTGCTGTCAAGTGTCACTGTAGCCGTCCCGGAACTATTTTGGTGTGACATCACATCGACGGTTGTCACAGTTAGCCATGTGTAATAATAGAAATGTATAGCAGATAAACTTATATTAAAAAACCAGTAACAACTTTTTACCTGTACCCATTCATTCCATTTACTGGACGCTCTCCTCCTCCTCCAGAGAAGGCCGTGCCTAGCATCCCTCGGGTGCAGAGTATGATCGAGGAGGCCTGGAGAGCAGGGCTGGATCCGCATGGTGCGTCCCACTTCAACCAGCGGCTGCAGGGAACAAGAGCCTGGATCGGAGCCACAGAGATCTACGCCCTCCTCACCTCTCTGGGAATCAGGTGAGCGTGACACTAATTAGTGTCAAGCACATAACCTCAGGATCCATCATGCAACATAAATGGGAGGGCATTCTGATCAGATGCACAAACCACCTCAACTGGCGGCTCTTTTCCAAGCTCCCTACAGATATCTAAGCTCCTTAACTGACTGGACCTCAGTTTCAGGACAGGGAGATCAGGAGGTGAACATTCTCACCCTGGACTCATACACCGTCATGCTCTTAAGATTAACTGATCCATAACTACACTACAACTTATCGTTTTCAATTTTGCACCTCACACATGTATATATGTAGAGTAGTTGTTGTTTTTTGCTCATCATTCGATAAGCAGTTTATGTCTTTTGCTTCTTATCTTTGTGTTCTCGGCTCTAAGCTGCTGTAACAGTTAAAATGTCCTGCAGGGATTAATAGAGTTCTCTCACTCTCTCTTTCACTCTCACTCTCTCATGACCATAGTTGGCAGTTCAAAAGCTTTGACCTCTGGCCCAGGTCCCTGTTGACCACGACAGACACTGCACACTCTATTTTTATCCAGAGCAAGACCCCCAGATACAGCAACTCGCTCCCAACCCGGAGGAAGCAATCGCTTATTCTCTAGCAGAGAACAATGGCCTCAGACTTTTGCTGATTCTCATCCGTCTCAAACCGCCTCAGTGCGTACCGAAGGTCACGGTCTGATGAAGCCAACAGAATCGCACCCAGAGAAGCAAGGCCCCCCCCCCACCGCCAGACAATCTCCTCCTGCCCCCGACTGTGACTTGAGATTCTATCCATGAAAATCAAAAACAGAAGCTATGACAAGGGACAAACCTGACGGAGCCCAACACCCATTGAGAGCACGTTAGACTTCCTGCCGGTAATACGGACACGGCTCTCGCTCTGGTTATATAAGGACCGGATGGCTCGTAGCAACAACCCCGGTACCCCATGCTCCTGCAAACTCTGGGTCCTCCACAGAGGATGTGTTGCTTGGGTTTAAGAGTTCCTGAAAGTGCTCTTCTCACTAAATGATCAAATCCCCAGTCAGGGTCAGCAGTTCTCCTCCCCTGCTGAATACAGCCAGAGCAAAGCCCTGCTTTCCCTTCCAGAGTCGTGTTGACGGTTTGCCAGATCTTCCTTGCGGCCAACCAAAAGTCCTTCTCCATACCCTCCCCAAACTCCTCCCACACTTTTTGCTTTGGTTACCTCTGAAGCAGCGTTCCTTCTGGCCTCCTGCTCTTCTGATGCCTGTCTGCTGCTTTCGGAGACCCCTCGGCCAACCAAGCCCGAAAGGCCTCAGAGTCTGTCAAGCTCAGGCACAGACAACCTTCTGATGACAATTCCTTGTATCTGCTTTCACAATGGATGCTTGGAAAATGGCCTACTCAGATTCCACATCCCCAACCTCCCCCATGAGAAACATTATTGTGGAGGTGGGAGTTAAAGACCTTGTGGACAAGGGCCTCGGCCAGGTTTTCCCAGTTCTCCCTCACTACACGTTTGGGTTTACCAGGTCTGTTCACACAGCTGCTCCCTGATGTTCTTTCATGCTGTGGCCGACCGACCAAGGCACGGCCGCCAGATGCTCTTCAGCGAGTTTCCCTCCAAGATTTGGCTCCAGGAGGGGGCCCCGGAGGTGCTGCAGCTCCTTTTTGGCCAACTCTTAATCCATTCAGTGACCGCTCCAGAATCTCATTCTGGTCACATTTTAGTTGTAGTTTAGTGAAAATCTTCATGAAGTTATCAGCTCAATGTAACACTGAGGCTTGTATTGTATGTTTTCAGTGCCCGCATCATTGACTTCCACAAGCCAACCGGCCCAGGTGACACCCACCCCCGGCTGTTTGAATGGGTGAAGCAGTACTTCAAGTCCGGCAGGAGCAGCCGGCTGCCCCCCAGACTCATCCACACTTCCCTGCCCCCGCTTTACCTGCAGCACCAAGGTACACAGCAACATCACCTGCTATATTCCTTCATCGCACACTATATAGCTGTACGGGATCGGTGAGGTCTTAATACATTTGCATGTACATGCTTCTTTGATTGGATAATGTTCTCGGGCCGGAGTCATTTATATATATCCCCAAATACATTAGTGAATCCTTCTGCGTGCATTCATAAATAGTGTTCTGTCACAATATTTTGATATATTAATGGATAGATAGATATAGGCACACACTTCACATTCATTAAGCTCGGGGCGTGTCTACAACCACACTGTTTACTCAAAGCACATCAAGTCTTGTCCTTGTTCTGCAATGTGATCTGGGTGCACTATTGTTGTTGGGATTAGTATCTGTCCTCCTGTACGGTTGACTGCTGTCAAATGTCTCTGTAGCCGCCCTGGAACTATCTTGGCGTGACATCACATCGACGGCTGTTATGAGACTGATCTGACTCCCTCGAGGCTAACATTCACCCCAAATGGCTTTTTCATGATCCGCTCATAACATTACCTAAATTGTAAAGCGTTTTTGGAAGTCTAAACGTAGAAGAGCATTAAACTTTATTACTCGGTTACAAGTGTTGTAACCGAGCTAATTGCAGGTTTCAATGTTCAGGTTGACTGACGTAACACAAGGTGCAGTATGCACTACTGTTGAGATGGTATTGTTGGTCTGTCGGTCACTCTAGCTTACTTACATGTCCAGTTTATTCCATAAATAGCTAGAACTGTATTTTTTGACTTTACTCAGATTGGAGGAGTTCTGGCTTTTACTCTGGAATGTTATTGACATAACAAGGTAATCCTGCTTCCTCATTTCAATTACTTATGATGTAACTGGCGAAATGTGATATCGTGAGGCATTAAAGGAGAACTTGAGACTTTACACATAGGCAAGGAGATAATAAGGGTAATAAGGAGAACTACTCAGCCTGTGAAAACTATTGCATAGTGTGACAAAATAATCCAAACTCAAAGTCCATTCATTTGCTTGTCCTGGACCTTTTGATCATATCCCACAGTGTGCTTTGCTTGGTTCTCATGGAACTGTGGATGTTGATGCTGAGTTGAGATTGTTTTACAAACCGGAGGTGTGGAGTTTAAAAGAAATGAGGGCTTACGAGGCCAAGAGTGTCGATGGAAAAGATCCTATTGAGTTGCATTTTTGGGATTTGTTCAATCCAGGGAGTAAAAGCCAGATGTCTCGGCCTCCGCTGCTTCAATTTTGACAATTATTTGAATTAGATTTTCTTTCAGTCGTCGTACTTTGAGTTTGTGCTCTTTTAATGCAGACTGAGATGGAATAATTCCGGGCATGCTGATGCAAAGCTACTAGTTATCGAGTGACCCTCTCCCCCTCTACACTGCTGCCACAGTAAAACGGTCTGTCCTAGCGCTCTTCCAAACACTTGTTCATCCAGTAACATGTTTTCAGAAAAACTTCATTGTTCTGGTAATCAGGTTTGTGTTACGCAAGTTTCTCTAATCCCTCAGCGTGAAAACAGAGTTTGGGTTTTCTGTTTTCACTGATGTTTCTGAAATCGCATTGCTGCACATTCCTGTCTGCTCACACTGTGCCGGTCTGTGTCTCTCAGCTCAGTTGCTGACACACCGATATATAGCGCCACACAGCAGAGAGACCGAAGGGGCAAACACATGAGCACGGAAGCCTGTAAACACACGCGGCGATGTAACAACCTCGTTCTCCGCCCGCTTTGATTCAGACGCTAAAGAGTGACACATACCATGAGCCGGTCTTTGACCTGGGAATGAGAACGGGCTGCACATCCTGTTTATTGGCTGGGGGTTGCACTCCCATATGGGGTCCAAATCCTCTATGCTGATGCCCCAGAAGAGTCCCGAACACCAATCAAAAAGAAAAGAGAAGATACAGGCAGAGGGCAGGGTCTCTGCAGATACAGACACCGCCTGTATTTGTCACAAAAAATTCCCTCAAAAAAAAAACCCAGTATTAACATATCTGAGGATTTCACAAAGACCAACAATTTGTTTTTAAATGCTTTAGAAACAAGAGGTCTTAATAATTACATTTGAGTATATATTTTGCCAGCTAAATGAAACTGTTTATAGGATACTCAACCTTTGTTTCATTATAATACTTTTAATACTTGAATTCTTTCTTAGCAGGGCATGTATAAAGGCAATTTAGTAATACATGAATATGAGATATGAGTTTGCAGTGAACCCTCTGAACCCCAAAACCCACCAGCGGGATGGAAAAGCATGTTTCCTTTAAACCAGGGGTCTTCAACGTTTTTCAGGCCAAGGACTCCGAAACTGATAGAGAGATGGAGCAGGGACCCCCGGCTATATATATTGTATAAAATTGTGTTTTATATTAAATAGGCCTAGTACCGTGTATACCTCTTTATTGTGCATTCAATACTAAGCTATTCAAATAATACACAGGTTCATATATTCATGTTTTTATTTTAAACATGTGCACGGTACAGTGAGTAGGGTGGCCGTGCCACTGCCATTTATAAACATACCTTGTCAGCTGATACCAATGCCAATATCAACATTGTCTGTCAATTGCATGATAATCATGCACACAAGCTATTCAAATTGATGTTTTAATTTTAAACATAAATGTGGAAACGAAAATGAGTGCCGGCCTATTAGTGCTACTATATGCACAAACATACCTGTTATATTTCATACAATACTGAACTATTAAAATAATGGACAGATTCATGTTTAGAGAATTTTTTTTTTTTTAAATTGTCTAATCAACCAAAAAGTTACAGTAGATTAATAAAATTACAACAGACAAAACTACACTGTTTAGCATAGCCAGAATTTCCATCTTTCTGATGGTCCTTGAACACTTCATGTGTCAAGAAACGCAACCGAAACTAAGCTTAAAATGGTCTCGTTTCAAATTTTGCTCCAAATAAAGAGTTTACTCTAAACAGATCCTGACATTGTTTTTATTCTGCGCTCCTCAGCGCAGCTAGAAAGCCATGAATGATGTGGCTGAGACCAACAGTCACGTGACAACAATTCTGTGAAACTTGGACAGAACAGCAGGCTGCTGAACACATTCAATACTTGTAGCCCTTGGAGCCTCCATTATTTTTCCAACATTGGTAACACTTCTGGCAACTTGGAAAACTGTTGGATATATAGATTCCATTGTTTTGCAATTTTTACAAAATAAATTATCAAAGGAATTCAACTTGTGTTTTTTTTCTTTTTTATGATTTATGGCATTGTAACTGTCATACTGCACTAAAGACATGTTTGAGTTCTCTCTACCTCTAGCTGTGGTTGTGCTGTTTCATCAGAGGTGCAGGACTTTTATATTGCAGAGAAAATCAAGGCCACAGAGAGAAAAATATGACAGGAGCGAAAAACGCACCATGAAGCTGCTTAGGGTTCAGAGGGTTGATTACAATTCCTCCTTGGCATTTAGGAGGTTTGTTTATGGCGTTTTGCTGGTGACACTCGCCGTCTTCTAAGGTCTATTAAATAGAGAAGCGAAGTCCCGCCCCTCCCAGTGTCCACCATAGTACTTTACTTAGAAATAAATATGTACACCCGTGGCCAAAAGTTTTGAGAATGACACAAATATTAATTTTCACAAAGTCTGCTGCCTCAGTTTTTATGATGGCAATTTGCATATGCAGAATGTTATGAAGAGTGATCAGATTAATTGCTAGTAAGATTGCACCTAAATCAACCATTTATCGGATCATCAAGGACTTCAAGGAGAGAGGTTCAATTGTTGTGAAGAAGACTTTTGGAGGATGGCCTGGTGTCAAGAAGGGCAGCAAAGAAGCCACTTCTCTCCAGGAAAAACATCAGGGACAGACTGATGTTCTGCCCCTGATGTGCAGAACATCAGGGGTAAAGTCATTTTCTCTGATGAATCTCCTTTCCGATTGTTTGGGGCATCCGGAAAAAAAGCTTGTCTGGAGAAGAAAAGGTGAGCGCTACCATCAGTCCTGTGTCATGCCAACAGTAAAGCATCCTGAGACCATTCATGTGTGGGGTTGCTTCTCAGCCAAGGGAGAGGGCTCACTCACAATGTAGCCTCAGAACACAGCCCTGAATAAAGAATGGTACCAAAACATCCTCCGAGAGCAACTTCTCGTCAACACTGCAAATATTGACCCTTTGCATAAACTTAATATAATTGTCAATAACAGCCTTTGGCACTTGTAATTATACCATAGTGACATCGTACAAAAAGAAGCAGCAAACTTTGTGAAAACCAATACTTCATTCTCAAAACGTTTGGCTACGGGTGTACAATAGTCAATGGAGAAAGAAGAAAGAATGACTCCCGACTTTTCACAAACACTTTTACCCATGTCCTCCTGCAGGTCACAGCCGCTCTATAGTGGGCATGGAGCAGAAGAAGAACGGGAGCCTGTGCCTACTGCTTCTGGATCCCGGCATCTCAGCGTCGGACACCAGGAGGCTGCTAAGCAGGGACACCGTCTCACCGGCCGTCCGCCAGGTCAGGAAGTTCGCCGGCAGCCTGAAGCACAAACAGTACCAGGTGGTGGCAGTGCACGGTGTGATGTCTGCTGAGGAGAAACAGGTGAGGTGTCGTGGTGGAACAGATGTGTGTGCGTGTGCATGTAGGTGTGAGAGTGGCTTTATAAGATAAGATGACAGTCCAGTTGCGGTTTAGAACTAAATGTGACTGAACATGATTCAAACTATCATCAAAATTAATCAAAAACTGGTTTGCTTGTGGCCCTCGTCTGGAGCTCTTTACAGTCGTTGAATGACAAGTTTGATGTGCACACGATGAATCAGTGTCAAATGAAACGCTCTTAATCCGTTTCTCAACACACTTTGTTTTTACAGATTAGCATCTTGAACTCCAGGACATTATGTGCTGAACGGATCCCGTGAATAGGATCGCACTTCATCTCCTCCATCTCGTTTGTTTCTACTGTGAACATGCATTTGATTTCTGCACTTCAGGAACTATTTAATGTTGTCATTCGCTAATAAATTATATAATATACACTTTTTTAAATTTTAGTTTTTTAATAAACTCTGTGCTACTCCGTGCTGTCCAGTCATTTACACTTAGCAGTTAATGGTTGAGAGGAAATGGAGCAGAACAAACCTGGCTGTCCTTAAAAGAACGCTGCACAACAAGAAAACACAGAGTCCATCTGAGAATCTCACAAAGGACAAACATAAAACCTCAAATATTTGATTGCATAAGTGATTCACCCATTATCATGTGACACACCTAAATCATCATTCAGCAGCCATCTGTTTGTAGAAGTCACATGAGAATCCAGACGGGGTCATCCGTGTGTTTAACCAAGGTGTGGTGAGTGACTTTAGGTCAAATACAGCAGGTGGTCAGACAGCTGGTCAGTGTTTTCTAGTAGTGTTTTATAGAGAACCAGCCACCACCTCTAAAGTACATACCACCTCAAGTAACATCATAAAGAAATTATTACAATTGTAAAAAAAAAAAATAGAACATGAATATGAGGGGAAAATAATTCTTCCTATCTCTTTCGTCTGTTGGTGACCAAGAGAAAAATGCCTAAAAGCTGCTCTGTGGTAGTATGTACCACCAACAGGGTAAAGAACCCACAACTAAGTTCGTAAAAGCTGCAGAACCAAAAGAACTGAGGATACAGGCAATGGGAAAACTGGGGGATCCTGAGAGGCAGTATCCCTAACGTTACATGTACAGCTAGCATTTTGTCCAGATTAGGCTAACTATATTTATGTAAGTTAAACTAAAGCATTTCTATAGTATGCAACTTGTGTGGAATCCGTGGAATAGTGAAATGTGCATACACCAGTAAGCTATGCAGTATTATGCTTATAAGTATCATCATATAGCTAACTACAGTTATTTGCTAACACATACATAGCTAACATTAGCTCGCTAACGGCTAACTTGTCCCATCATCATTTTAGTTAACTGCAACCCTGGAAGACATAGGATGCTAAAATAGTCCTTTGACATGCTGACATCTAACTTGTTAGCTAGCTACAGGCATTTTGTTAGAGTTTCAGCCCTTTGTTGCATATTGTGGCACCTTTTGTTTTCCCCTACGGGTGGCCTTGGTTTTCAGAATGTGACGCGTTGCGCTCTGTATCTGTTATTTAGGCTGTCATGTACTAAGTGGGAGACCTTGCTGGTTTGTCAAATTTCTGGCAAAACCATCAAGAAGACAATACGAGCTGTGTTTAAAAAGCCAGTATAGAATTTAGTGGCATCTAGTGCAGTGGTTGCAGATTGCAACCAAGTGAATAGCTACGCTCTCCCCTATTACAAGACAGCGATCATGTGAACCGCCGGGTGCAAAACTGTAGTATCGCCGTTCGCTTAGAGGCCATCTTTACCATAATGACACAACTTAAGGAGCAACGGAAGTCAGACGGCGGCTGGTGATACCCAATTTTTGCACTATGCTGCTCACATTACCGCAATTTCACAAGCGTGTTGGAGAACTACGGTGGCCTTCATCAGGCTCTCTACAGCCAGTGTTTGGTTTGTCCGTTCTGGGCTGCTGTAGAAAGATGGCGGGCTCCATGAAGGGGACCCACTTCCTGTGTAGAGATAAAGGGTTCACAAAAAATTCAGTTTCTCACAGTCTTCACTATCATTTGCTCATTAGGACTGTTAGTTTTGATAAATGGAGTTTAAATACGAATGGATATTTTTGTCTGTCCAAACCACCAAAAAAAATCAGTTCCTGGTGACAGAAAAGGGTGTGGTGGAAAATGATTTTACCCGCTGTTGAGTCTTTTTAAGCTGAAATATAGAATGTCGTTAAACAGAACTTGTCTTTAAAAGTATTTATTCTTGCAAGAAGAGTGGTCAAGGGTTGGGGGCCTGTGTACTGGAACATCCTGTTTCATGACAAGCAGGCCACAGCATTTAAAGAAGTGCTTTATCTGTGTAACAACAGACACACAGATATATACGTTTTATCCTTAAGGCATAGAACATGTGAATATACAAGAATTGTTATCCAACACAGAGAAGAAGAGGATATGTGTGCAGGCAGTCAGCTGCTGCACAGATCACAAGTTACATGATGCAAGCTTATGATAGCCTGTTTCAAAAACAGTTCTATTTAAAAGATAATGAAATACTCATAAGGATATAATTTCCATTAAAAAAACAGCAAGATACATTTGAGCATGTACGCTAACACAAAGGGTGAAGGTGTACTGAGTTCAGAGCACAAGTACAAGCACTTAGGCATTTACACAATATACTGAGTAGAAATATATACTAAGTAGAAATGTGGCATTACAAGGGAGACAAGCATCTTTACTGAAAACTATCAAGGGAGCGACACAAGACAAGTGTCCTCAGGGAAAAAAGGTCAGTCATAGAAATGGGCAAACAGTCACAGCTGTAAATCTGAATAGAACAAGTGGTAAAAATGAACAGACCCCTACTGTCAGCTCTGACAGTCGTGTGGGAGGTTTGTGGACATGAAGTCCAGTCCAGACTGTGTATTTGGACTTGACATAAATTGTTGTTCCCTCACAGTCTCCAGCTGGAGAGAGATTGAGTAGTTTTCTAAAGAGGAATGTAGGAAAATGTCCAGACGTGCTTCTACTGACTTGAAGGGGACGAATACTTTAGTGTTTTATAATTAAACTGAACTTTGATCTGATTGTCGATATTTAGTTTCCTTTTGACATATCTTAAAGTGTCAAAATCCTAATTGGCAATCAAGTGGACAGAGTCAGCGGCTTCAGGTTCCTCTGGGATCAGAAGACACACAGGCCAACAGGATTTCATATATATGTATATATACATATATATATATATAATTGTATTTTATATACATTATATTTTATTCCTATTTTAACATCTGCCTCTGCAAATTCTCTCAGGGAAACCTTAAGAGAATTTCATTAAACTTGGCACAAAAATCCACTTGGACTCAAGGAAGAATTGATTAGAATTTAGTGGTCAAGGACGCTGTGGCCTCAAAAAAACACATTTTGGGCCATAACTCAAGAGTATATATGCTAATCATTTGGATGTTAACTGGAACTTAGCATAGCATTGTTGGAGGAAGCCTGAGAACAAGAATTCCATGGCCAAAAACTGCTCCACTGTAATTGTTGTGCATATAACAAATAAAGACTTAAAAAGAATCATGCTTATTTATACCTCGATGACAGCTAGACTGTTAGCATCTCTGAGCACCGATCGAACCAAACTCCATTCACAAAACAAGCCTTTTTAAAAGTGTTAGGATGCCGTCTACAGTGCTACGGCACTCAGCCTGTGAACGCGGTTGTATAATATCTTCTGTGGCTCCGCAAGTGCTCGGTCATATCAGAGAAAATGACCCTGGTGATGTCACAGTGATGTCATCAGGGTTATTTCAGCTTGGATTTACACATTTTTTTTAACAGAACTCACAAACTCGGGGTGTGGAGTTGGACAGATGTGACAATCTTGCAGGCACAAAGGGTTTTAATGAAGGGCAGTCAAGTTGCATTTGGGCGAAATTTAGGATCCAGTGTTTGTTTTTTAACTTGCACTATTTCTGGGGCCTTAAAATCAGGACGTCCTGGGGCCTCTGCTGCATCCGGTTCCAACGTCCTTGTTTTTTCTGTCTCTCCTCTGTTTATTCTGTCGAGTTTGTTTATGTTCCTGGTACTTTGGAGAACATGCTGTCTTACTTGGATCACTAACAGCGCTGCTTATGAAACAGCAGACTCTTGTTTTTGGTTTTTGTCCCGTAGCAGTCTCCCATGGCGGTCGTCAGATGGGAAGCATAGTGCTAGTGCATTGAACCACGCGCCGCTGACTGGTAAGTGACCTGCTGGGAATTCCTTCCCTCCTTCCTTCTCCTCCCCCCCCCGCTGTAGACACATACTTTTCTGAGGTGGGCTGAGGTGAACAGGAAGCTCTCTCTTTTTTTCCGAACAGCGTTGTTTTCCTTTTTTAAAATGTGCGAGTTTTCAGCGAACAGAAGGAGGCGGGACCGCCCGCACGTACTTAGAGCGATAAAGTGGTGCAGATGTAAGTTGTGCACCGATGGTTCACGGAGAGAGGGGATCTTATTAAAACGCTACTGGACGAAGTTGATTCTGCTTCGGACTGAAGAGCGAACAGCGCAGGTACGCAACGCGTTGGTTACTTTACACTTTTGTTTCATGCACCTGTCAATTAAGATTTTGAGCGTGAACACGTCATCTTTTCAGACGTGTGGAAAGATGACATCCAAAATAGTCACTTAGGTCTCTTTGCCTCTGTAGCTTTCTAATAAATACCAAAAGTCAGCTTTAGATAATGCCTCGTTTGCATATTCAAACATAACATTTCAGAAAACTTGTAATACAAAAACAAATAAATAATTATTATTATCTTAAAGTAATCAACTGGGGAAGTTTGATGGTGATGTATTAGTTTTTTCCCCACCACCTGTAAAAAAAACAACATCTAAGGCCGTTTTCTCAAAATTCCTTTTTTCTCAGACTCAATCTCCACTCCAGCAGCACTTCTACACCACACTGTCCTGTTTCATTCTTATCTATATTCTGAAGGTTTTTACGGAGGGATTTCCTCCTCTTCTCTCGCCTGATTTCCACAACTTTGTATTACAAGAAACATTTTTTATTGTGTTGTTTTTAAAAAATATGGCTATTGGGTCCGTGCACTAAGTATAATTTATTTTCCATTGTTCACGTTGTATAATGAACAATGTCAGTTTAGGGGTATTGCCTAATCTCACGGGTCTACTTGTGTTAATGTAAATGTCTTCTGCTACGTGTGAGTTCGTGGTTCGATAGCTGAGGCTCCCTGAACGCGGTTAACGCTGTCTGTGTTATTGTTGCATTGAATGAACACGTGCAATGCAATTCAGCGCACCATAACATCCGCTTGTTCCATTATCCAACTTTAATAATGAAAACTGAGTAACGGAAGTCGAGTCTGAAACGGAGACAGCTCGCCTTCAAAGTAAAAGTTTACCCTCAATTTTGACTTTATTGCTGGCTCTGTTGTGTTTGCACTTTTAACTATTCTACATAAAATAAATAAAAATCCTTTTGCAGGATTATCCTCTGGGCTGTGTATAGAGTGCTTCATGACTTTCCACAGCATAAAAATCACTTTTAGAAGGCAGTCAGCAACAGGGTGCACATATTTCTGCTCACAACACAATTACACAATTACAATACTTATTATCAATAGTATTAACATATAAAACATACTTTCACTCTTCAAATTGCTTAACTTTTAACAAATTACAGATGTTTTCTACCTGTGTCTGCTGCCCGTTGGTAACATGGATTTCAGGCCAGCCAATCAGCTCCTTCCAATCTAAAAACTTTATTTCAGACTCTTTTGTCATCTATTATCAAGTAGTACTAATCATTATTATTGCAGCTTCCTTGTGAAATGATATTTGATTGATTCAGTGTAGGCAACGCAGAGACACTGTACACATGAAAAGCTAAATTAAGTTGTTCAATAACTTTATGAGAGAAAAATGATAACTGCTGGTTCTATGGCCTCAGTATTTGTCCTCGCGTGTATGTGCCAAAGCTTGTCAAAGCACAACAAGTTTCATGCTACATAGTCGTTTAAAATGGTCAATACACTGTAGTTAATAAACAGGTTCTGGGTTTTATTAAACAACTTTTAATTAATGAACAATGAATTGATCCTGATCAAACTCGCCTTTTCATATTCAGGTCCTGTCCGAAAAAACACTAATATCACACTTAAGAGTTCCCTGAAAACTTTCCTGATCATACTTGTTTTACTTAAGTAACATATCCAATGCAGGACTTTCACTTGTAAGTTATTTTCAAAGTAATTCAAGTAAAAGTACATACAATAGAGTCAAACCTTTCATATGTCTTCTGTACATATATTTCCCTCTGAAAAGTAGTGGGGTAGAAGTGGCATGACAAGAAAAAACTCAAGTATCTCAAAATTGTACTTAATTACAGTACTTGAGTAAATGTACTTTGTTACATTGAAGATCTGCCAGTGTTGTTTGACAACACGGTCAATAACAATCCTAGGCAGTTGTGGTAATAATGGGAGATATTATTCATATTTTCTTATAACAAAAGGGAAGTTTTACACTTCTTGTTTAAGGTGGCATTTTGTGATGAGTTAGAGATGATAACTGGAAATAAGACTTTTACTGTGCACCCACGGTGTCTACATGCCCCTAGTTTTTGGGTCCAAGTTAGTTTAAATGTTGTGAAATAACTTAAACACACAGTATTGCCTACACAAATCTATGCAGCTGTGGCGCTTTTGGCAATAATTCTATTGGCAAAGGAATTACACTTAGTGCACGGACCCTATTGACAGTATCGACAGTATTTTCTGGTTCATGAATCTACAAAGAGATATCTAAAATCCTCTAATATGTCAACAAAATGAAACAAGAATCCAACATTCCAATATTTCTGTTCTGGAAATGTATGCAAATTTGCATATATTCCTCATTTGCATATTCACACATACATTTTCATAAAATTTGTAATACAAAAGAAAATTGTAATACAAACAAATTCACCTAGGGTGTCTCCCCTTAAATGAAGATCAACTACAGCCAACGGTCCACATTGTATCTGCAACTATACTCTGTAGCACACAGACATCTTTCTTTGTGTACATATATAAACAGAAACAGTTTAAACATCACTGCTCCATGAGCTGGAACATTTTACAGCTGTCGTACACCGAATATGTACCAAGCATTATTGAAGTGTGGAGTTCTTATAGTTATAGGCTGCCATGGAATGTTTGCCCGAACCTATTAAAGGCATGATGAGTGGATCCAGTTTATTTACATTTACAAGACTGGGTCGTTTTTCACCATTCGACTATTTAAACCTCCATTCCCACCAGTAGTATTGGTGTGGTTCATTTCTTCTTAATATTAGTGCTATGTTTTTGCCATCATATTCCAATTGTTTTGTGCTGCTATTATTTGTATTAATACATATTACCAGCAAGGCAATGCCTGTAACTGTATTGCATAAAGAAGTCAAGAATGTCATAGGCTGTGGTTTATAGGATTGATAAAATAATGCCATTTAAAGATTAAGATATTTAGCAATTTAGGACATGAGTCTGATATCGTCCTTTCCTAAATGGCATGATTTGAAATTTGTCCCTGGGTAAAATTAATAAATTAGAAATTGATGTGAAGGAGACCCGTACGGTGTCATTTATCATTATGATGGAAGACGTGATGATTAGAGGCAATGTTGTGACTGCAAGAAGAGACAGGTCCATTTATTAAATGAAATATGTTGAGGCTAAATAAAGACCTGGTCACATACTGCTGTAAAGCTAACAACAAAAGTATTTGGAGAATGGTTGGAGTGAGACGGCAAAAACATATGTATATGTATATATATGTGTTGTGTGTGTGTGTGTGTGTATATATATATATTTATATATGTGTATATATATGTGTATGTATGTATATATATATATACACACACACATACATACACCTGGGGTGTTGTTGGCGAAAATAAATTTGAGCATAGTGTCACAGCATACTCCCAATTTCAGATGATAACAGACTTAAAGATAAGTCGTAACCTGCCCCTGAATGAAGACTGGCCAATCATAGCGTAGCCTCGACAACTATCCGGCTCTGCTCCATAGACTCTCGTGCAATTGTTCTAAGATTTTCTTTATTTTCAGGCTGTTTTTTTGGATTTGGAGCTACTCAGTTAAACGTCGCGCGACAGCGATACTTGTTACCCGGAGAGGTTGGAAGGAGATATGCATTTCTAAAATGTTGCGTTTCTACATAAAAACCTGTGGAGCTAACATTAGTACGTTAGCGCATCATTTTTTAGCATTTGCACTTCTATTGATTGATTGTAATAGTGATTTAAGACTTACCCGGCTTTACAGGAACAGTGTTTCTTAATTTAATTTTCTTCGGTCTCAATCGCCAGGTGATGTGATGGTTTACTTTCACACTGATCTTTAGCTTTAGCTTCTATCTTTTTAACCTTTTTTCACTGCTGAATCTGTTTGACATCCTGTACATATCCTTCAAACGCATATTATAGACGATTCTGTCTGCTTCTCTCTGAAATCACTTTTTCAAATAATTTCTTCAGGGAGTGCAGTTAGTGACAGTGTGGGATCCATGGTAGCTCTGACGGCGTAGCAGCAGGAGGCGGGGCTCAGCGAAGGGTCAATATAGCATACTGTATTTCAGGAAAATGAAGTGTGTGGTTAGATTCAATGGCATTTTTGAGGTTCCATTTCAAATGGGGCAAACACTTGCCATCATGGTCATTACTTTTAATAACCTATAAGAACAACTTTAAAAATCAAAAAAGAATCAAGCAGAGAAATGTTTTGGAAAATGGAAATGAACCGTTGTAAGATTGAACCGGGATTACATCGCACCTACATCGTTGTGACATTTAGGTTGTCATCACTTTTATAATAATAATACATTCAGACGCACAATGGATGACACTTTAAAATGGCAATAGATGTCGCAATCTTGTGCAAACATTGCGGCGACATATATGTGCTTACTGGACACTGTTGTTTTTCAATTGCTTTACAACCAACAGAACACACGGATAAGAGTGGGTTAAGGAGACCACGTGTCCTTTTATTTTGCTTTAGCTATCATGGACGTAAATGAGGTCAAGATTCATGACCATGACCTGGTGCCACACAAAGGCTTCAAGTTGATCAACGGGACTCATGATCCAGATGATGTGGACCAGATTTACAACTTGGAGACCAGAGACTCTGATGTGTTTGTCGTCACATACCCGAAATCAGGTGAGAGGAAAACCAAGATGGAAGAGCCCTTTTGTATACACAAAACCCATTTATACTTCATTTTAAAATGCGTCTTGGGCGATTAGATCACCAGAAATTATTCAATATTTTATTTCTTACTTTAAATTGTTTGCTTTTTTCAGTAATCATGTCATGTTGCAGCAAGTGCCTTTTAAAAATTCAAGGGTGCACGACCAAGTGCCGCAACAACTTGCGGCCCCTTCACGCGTTACTCTAAATGTGTGATTCATCCAAGACGCCAATTTTTTTATTTATTTTCCCAGGATGGTGAAGTCATGACCAGCCCTACTCTGCCTGTGATTGGCTAGTACTTGTTGCCTTCGCTGGTTGGGTTGGTTAGGTTTAGGCATGAGGACTGAGATTGGTTATAGTTAGGGTAAGAATTTTAGGGTAAGCCAATCAGAAGCAGAGTAGGGTGGATCATGCCTTTGCCACAAGAGGGGAAAAAATTAGGCAAGAACGCAACAAGAAAAGAGGTCTCATTTTTTTCTCCTCTTACTCATCTCGAGTTGGTTCTTACATCAAAGCTGGCTTTGTCCACATTGGTGAAAATTTCGCAAAGCCCATAGAGATATTTTATGTCAATGTTGTGTGTTTTGCCTGGATCACACCAAGAAATAGCTAGACCCGTCTGTATTGTTTTGATTTCTTCTTTTTTTAAATTCGGCAGACTAGGCAGGGGAAGTGCGTTGCTGCCTCCTACCAACGCATTTGATCTTTGCAAAATGAAAAGGACGTGCATTCTAATGCCAGGTGTGAACTTACGTACTTGGAGCCGTCCTCGTGATTGGATCACCCAGGACCAGGTGTAAACAGGGCGACAGAGGAGGAGGCTCCTCCATTAGATACACAGTGGTTCCCAGTGTCCTGCATTGGAAGAGCACTTAAGGTCAGAGGGATTCTTGGAGCTCTCAGCACAGAGGAAGGAACAAGGCTGATTAGTATGTACACACAAATGTCCTGCTCTTTTCTGTGTTGCAAATTGATTTCAACTGAGCGCAGGGTATCAAATGATCATGTGTTTTGTGGAAAAGAGAAACCAGGACAAAGCTCCACACAGAGAACAGGAGAGGTGTGCTCACACACACGGTTGACCTAATTGCTGCCATTGGACACGCAGGGTGTGGGAGATGGAAATGATGCCTGTCTGCTCTGTTTGACAGGGACCATCTGGATGCAGCAGATCCTGCTGCTCCTCGAGGCAAAGGGAGATCTGACAGCCATCAGCAAGCTCAGCAAATACTCCAATGCTGAGCTCGTCCCCTGGATCGAGGTGTATGGCCACAGACGGATGTTTATCACGGCCCCGTCGCCAAGGATGAGAGTCAGCCATCTGCCATTCCAGTTCATGCCTTCTACTCTGAGCCAGAAGGGCAAGGTCAGCTCTCTAGCCAGGTGTCTTTTTTTTTTTTACATACTCACTGAGAAGGTTTCTCTTTGATATGCACGCCAGGTTTCTCTTATCAGGTGTGTACAAATCTGGTGTTGGTTAACGTTAATCTTTTTAAAATAACACTCGCATTGTGACGGTACATGTTCAGAGAAACTCGTATTTTCTTCAGCCACTATAAAAACAAACAAAAAAACAAGCCAACAAAATTTGCTAGCCAGTATTAGCCAACATGAGGCATCATCCGAGAATGATCTGCCTCCACCTATAGAAAGTACTACAGAAAATAAGCGGGAACGTCCAATGAGAGCTGGTGGAAGGGGTCGAACAAACACAGGACTTTCACAGAGGAGACCACTGTTCATGTCGTGTGTGAAACCAAACATAACATCACCTAAGAAAGTCCAGTAAGGGTGGTTGCTGGTTACGGTTGTTATGTTATAACTTTAACACTAGTTAAAGCTAGTTCAGCAGAATTCATAGAAATCTCTCCAGCTGTTGTTGCATGTTCTGGACCAAAGTGTTGGATCATTCTTAAGCCTTGCGGCCAAGGTGACAACAAACAGAAACCCCAATCATTTAGTTCCAGCAGTTTTGTTGCCCTGTCTTCATCCTGCTTTGCACTGTTGATTGTAGCAGTTGGTCATGTGACTTCCTGTTCTGTAGCTGTAGGACATGGCACACACCCAAATCGTCCCATAAACACTGATAGGCCAATTTCAGGTCTCAGAAGAGTAGCTTTGGCCAGCGAGAGGTAGGGGTGGGGGGAATCGACCTTGGCTTGTCGCCATGACATGCCTCGGGAAGGACTCAAAACAGACATTTCTCCATTCTCAGCTGAGATGGATGCAGAAATGTCTGTTTGAGTAACAGGAAGTGATGTTCAGGAAGTTCCAATGAACTCATAATGAGCATCTCAGTATATAATCCTTATAATCCTGTGCCTCAAAGTCCACAAAATTGGCTTCATTCGTAAATCGGCTACTATTTACAGTTATATTAACATGTTTACATTAATATTTATTTGGTTTGACTACAGTATTGATGTTAGTTTACTCTCATCTACATACGTATCAGTGGTTAAAGCATTGGTGCTTGTGTACATGTTATTTACTGTTTTATCTCATCCTTCATTACTTGCATTGAAATACTTTTAAGCACCTGTCCACTTTGGTTTATGATCATAGTCTTTTATCTACTCATGTACTAGAGATAATATTTAGTACTTACAAAAAAAGGCACTTACTTTTTGTATTGTTGTGCTCTTTTTCACTTTTACAAAATTACATATTTTCCTCCATTAAATCCTGCCTGTTCCTTGGAGAATACGGTGCTGGAAAATATATTGTCAAGCTGGCTGTATAGCTGAAAAATACATTTCCTAAAACAACTTTTAGTGAGGACAGCATAGTCTGTCTGTCCCTAATAAACAGGATAGAGTTGTAAACCGTTGACACCCAGACTGTTCCTCTTTTAGGTGATCTACGTGGCAAGAAATCCCAAAGATGTCCTTGTGTCTTACTTCTACTTCCATAAGGTTGCAAACATGTTGGAAACTCCAACGGATTTCGATGACTTCTTTGAAAAATTCATGAGAGGAGATGGCAAGTTCTTCTTCCGTCACTCGTAAAATAGTGGTGCTTGTGACATTTTCTCAGCAGTGCAGCTCATGATGATTGTCTGCAGTGTGGTGGTGGTAACAGTTATGCCTTATTCATTGCAGTGTTTGGTTCCAGCTGGTTTGAGCACATTAAGACGTGGTACTCGCACAAGGATGATATTAACATGCTGTTCATCACTTACGAAGAGATGATTCAAGTAGGAGCTGAAATCATTTCAATCTGAAACACACAAGGATCTTAAAAGAAAAAAAAAAAAAAAAAATTTATGCTACTGCGCTTTATGTTCAGGACCTGCATTCAGCAGTGGAGAGGATCGCCTTGTTCCTGGGTAAAGAGCTGACCGATGAGCAGCTGGCCAATGTGGTGAAACACAGCACCTTCAACAACATGAAGAATATCCCACAGGCCAACTATGAGCAGGTACCAGGTGAACTGCTCAGCCACCACCAGGGAAGATTCATGAGGAAAGGTAAGAGAGTTTACCGCTTCAGATGTGCACAGGAACTCTGTTGTGGCTCACTTTGCTCAACCGCTAATTGATAATGATTAAAACCAAGACAAATTCACCTGTCGACTCAAGTTGCAGATTTTTTTAACAAAGAATAATTCATAACATAGTAAAAAACAACAACTTTGAAACATGATCATAGACAGATGCAGGCCCTGTTTTTCCAAAATCATGTTCAGTATGTAGCAATGACAGATGAGCTAGCAGCTAACGGTGCTAACAGCATGAACGGTGCACACAACGGCAACGGTGCTGACGGAGCCAACAGTGCTTCTGTGATGCCGCCGTGTATCAGCTGCAGCCGCCGTGTATCAGCTGCAACCGCCGTGTGAGCAGCGACGGTTGGCTAGCCAGTGGGCCCAAGCTCCCAAAGGGCTTTGAAGCAAATTTGCCATAGTGGCATTCTGCTTCATGTGGTGTGGTGCTATAGGGCCCAGGGAGGCGGGGTTAAAGGGGTGGGGGAGGCGGCTCTTCTGCGGCAGCTGTGCAGATTTTTTTGGCTTTGACTTTTTAGGAGGTCGGAGTGTGACTTCATTCTCTGCTCAGGTAGACATTACACCAGGGGTTCTTAACCTTTTTGACCTCGGGGCCCAACTTTTCAAGTACAAAGTGTCCCGGGGCCCATTCAAATATTAACACGATTAGTTTAACTAATTGATCTCACTCTTGGTTTCATTTGTATTCAATAACTGTATTGTTACCTGTTCAACTCCACCCCTATTTTGGAGCAAAACCGCCTAAAAAGACACACCCCAATTAAAATGGCTGTAGCTTCTGAACCACTCTGACTATATGCGTCAAAAGTGTCAGAAAACCTGTAGGTCATAGAGAAACAGAGCAGTGGGCCTTTGGAGTCAGTAAAAATTGAAGATTTTTGTCCGCATAAAATAAAAAGGTATCTTTCAGTATAAATAACTGTCTGTGGCTGTATCTGTACAGGTAAATGACAGTATAGGGATGTAACTACACTATCGGTGAACACCTGCCTCACATTTGAAGAAGATTGGACAAAGTATGATTCTACAGTGTTTCTTCCATGAAGAGATCCAGGCGGAGCTCTAAAAGGATATTTGGACGTGGTGTGTGAGTAGCAGACTTGCTGAGCGTAATGGCTGCGACCGAGCGCACGGGTAGCTCAGTTACACAAGGTTATACGTTGGTTGACGGTTTATAGAAGAAGAAGATAAGGTTTGTACTATAAGTACTAGCGTTTTCTGAAGCCACTAGCTCCATGGTAACATCCGCTAGCACATTGTCGGTTCTGTAATGTGTCTTGATCCGACTTGCAGCGGTTATGGTGACTTTGGACAGTGTGTGTTTGGGCTCCTTTTGTGGAAAATCCATAAAAAATTAAAGAATATCGATGATTTCTTTGCAAAGATGAGGATTTTGGGCATGCTGGGATACCAAACACGGACATGTTTTGTGACGTAGTTTGCGCAAACAAGCCGTAGGAACGGAAGGGGAGGGGATCGAGGACGCCCTCGCGGAGTTGAACAGGCAAAACCCTTGTCAAATAAATGTGACGATCACAGACATTTATTTATCATGTGTATGTAAACCTGCATACACAACAAGAAGCCCAACAGGCTTTCCCACGAGCGTTGGATGTTTCGTCGCCAGGTGTCGCTTTATTTTTGAAGGCTTCAGTGCTTCGTGTGATAGCATTAGCCCACATTCCACACACTGAGCCCTCGGCTCTGCCTCGTTGCCTCCGTTCACAAAGCCGTACTTAAGAAAGTCAGGATTGTACTTGCGCACACATTTAGACTTTGGGGGAGGGGGGTGTATGGCACCACTGTCGTCTTCATTTTTTCTTTATAAAAACTTATCCATAACTTTTGCCACAGGCTAGCGGCTAGCTGAGTGTCGTCTTCTGCTTATTGGAGCTTGTTAAACAACTGACTGATGCATTACCGCCACCAGGTGGTGGGAAGCTATATTGTAACTGAGCGTCTCATGGATAACAGTAATATCTCTGGTGTCTTCAATTGATAACCTATGCCCCGCGGCCCTCGCGGCCCACAGCTGCAAAACTGAAAGTTTTTTGCGGCCCTCTAGGTGGCGCTCGTGGCTCAATCGTGGGCCGCGGCCCCATGGTTGAGAATCACTGCATTACACCACTATATCTTTACATATCTAACAGTTGTTTGCTACTATATTAATGGTCTGCATCTCGAATTTAGCACATGTAAGTCCAACATTTATCTGTTTTGTTCTCCACCAACTCCCGAGTTCAGAGTTGCACCTTTCACATAAAAGCAGTATTTTGATCCATTGTTGTTAATATGTAAATATTGAACTGCTGCTGTATTAGTGATGTTTGAGGAAAACGCATGCGCACACGGTGTCACCAGCCTGCCAGTGATGAGCTTTACTGGGACGGCATAATATGCAATGCACTGAATAGCCGGACTAATGATACATGGCAGAGTGAGGATGGATAACTTAACATAACCTTTGTTCTTCTCCTTTCATGTACTGTGAACACCAGGCACCATCGGTGACTGGAAGAGTCACTTCACTGTGGCCCAGAACGAGATGTTTGACAAGGTCTTCCACGGAGAGATGGCGGACATTCCTCTGTTTTTTATCTGGGACATCAAGGACATTGCGTGATCAGTTGTTGGTCGCATGACAACACTAAGAAGAAGATAGTCACAGTTGCAGCTTCATGAACACAAAAAACATTATTCACGTCAGCATCTCTTTACCCTTATCAGACCAGAGGCTCTGCTTTCCTGCAGTTTTCCAAAGCACACTTTATCGTTTCCTTCATTCCAGCCACCCAGTGGTTTCCATTTATTTTAGTTTACTTTGAAAATCTATGCAAAGTTGCATTGAGTACAGAATATGTAGTCATTTTTACATAGTAGACTTAATAGTAGCTCTGACCTAGCAAACATTTAACTTGCATGACTGCTGTTTCCGCTGTTGGAAGTGGAAATAGCTGGCATTAATTTGTCTCATGGCCGATATTAGCTGATGACTTGAAAGAAAAATTCAATCAAATTGCCCAATTGAAACAAATTCCATATGACCTCTCTCGATTTTTCTCTCGTCCGCATTCACAACCTCTTCTACTCTGTTTACTGGCGAGCTACAGCAATGCGCAGAGTTGAGCCTATACTGCCAACTTCTCGACGAAACTACGGTTAGCGTAGCCAAATTTATTGAGAGAAACATGCTTAATGCTCATTTCTCTTTTGCGACATTTCAAAATACTGCCAAAAATTCGCTTCACAACTGAAACACGCTACCGTTACCGTCAATCTTCACCGAGGAATTACAGCTTCTGGAGTTGGGTAATCCCTCACAGGGAGCATTCCGTTTGTCGCGGTTAAACTATCGTCGCTTGCCAATTCAGTGCACACCCTGTAAATCAATCTTCGCTCACAACTCTTTCACCATGGACCAATACCTTTGGCAATGCTAAACGCAAGCTTTCTTTTAACTGTATACATCCAGCAGTTTGAATGTATATGCATGTTTAGTTTTATACTGTAGTAAAAAGGAAGGCGGATTTGAAGTAAAACTTGTAAAAACACTAGTATGTTGTATCGACTTCTATCGCTGCTAAATATATAGTATGACTATGATGGTCACATAAAAATAATGGTGAAAGAGTGTTGTGGACCACACTTACTGTTTGTGTCAAATGCCATAGAAATGTGAGCTAAACTGCAGAGGAGTGGCCCGAATCACATTACATGGACTTGTGTCAGACTAAAGTCAGAGATCTGATGAATGACTAAATCAAAAAAGACCTGCGACTTCAATGACAGGTGGCTTCACTTTATCTTTTTTGACTTGGAACGACTTGATTCAAAATTATATTATAACTACAGAGGTGCGCTGGCTCTGTGCAGCTAAACTGCATTTCAGTGTAACACTTCAAGTTGACTGTTTAACGTTTCCTCTGAACAGTCCCGCTGTGTGTTTAGTTCTATTAGCTGTTAGCTGTATTAGCCCCGATAGCTGTTAGCTCTGTTAGCTAACACAATGCAGGACTCTGCTGCTCACTTGCGGCTAACGGCTAACTAACGCTCCTCCTACTGACATGAGAAGATGCTGCGTTGTAGTCAGCTCTCTGTTGAGTTTGTCGTTTGTGAAGCGATAGTTATGCATACAAAACCTACATGCCTGCAAATGTCAGTCGCGTGCAAATCAAAAGAGGTGTAATTTTAGCGGGAGCAAGAAATCCAAATTGAAGCAGTTGTTGATCGCTTGCGGCCCCTACCGGCCGGTTAAGAGCAGTCGGGAGTCTGCAGTCAATGACATTATAAAACATTCAATAAAATATGTTTTCAAAGAGTGTAAATCACTGCAACCACGAGGGGTCCTTGAGCATAGTCAGAAATAAGATGAGATATGTGCGAGATGCTCACAACCACGCACAGCCGACCGACTACATGATCTCCTTGCGGAGATAACTATTCTTCATTTTCCTTCCAACAGATACACAATCATTTGTCGTTTCTCACGTCGCAGTGCGTTTTTGTCTTCACATCTGATGGCGATAATCTGAGGTGCTTGTCTGTGTGTCTGCTGCTCTGTGCTGACAAAACACTGCTCTGTTATTAGCCAATCGATTTATAGTATCCGTGTTACACCAACAATTTTGAATGTTATAAAAGTTTATATGAAAGAAATGCTGTTAATACAGATTGCAAAATGCTTTCATTATTTTTGTAATTTTTTCTAAATTTTTGTAAATACTGTTGCCATGATTCTGTCTCCGTCTCTCTCTCTGTGTGTATTGACCATTCCCTGTAATAAAGCCTCCACACTTCAGATTATCAGCAGTAAATTGCAATTTTCAGACAATCTTCATCATTTTACTCTGCGGCTGACTGGTGTGGTGATGTATAACTATGTATTCTTTTTACAGTTTATCAAAAGTGAAACATTGCATTGTGGGATTTTTCACTAAACACGGTGTACATGCTATGGACAGCACCTTTCTTTTGTTCCATTGTTAGCATATATATAATATATTACACTAGGTAGCAGAAAAGGAGTTATTTGGACACAGAGTCTGGGCTGCCGTGGGACTGTAAAGCCTGTTGATACATTGTGCGTTACATTGTATCTTTGTATAGAAAAATAGCGTTTGTCTTGTGGGGAGACACTACAGGGAAAAACAATATTTTTTCATGCACTTGTCAATTTTTAGATTTTGGCATTTTGTCTTCTTTCAGGCTAGTGGAAAGAAATCCTCAAATACACATTTAGGTGTTTATTTTACTATTTTGTCCATTTGCTTCTGTGGATTTCTCCTAAATTCCCCAAAAGTTACCATTTGATAATGCTTAATTTGCATATTCAAACGGAACTTCAAGATTTGTTTTTCTAGTAAGTAATCAACTGGGGACGTTTCATGGTGATATATATTACTATAATTTATTACTCTATTCACCTGTAGTGTCTTCAAAATGTAAGTTTACAAAACAGATCTTTAAAGGCCTTTTTTTCCAAATTAGTTTTTTTCTCAGACTCTGATCCAGAAATCTCCACTTCAGTAGCTCTTACGTACACCAAACTTCAGTTCCATTCCTCTCTATTCTGAAGGTTTAATGAGAGGTTTGTTCATGTCATTCATAGCCTGATTTATATATTTTATTATTAAAAACTTTTTTTTTTATGTCTGCTGACTGTATTTTCTGACATATGGAGATATACAAAATTCCCTTTGTTAAAACCTTTGACTGTCAATAAAATGAAACAAGAAACAGCCTTTATCCTCTGTTCTGAAAACGTATGCAGATTAGCACACATTTGATAAGATATCCAATAATATAATGGGTAATTTGCATGTGTAAAACATTTTATGAAATATTTTAGTTTATTGACCTATTGACCTGGGGATCGCCTAATTATTTAGAAAACAATAGGACCATCTGTATTTGTAGTCGCATGTATTCATCAATTAAGTAGATATAATTACCAAAGTATTGTACTTACAATTGCACTAATTAACGTTTTCAGTTACAATGGATCAGTTATGTTTGTATTACTGTTTTGAAGTACTTGCAATTCAATATTTTGATGTTTTGCTACATCTACTCCCCCACATTTCAGAAGCAAATACTGCATTTGTTTGACTCCACCTTCTTCATATGAACGCTTTAGTTACTACTTACTTTGCAGAGCCACATGGTCAATATATAAAATATATATACTACATTTCCAACATGTGATGTACATTTGAAATAATTAATATAATTCAACTGCAGTAGAAGCTTTCGACTCCCCCTGAACCAGCTACAACATAGTAATGCGGTTCACATCCATGATAAAACTCTTCATAAAGAGTGCTTTTCATTTTCATAGTCGATTTTATATATTTTGCTGCCAATACTGTTATTTAGTGGTGGATTCTGCCAATCTGGAAACAAAATGTTGATAATTGAACTCAATACAATTGCTGATTGCACCTTTAAATAAGAGAGTGAATGCAGTAATCTTACTTGTAATGGAGTATTATTCTACTTTCATGCCAGGAAAACATCTGAATACTTCTTCTACTCCCTGGCCATACGTGATATTATACTGCCCCCTTCTGGCCAAGTAGCAGGCCTGTCACCGGGACGTCCTGCATGTCAAACAGCATCAGAGCCAAGTCACACGTTTAGTCGGTCAATTTAATTGTTCAGGCATAGAAATTAACACTCGATGGTGTGTGTGTGTGTGTGTTGCATTCACGAGGATACCCTCTCCAACTGTTAAGAGTCTTTCAAAACTAAATTTGTCTGGTCAGATGATGGTATCCCAGAGAGGAGCAGGTGTGGTTCCCGTCAGTCCTCTGTCCTACTCCAGCTTTAGTCCTCATCACTCCCCATCGCTAAAGGGTTAAAGTCTGGGTCGTCCTCATCCAAGTCCAAGTCCTCAATGTCCTGGAAGAGTGACTCATCCACTTCCACGTTGTTCCCAGCTGCGGAGGAGAGAAACATAGACTGTGTATAAGAAGTGGACGCAGTCGCTGTGACGTCAGCCATTGGTTTGTGGACTGCCATTTTGAAGCCTCGAGTTCGTCATTTTGGCTGTCGCCATCTTGGTTTTTGGCCGTCACCATCGCGGGTGCACGTGAGCATAAAACTAGTGCTAAAAACAAACCAATCTCCAATAGACCAACTCTGAACTAAAGACTACAGCTTTTTAGACATGTTTTGCAATGTTCAATGGCTTATGTTTCACACTGACTCCATTCTGGACAGGTATATTTATTGCCTCTTTATATATGCATTACAAGATTATTGATCCTAACCCCCTTGACTGCATTGTCATCAGAAAGTTATGCCACCTATCTCACAGGGTGGAGGAGGTGACGCCCTGACGTCCCGTCTTAAACTTGAACGGCTTAAATGCACCGCCTGAGGCTCCACCAAGAAATATTTGAACCCTTTTCACTTTTTTTCATATTTGTGTTTTTGTTTTGTTTTTATATATTTACATACCTCTCAATAATCTGTTTTTGGAGTATTAAATACTATTGTGATTGAATAATGTATGTGAAAATCAATAAAAAAAATAATATATATATATTTGAACAATAACAAATATGTTTGTACTAGAAAAAGATCACACCTGAATCCACTCTAAAACATGTCTTTAAAATCAGTGCATTATGACTAAAGATATCATCCGACGAACAAACAACCCAGACACAACGATGACATTTCACTTATGGAATTAAAGTTAATGTTGCTGTGCAATAAAATAAAATAGTTTTTTGTAAACCACTTGTTTTCAGCCCCAGTAACAACATTATGTGATACCTTAAAAAGAGCATCAGTTCAAACACTCACCTTCTTCAAGGAACTGAATGTCAGACGTGTCCAGGTTGTGGTCCGTCTCAAACAGCTGTTTACCTGGTGAGGAAAAGATTACGTTCTCTTTAGTTCATATATTTGGGATCATCTTTGCAAGCTGAGATCCTTGAAGTAAAAGCGTCAAGAGTTTACCGGTGAGTTTGAGCTTCCCTCCCTGCTCCTCCTCTTTCTGTATTTTACTCCTCAGCTCAAACATCTCCAGCTCAAACTTGGCTTTCCACGTCAGGAAGTTTTCAATGGTTACCACGGTGCCCTGGAACAACACCTGACAAAACACACACGCATCATTACACATGACGCCATCATTGACGGTAACTTGGGTATTTTTTTCAACCTGGATCCTATTTTTTTCTCTCTCTAAGTGACTAAAGGGGACAACTTCTTTTAATCGGTCCAGTATTGAGGGAGAACGCTGCAAACGGCAGCTACTGAACAGGCTGCAATGGAATCGCTCGGAGCGTCAATGTACGTCCACTAAAAGTGCCACTGACCAACGAGTCAGTGGCTCAGATTGATATTAGACGTGTCTGGCATATAAAACTCTTTTTTTTTTTTTTTACCTTTCACTTTATTCAAGAGTGCCGGTGTTGTCAAAGTTTGTTGTGTTGGAGTAAAGAAAACGTAGCTCAGTGTTATCTGAAAGATTTTCAAAGTCGTGGCTGAATATTTAGATGATTTCGACAACGTGGACGAGAACGAGGCTTCTGAGACACGCAAAACCAAACAGACCGATCATGCGAAAGATAAAGAAAAAGGTTTTAATTCTCTGTTGGGTTCTTTCCATAATGTTGTCTGACACTTATAACACTCTGAGCCTGTCAGTGGCAACAACAGGCACTTTTAGTGGACGTACATTGACGGAGAGCAGACTGGACAATTTCTGTACTGTTGCACCCTTTTGTCTCCAACTGGCCACTAGAAGTGAGAAATAAGACTGAAATCGATGATTTGGTATTGAGTCATCGCAATGTGGAAGAAATAGTTTAAATGAATGCCATGTGTACATTTCTCCTGTTCCCACCTTCTCTGCTTCCTCTAACTCGGCCTCTCTCCGCTGTTTCTCCTCTTCTCGTCTGTTTTTCATCATATCCACTATTTCGTTGAGTTTCTCCTGAACGGCTGTCACCAGGGTGAAGATCATCACCATGCCCATGTTTTCCTCTGCCTGCAGAGGAACCCCATAAAACACATTGATGGTACGGGTTACACTGGTAACAGACAGATACTCTACAGTGCATGGAGCCGATCAGACAGCAGGCCGCTAGTTACGTGTTCTCAGCTTCTGATTGGATAAACATACTGGTTGTCTATGGGAAGAGTAACAAGTGAATTAGCTCGAGAGGTATATGTAGATTAGTTCCAAAGAAAGCACTACACAAACAAAAGTAGAACTGTGAAAGCAGTTATATACAGTGGGTACGGAAAGTATTCAGACCCCTTTAAATTTTTAACTCTTTGCTTCATTGCAGCCATTTGCTAAAATCAAAAAAGTTCATTTTATTTCTCATTAATGTACACTCGGCACCCCATCTTGACAGAAAAAAACAGAAATGTAGAAATTTTTGCAAATTTATTAAAAAAGAAAAACTGAAATATCACATGGTCATAAGTATTCAGACCCTTTGCTCAGTATTGAGTAGAAGCACCCTTTTGAGCTAGTACAGCCATGAGTCTTCTTGGGAATGATGCAACAACCTTTTCACACCTGGATTTGGGGATCCTCTGCCATTCTTCCTTGCAGATCCTCTCCAGTTCCGTCAGGTTGGATGGTGAACATTGGTGGACAGCCATTTTCAGGTCTCTCCAGAGATGCTCAATTGGGTTTAGGTCAGGGCTCTGGCTGGGCCAGTCAAGAATGGTCACAGAGTTGTTCCGAAGCCACTCCTTTGTTATTTTAGCTGTGTGCTTAGGGTCATTGTCTTGTTGGAAGGTGAACCTTCGGCCCAGTCTGAGGTCCAGAGCACTCTGGAAGAGGTTTTCTTCCAGGATATCTCTGTACTTGGCCACATTCATCTTTCCTTCAATTGCAACCAGTCGTCCTGTCCCTGCAGCTGAAAAACACCCCCATAGCATGATGCTGCCACCACCATGTTTCACTGTTGGGATTGTATTGGGCAGGTGATGAGCAGTGCCTGGTTTTCTCCACACATACCGCTTAGAATTAACGCCAAAAAGTTCAATCTTGGTCTCATCAGACCAGAGCATCTTATTTCTCATAGTCTGTGCGGGCTATGCGGGCTTTCATATGTCTTGCACTGAGGAGAGGCCTCCGTCGGGCCACTCTGCCATAAAGCCCCGACTGGTGGAGGGCTGCAGTGATAGTTGACTTTGTGGAACTTTCTCCCATCTCCCTACTGCATCTCTGGAGCTCAGCCACAGTGATCTTTGGGTTCTTCTTTACCTCTCTCACCAAGGCTCTTCTTCCACGATTGCTCAGTTTGGCTGGACGGCCAGGTCTAGGAAGAGTTCTGGTCGTCCCAAACTTCTTCCATTTAAGGATTATGGAGGCCACTGTGCTCTTAGGAACCTTGAGTGTTGCAGAAATTCTTTTGTAACCTTGGCCAGATCTGTGCCTTGCCACAATTCTGTCTCTGAGCTCCTTGGGCAGTTCCTTCGACCTCATGATTCTCATTTGCTCTGACATGCACTGTGAGCTGTAAGGTCTTATATAGACAGGTGTGTGCCTTTCCTAATCAAGTCCAATCAGTTTAATTAAACACAGCTGGACTCCAATGAAGGAGTAGAACCATCTCAAGGAGGATCAGAAGAAATGGACAGCATGTGAGTTAAATATGAGTGTCACAGCAAAGGGTCTGAATACTTATGACCATGTGATATTTCAGTTTCTCTTTTTTAATAAATTTGCAAAAATTTCTACATTTCTGTTTTTTTCTGTCAAGATGGGGTGCTGAGTGTACATTAATGAGAAATAAAATGAACTTTTTTGATTTTAGCAAATGGCTGCAATGAAGCAAAGAGTTAAAAATTTAAAGGGGTCTGAATACTTTCCGTACCCACTGTATATATATATTCTAATATATACACACTGTATATATATATTCTAATATGTAGAGGAAGCCAGTGCTATGATGCTAGGACAGCCATGATCATGCCTGTTAAAAGACTGGCAGTAGACAACAACAACAACAACAACAACAACAACAACAACAAAAAACGTTGCAAAGCCATCTCGTGTGAACAACTCCAGATAGACAGATGGCAGGTTGACAGACCAGCAGTGGATACAGGATTTGGACCAGGAACCCATATCTGTTGAAGAGATAATATTAAGTTGAGACAGACAGACCTGCTGCTGCAGTAAGGTGAGGATGTCCTCCGCGTCGTCGTCCTCCAGGTTCTCCTGGGAGTGGATCTCCCACAGCGGAGGCTCATCCGGGTATTTCTCTACGTACGTGAACTTAAGCGTTGCTTCCACGACTGCAAGAAGAAAGCAGACAGCTTGTGTGATTACAGTCAGCTTTATTTTCACTTTACAAGCTTTCCAGTTCTGTGGCATGTTTATTACACAGCTTACACAAGTCAAATCAACTTTGGCATGCTATTTCCCTCACACTCACCATAATGTGATTATGTCCTTTTCAATTTTCACCTTTCAACAAAGCCAAAGGTGAGATTTCTATAACAATTGGCGTGCCTGCATTGGATGACATTTTTTGACTCAGTATACTCACTTTCACCATTTTCGTCTGCATCTGATGTCACAGTGATGGTGAAGCTGGTGGGGTCGTCTGAAAGCACTACAAACACACGTGGATTCATGTCATCATCTTGATATTTCATATCAATGAACAATCTTCCGAGGTTACTACATGAGGCATCATCACAGAATACATTTAATGTCGGAAGGATTGTCATGATACAACAATAACATGGATAAAAACTGTATATTACAGTGATATATGCAGAATATAAATGCACATGACCGTTGTATATGGTGCTCAGTGTGGGGAGAAGAGTTACACGGAATTTGAATGGAGTTTGGCGTAACTTAGTTATCCTACCATACGATATATACAGTAAAGGCCCACTGTCACAGCGTGTCAAATCAGTGCTGCATGTCTGACATTTACCTGGAGTACAGTTACAACGACACTGAATATATATACCACTGGGTGACAAAGGAATAGTTAGCTATTGTTGGATTTATCTTTGAGTAAGTAACGTTGCCAGTCAGCTAGCTGGCGCGCTAGCTTGCTAGCTAACTCCTGTCTTTCGCTTCTCCGTCTTGGATGACTTTGGTGGAATCCACACCTGTGTAAGAGTCTGGGTAGATGGACTCTATAGCTTCGAGTTCATTCCTTTGCTCTTCGGCGTAGTCTGTCATTTTGGCGTGGCTGCAGGTTATCTGGAAGTTGGACAAATCATCACCGCTACGTTCAAGCTAACACACACACTGGCTGTGCTGCGTGCTCCACAGTGGTGATGGAGGATATCGGTGTTCGACTTTTTTGGTCTGATACCGGTATAGTTACCGACCTGTGTAAAATGTAATTTAGGGGAGAGACAGCTGTTTGGACATTCTCATTGAACACATGTGGGCGTTATAACAAGCCACTTCTGTTTTGTTCAGGGATTCTTCACCTGCTTCTAGTGTGACAACGACAGCGCCACTTGTTTTAGATCCATTGGTTGGGTCTGCTTGGGTAATTCACAAAGAATTCGACAGTGTCACCAACTGGCAAAGGTGGGAACTGAAGGAGCAAACCTTCGCAATATACTTTTAACTATGAAGGTAATGTTTTGACAACTTTTCTGTTTATTTTCTGTTTATTTGTCTTTCTTGTCTTGTGAAAACTCTGAGCCATATAACATGAGTGCCTGTATTATGAACGAGTGTTAGTTATGGAAGTTATAATAACTCATATTCTTCTTTAAAATCAGAATCAGAATCAGAACACTGTTTGTGCATCACTTATAGTACTTTATAAACCTTGAAAATCATTTTATGAAGCCATATAAATACATTATGTATTGTGTTTGTAATGCATTATTTATAGACATGACCCCATCTACAGCATTTACACTATTCATTATTAAGGATTTATTAACATTTATAATTACAGTGGATTGACTGATTGAATATTGAGAAACTCAATTCCGTTTATTAATGACTACCAGTTCCTATGAACAGATTGATCAGAAAATAACGAGTAAGTCAAGATATCTGCTGGCAAATTGAAATAAATTAGTGGACACAAACGACTGATGACTGAAGAGAATGATGGACATTTATTGAGCAACAGTGAAAGGTTTTACACGTACACAGTAACAGAACGAACTACTGGCCGTCTATTTTTAGCGAGCACGGCTGGAAATGTGAGGCTCTAAAGTTTCAGGTGGAGTGTCTCTGCATCCTTCAGACTTCCATTAATATGGGAGAGGAGCAGCAGGAGTCGGAGGCGAATGTGCAGGATGTGGAGGAGGAAGGAGCATCTCTGGTACACAGCTCTGGTAGAAGGGATCTCGATCAGCTCCCTGGTAGATCTGGATGTGAAGTCCAATAGGGTCTGGAGGAAACCACAAAGAACATGTGTTGTATTGAAATAACATGCATCACCAACCCTCCATTAAAAGCACGGCTACCAAATATCTAACACTGCTGAACATCCGGCTGATCAACTCTACCTTGGGTTGAGACTAGTGGGAGGAAGATGAGCTCTCTCTGGTCCATGAAGTTCAGCATCACAGTCAGTCAATGTGTGGAGATAGCTGTGAGGAGAAAGAGAATGTGAACAGAATGTAAACAGAAAGGCAGCTTTCCTTCATCAGCCCAGACATATTATGACACAGCTATGTTTCTGTTTATCTGAGAGGTGATATTTACGAGTGTGTCTCTGGTCCCTGCTGTTCCTCTCTTCACATGGCGATAGGAGAGGAGGCAGCGGTGCAGGTGGATGGAGGCGGCTTCAGGTGGAGCTAAAGTCTTCAGGTGGAGGCCGAGGTTGATGGCTGCAGGTGAAGGTTCAGGCGTCAGGTGTCTGCGAGGGTCTGCAGGTGGAGGCAGCGGTGATGGTTGTTGGTAGAGCGTGTAGGTGGAGATTAAGATGGCAGCTGTCTGCCAGTACCTGCAGGTGGAGGCGACACCTGCAGAATGAAACAATGAAAGTAAATGGGAAATGGACTATACTTGTAGAACGCTTTTTTAGTCTTCCAACCATTTAGAGCGATTTCATCATTTACCCACTCACACACTGATAACAGGGGCCACTACTACTTTCTTACTGGTAGTCTGACCAAATCAATTCTATGTTTATGCGGTATATGCAATTTCTGATAATATAATTGTAGTATTATGCCTGGTGCCGCATTTTTTATATGTTATTTTGTCATTTGTATTCTAAAGTCATATTACAGTTTGCCAAAGCCTTCTTTGTACATCAAACATGAAAGGAATCAAGCAATATATGCACCTCATAGGAATCCTCATAGAAAACGTTGAATATACTGTTGTGATACAAGATGCCCCACTGGAGTTGTCTTTAAAACTATGATGGATGATAAATAAATAGATCTGGAGATGGGTGTGTCTGGACGTGTCATGTGACGTGAGAAAAGGCTTGAAACCTTTCCGATGACGCCATTGGCTCGCTTCCTCACGTCATGTCGTCGTGTTGCTGGTGAAGGGGCGGAACCCGTGCGTGTCATCGAGGGGGAGCTACCGAGCAGCAACATCCGAGAAAGCCCCCGAAGGATGCTCGTCTTTCAGGTGAGATTTAGCGGGATATAATGATGACTAATCCGAAGTTGAGGCGAACTGAAGTACTGGAGCACCTACCGCTGGTGGACAGCGACAGAAATAGGCAAACGGGTTCACTAAATGCTCACTCTGAAACATTAGCTAACCAGCTAGCGCCTCACGTTAGCTAATGTGTGTCAGCTGCTTTCAAATGGTTTCAGTAGCACACAGGCCTATAAACTGTCTAACCTGAAGCCTTAAGCGGGTTTCACTGAAGTTGACTTTACTAGCAGCTGCATTACTTCCTTCTCTGGCCAAACCTAACGCTGCTTGTTAGCGAGGAAGAAACTGTGGGATCCAGTGACCCGCATTTTTGCAAAAAAAAAGTCAATCAATCCCCACTTCTCTAATCTGACATACACCATAATGTATTCGAATGATATTGTATACATAGCTGATCATACACGATATTAACCTGTATGATGACATGGCCTTGTAGGACTTGAACTGTAATAATGTGGAGGTGTCTATGGGCCAGGTGAGGATGAGTAACGCACAGACACCGGGGTCAGGGTCTGTCAGGTCTCCTGCACAGCTCCAGGTGGTGGTGCACTGTGCTGCTCACTGCTGTGATAATCCCAACACGACTGACCATCGCTGCCCTCAGACTTCTGTCATGAGATGTGTGTGTGTTAGTATGCCCAGGTTGCATAGGACTCTGGGTTGTTGTTCTAACGTTACCCCCCTAATGTCTGGCAGTTTGCATTAAAACCACTAATGGTCCACTGTTGTTTTTTTAAACATTTTTAAAGAATAGTATCATATTGTCAGCTGCATGTTGTATAAATAGCATGGGGCACTAATTTTGAGAGTTGCAGTTGTACGAAAGTTTTTTAAAAATATATATATTTAATGAAGTTTTGTTTGTCTACGGACACGGACATGTTTTACTGTAGAACAGGAAAGTTCAGTTTTCAGTCGGTATTTCCTGTAGCAAAGGGTTCCGTGTTGACACACAAGTCTGCTGTGTCATGCGCTTCATTTCGGGTGTAGCGTTCTACCACAAAGCTCACGATTAGTTGTAAGTTCATTGCTCCAAGCTCTGCTGTGCTACTCACTGCTGTCTGACCTTTAGAGTTACAGGCCTCAGCAATTAGTTGATTGACTAAAGAACAATTGGCAACAATTTTGTTTTGTTCTTTCTTTCTCTTTTTTTTTTTTTTTAAAGAAAATAAAATATCAGAATTCTTTAGTTGCATCATTTTATTCTGTATAAGAGGGGGAGAATTCCCAGAGCTCTTTCTCATCAAGTGTTTTTTTTTGGTGTTATATTCTGACACGTTATAGACAAATCTATAAATTATAATCACCAGATGAATCAATAAAAATAGTATAATAATATAACGGTTATAGCCACACTCATGAAATATGTTTCCTGTGTGAAATGGCTTCCCTGCGCTCACTCCTTCAAGGTAGAAGCCTTGTTTCATAAACAATTTTATGGTTATTGAGGTTTGTTTTGATTTCAGGTTGGGGCTGCACAAATAATCATGATGCTTTGTCAAAATTGGATTATGACCTACTACAGCTTTCAAATTGCTGGAGTCAAAATATTTGTTAAAGGCAAAATGTGTGAAAATACCATTTTTAAAAAAAAAAAAAAAAAAAAAAAAAATGGTGTTGCTGCTGCAGAGATATCGTGGCCTAAACATCATATTTTACAGACTAAAGTAAACATCTTTGTTTGGTACAGATTCACACAAAAACTCACACCATAATAATTTGAAAGTTTTTCAATGAAAATGGGAATAATTATGTAAAAATGATAAATCCCTCTAATATCGAAAATCATATTGGATTGCAGTATGAGTCAAGATATTGACTGATATTTTTTCCAAATCGTTCAGCCCCGTTTCAGGTGCATTCTTTGGCTGGTGTAACTGTTGATAAAACCCGTTTCCTTCTTCCAGAGGACCAAGCCTTGCCTCTAAACTGCGACCCTCCTGCTCCTCTCCTCCAGTATGCGGTGACTGAGACTGAGGCCTGAAGGCGCAGTGGATCCGGTGGCAGCAGCGGGCGTCTAGCTTAGATGAAGGATGAAGAGCCCGGTGCACAGATGCAGGGATGTGGAGCACGGGCGCGGGCAGGGCAGGACCGGGGCCGGGACCAGCTGCCTACAGGCCGAGCAGCGCATCCCTATCTCCAAAGATGTCATCACTTCCTCCGCGGCCTCCGCCATGTGGTTCATCAGGGACCTCTGTGGCATCGTGTGCGCCGTCATCACCTGGCTGCTGGTGTTGTATGCAGACTTTGTGGTGCTGTTTGTGATGCTGCTGCCCTCCAAGAATCTGACCTACAGCATTGTGAACGGGACCCTGTTCAACATCCTGGCCTTCCTCGCCCTTGCCTCACACCTCAGGGCCATGTGCACTGACCCGGTAAGTAACTTCCACAACATGTCTTCTTTCAGACTACTGAAAAGAAAACATCCAAAATACACATTTAGATCTTTATTTTACTGTAGATAACTCTGATGACATCTACTGTGTGCCCATGTTTTTTTTTTGCCAGGGGGCGGTGCCAAAAGGGAACGCCACCAAGGAATACATAGAAAGCCTTCAGCTGAAACCAGGGCAGGTGGTCTACAAATGTCCCAAGTGCTGCAGCATCAAGCCTGACCGAGCACACCACTGCAGGTGAGGCAAGAAAACGGAGATGGAATCCTCACTTCCGCATTCACAACCCCAACCCCCTGGTTACAGCTGCAGTGTTGTGGTGCAGGGAAGATGCTCTCAGAATATAGTGCACGTCGCTTTCTACTAACGTTTAACTTGTGCACAGTTGTTTTATTTGTCGTTTTGGAAAGTTAAGTCGGTACAGATTTTATTTGAATCTCAACTTGCCGTCTCTCTCACAGTGTTTGCAAACGCTGCATACGCAAGATGGACCACCACTGCCCCTGGGTCAATAACTGTGTTGGGGAGAACAACCAAAAGTACTTTGTGCTTTTCACAGTAAGTTTCATTATGTCATAAACTGAAGAAGGTTGCCAATTTTCTGCTTTTCACAATAAGATGTTGCCATCAGATTGTAGTTAACTTGGAGGTCCTAACCTTTAGCCAGGTCCAGATTGCCGGTACGTGGACAGCCTAGACGTGCACCCTCTGACGACAAAATTGACTTCACACGGACCCTCGCGTACTTGCGGGTGAGCAAAGTACGCGAGGGTCCGTGTGATGTGTGCTAACTTTGTCTTGAGGAGATTCAGTGTTAGTGGCTGCTGTAATGCCTTACAGATGCAGATTGGAGGGATTACTCAGAATATATGAGAATAATATAGTGTATGTGATGAGTCATTCTTTATTGTCTTTTTTTAATTTTCTTTTTAAACCTAGATGTACATTGCATTCGTCTCTCTCCACTCTCTGCTCATGGTGGTCTTCCATTTCCTCTACTGCTTTGAAGATGATTGGACAAGTGAGTGTTTTTTATTTATATATATATATTTTTACTATTTAGCTGTCAATTGTTTTCATTCATCAAAAGAAAAGTCTTTCCTCAAGTACTTTCTACGCTGACAATGTTCTTTGAAATGGTTATGTCAGAAAGCACATTATTTATCAGTAAAATAGAACAATATGTTACTCTTAACTTTATACAGAAACGTACACATTCTTACATAATCAGTTTGTATTATTGTTATTAAAAAGGACAGTTCTTATTATTAATGTTATCTCTACCTATATGTAGTGTGATAAAGGCCTGTAGTTGTTCCTGATGTTCTCTGTGTCTCTGGGGCGCAGCTGCAAAATCTGTAGTTCTTCCTCACACCATGCGAGACGAGGAAGAACTACAGAGTGCTCCTCTCAGCTGTGGTAACTCTGGAGCACGATGCCGCTCCAACAGTTCCCTTTTCTCGTCACTTTCATGTTTCCACCGGCGAAAAATGGCATCACAAAATATGAGTGCAGAGACGGCATGTTTTCTTACTCTGTGAATTAAGGATTTATTTCGACCAAATCACAGTTGGTGATCATTGGAACAGTGGAAAGACTAACCACGACGTGTTTGCAGAGTTTCATTGTGTTTCTGTCCAACTAGAACAAAGTGTGTTTATGATGCGTTAACGAGGCCATTACGGTCTTAGTTTAGCGTAAGAGATAAACTTTAATTGAGAAGGTGTACGGTTACATTTGATGGTTTAGATGCAAGATGTTTTGCGAGTTTTTTTTTTGTTTGTTTATTTATCAACCGTAGCAAAAAGCCGCAGCTCCCGCGCAATGCATCCTGGTACATGTAGGCACAGACTATACAGCGCCGCAGCAGGAGAGACCAGCTGTCTCGGTCAATGCAGCGCGCACTGGGGATTTATCTCTTCACTACACTAACTGCTTTCCCCCACTTTCACGCAAGCACCATCAGCAGGTGACAAGAAACGCTTCGCATCCTCACTACACCGCTGCAGACGAGTCAACAGTAGAGCGCAGTAGTTCCTTTATTGTAGTTCCTCATATATCGCCCTCTTCTTTTTGCCCTCTTCACTTCTCTCCCTCCACTCCCCTCCATTCCCCTCCCCCAGAGTGCAGTTCCTTCTCTCCTCCAGCAACAGTCATCCTCCTCATACTCCTGTGCTTTGAGGGTCTCCTCTTCCTCATCTTCACCTCTGTGATGTTCGGCACCCAAGTCCACTCCATCTGTACCGACGAGACCGTAAGTGATCCATTGGGCGACCCGCGGTCCTCCTCCCTCTTATCTCACTACTTCCTTCTGCTCTCCTCCCTGCCGCTGCGGCCCCCCTTTCGCTTTTAGCGTTCGGCATCGTCGACCTCCTACTTCTAATTCAAACTGTCATCTTTCATCCTGCAGCCTGATGCAGAGTAAAGTGCAGCGGATTACTTGCAAGTCTTGAAAAAGAGTAACTGCCAAAAAGAAAGAAACTTTGATAGTGAGTGCTTTAAAGGGAAATGTGTAGTGTCTACGATCCGTTGTACAAATCAGCCACTGAGTTTTAACTTTATACTTTCTGCATTCAAATTCAAAGCTTGACAGGCATCTGTCTTTGGTGATTTAAGTGGCGTGTACCCGTCGGCGTCATTACATTATATCCGTACCGGTTAGACCCCAACCTCGGTCTGAAGGAGGGTCGGCTGAACGGTTCAGATAGAGCCCAGATGTTTTCAGGACATTCAGTCTTTGCCCACATATTCGGTTTTGGTTCTCGGCGGTTTCCCTCATTTTGGCAGTTACCTCAAAAGCACAGTCTAAATGTAGAAGAAAAAGTTTCCCCAAAACCCACGTTTTTCACTCCTTTGAACCTGCTGTCAGTTGGCAAATTGATTTTCTGGAAATAGAATTTTTCAAATATTTTCAGAGAACAACTAAATTAAAATATTAATGTTATCTTATGCTATTCATGTTTTTTGTTTTTTTTAATACCAGTTATGTTTGAAATGTGACAAAATGCTTATTTAGTTTTTTTTAGTCAAACTTTTAAATTATATATGTATGAATATCATTTCTTTACAAGGTGCAAACAATGGCTGAGCCATTATTATAAATCATAATCCAGATGTGTCTGAAAGGTGGAAGTTTTGCAGGTCATACATTTAACCCGTACGCCTCACTTTATCTTGACAAGCGTGAGCAATCAGTTCATGACTTTTCTCTGCAGCCACAGAGGTAGTGGTTCGTGTGTAAAACTACTTAAAAGATGCAAATGTGATTTTTAAAGAAAGGTGAATTTGTCCATGTATCAGTGGAAGAAGGAATCAGTAACCATCCTAAAACCATTCAGTCTATTGTGTGTATTGGAGCTCACCAAACCAAACTCCCTTTCCTGCTTTGAACTTCTTTTTGTCTGCAACTCTAGGTGAGATATATATATATAAGAGACATTTGATGTCTTAATCAAGGAGAAAGGGCTTTGCCATGTAGGGAACCGTACGACTCCCCGAGGGAAACACTGCAGGACACAAGCAGCTACATTATGCTTGTAGAGAGAACCACTGAGATACTGGGTTTTGTCGCCCCGGATGATTTTCAGAAAGAGTTCAAGTTTTCTTTTCTCTTTTTTTAACATTTAGTGGGCTGAAAAAGAAAAAGTCGGTATTTGGAATTTGGTTTGTGTTGCTGACTGGGTCACAAACAGCACACCAGCTGAAGTTTGGTTGTCTCTCATTTTCAGGGCATAGAGCAGTTGAAAAAGGAAGAGAGAAGATGGGCTAAAAAAACTAAGTGGATGAACATGAGGGCGGTATTTGGACACCCTTTCTCCTTTTTGTGGTTTAGTCCGTTCTCCACCCCTGACCATGGGAAGGCTGAGACCTACCAGTATGTGGTGTGAGAGCTCAGCGCGTTGAACGAGGCGGCCGGGTCAGAACCAAAGTGGGAAACCTCAGTCCAGCCCACGTAGAGCTCAGCTCCCCATGCTGAACACCATTTACATTGTATGTCCCACACATTGGCCATGGACAGCTTCCCATCTGCTTTTTGTTTTGCCATTCAAGTGCGCTCTCCGTTTATTCTTGTGTTGCCTTGTGCATTGAGTTGCAGAGAAAAAGAAAGCACTTTCATTTTGTGAATCCTGTTTGAAAGCACTGTGATAATTCTGTTTCTGTTGTTGTATCAGAAGCCCTTTTCTTTCCTTGAACTATGTTTACTCTTGCTTTCCCTCTTAGAGTTAGTTCAGTTAAATTCCCCAAAAAAGACTCATCGTCTCACTTATGCCCAGTGATGTCTGGCTTTGCTGGTAGTTTTAGCTCTCGCTGTTGAAACCGCCACCCCAATACAATGGAAGAGAATGGAATTTAATATATTGCTGCCACTAAAGAATGTCAGAGAAGAGTAAAAAGGTGCCTTCCACATGTTCCCAGAGCCCAAGTTAATGTGTTCAATTTGCTTGTTTTGTTCAATCACCAAGAAAATTCTAATCCCGGACAAATAAAACACAAACTATCTTCGTGGCTACACACCACTAGTGGTAAGTGGGGAAACATGTCTTTTTGTAATTTGGGTGAGTTGGCCCTTTTTAAAGCATCCTCTTGTCAGATAGTAATCAGTAGTGTTCCAGATATGGCCACTAAAATGGATTGGATGGTTTGGTTACAGTAGGTTCTATAATCACAATCCTTGTGGGAGCCATTCTGAAAATAGATCCATTCTTAAGGCCTTTACACACCGAGAGCCTGACAGATAAACAACTCGATAATGCAAAATATCCACACCCCAACCACTCAACCGACCCAGATCAGCGTCAGGCAGTTTGGCCATGGTGAAATGTTTTATAGCCGAAGCTATTTTTTGATTTTCTTTTAAGTAGTAATTACGTTTGCTGTCCTGGTTCAGACTACGGAGCCTCACATGTTCGTTCCACACAGCTTGATTGGTTGATGCCTTAATTCGTGGTGTGAAAGCTCAGAAAAAGTGTCCCAATAATGATCATTTTCTGCTGTGTAATATTCAAGTTCTCGGTGGGTAAAGGCCTTTAGGCTGACTCTTTGTAAATGATGCCAAATACAACACTTAAGAGAACAGTTTGCCAGAATTATTGTGGATGTTTGGTATAATATCTTAGCTATAACAAGTTGTGCAAAAAAGTTGTGCTAAGAGTCAAGACGGTGGCTTGTTCCACCCATTCATACAACACGTCGATCCAATGTTTCTCCCGATACCTCAACTCAGAGCATCTACCAAATCCATTCCCTATGTAATACCAGTGCTCTGTTTTTCCTTTTCCTTGGGATCATTTCAATGCTGCATCCCTATGTACAATATGTATTATAAATACAGAGCTCTGACCCCCCCCTGTGAAAAACCCAGAGGATCTAGACTTTGAAATGATTTTGATAACGTTATTGATGGTAAATGGATGGGTGGTGTTTAGTGTTGTCCCTGGATCAAAGAATATCTTAGTGGACTAACCAATTAGATGATTTAATTGTCAGATTTGTAAAACTGACCTCCTCCACAAAGCCTCATGCAAAAGCACCTCTTTTAGTGTCGTGTTTACCAGAGACAAGCTCATAAGTCTCTTGGAAATACATCATTCAGCATGAAAAAAAGCGTAGAAAATGACTAATTGACTAAATAAATCTCAGTCAACTGAGACCAAACTAAACAAAAACTGAGTTGACAGATCAACTAAGAGGGGGCAGCCCTAGTTGTGTTCAAAGTGTCCACAACTCACCTGTGAGACACTGGTCAAGTAGACGGTGTCTTACCATACAAGAGAACAGGATTAAAGTGTCACTCGTTAAGTGTTGTATTTGAGCCTCACATGACAGAGTGAAGTGTCCCTTTTGAGAAAACTACCTACAAGGCCATACAAGTCCCACTGTAGTTTAATTATGTGTTGAAAATGACTTTAATACCTACCTGTTGCCCAGGTGTGGAACATTCTCCCTGATTCCTCTCTGATACATGCTTGACCCCCCCCCCCCCACCCCCCCCCACACACACACACACACACACACACACACACACACGCGCGCACACAAGCCAGGGAGTTTTCGTAAGTTCCACCAAACAGAAAACTAAATGTCTGCTTGCTTTGGTCGTGGCAGTCTTTGCTGAATCATTCTTGTAATGCTTTATGGGGACATGAAATGGTTTCAGTTGGTACAGGTGTCGTCCTCATCTTGTCTTTCAGCAACAAAACACTGTTGTGAGAATCTTGTGGGTAGAGTTAACACGCTGTCAACAACCATGTCGTAACATATGCTCTTTCTCCCTTTTTTGAGGAAAGGTTTGGGCTCCCACCGTAACACTAACGACGTGTGTGTGTGTGTGTGTGTGTGTGTGTGTGTGTGCGCGTGTACGTGTACGTGTACTTGCACATCTGTGTGAGGACCAACTTGAGTTTTAGACTTTCAGAGTGACAGCGATTACGTTTTTGGCCGGTCGTCACTGGTTCAAAGCTTGTTTGATTGTACAGACTCTGTGTTAGAAAGAAATAGTGACGCCTGTGTCTCGGACAAAATGTTGCACTCGAACACACCACAAGAATACAAACCGATGGCCAAATAGCCTGTACGTTCTGGGCCTGCGCGAGAGGAATTAACTTTCCACACCAGCAGGTGGCGGTAGTGTGTATTCGTCACTCAAAAAGAGAAACCGGAAGACCTACTGTAGGACTAGATAAACAAGCCATTGTTATAATACACACTCATTGCGTTTTATTTCTTCTTATGCGCTGATTCGCTTAAGCTGAGCAGACAACTGAAGGGATCTCACTCACCGATTCAACATGCTCCATCACCCGAAAAAAGCCGCCCGCTAGTGCCAACGATAAGGGACACACCGCAAGAACTAGGGACACAGACGCTCACCGATGGCCTGACATTGGCCGACCTGATGTGGTTTGCGATGGTGAGGGTAAGGGGCTAGGGAATGCTTTTTAACAGTGAGAGTCCTCACAAAGATAGAAGTACAGGGATGTGTGTGTGTGTGTGTGTGTGTGTGTGTGTGTGTGTGTGTGTGTGTGTGAGCGAGCGTATGAACACTTGCCGGTGAAACACCCCTGTGCTCTGTGATGTGTTGACGTTGTGAGCGCTTGCCAGATTCATTTAACCCCACAGTCACATGATTATTTGGGAAAGCTTTGACATGTAATTCCTCAAAAAAAGGTAAAAGTATTAAAATGTAAATTGTATGAGGACTATGTGGAGTCAAAGGGAAGCGCCGTATAAAAATGTATAGCTCTGCATACATCCGATTGTGCAGCAGCTGGACGTAAGCTTGACTGTATTTCTGCACTATAGAGCGCTGCAGGAATGAGTCCTAACACTTGGACATGAGTCAGCATCTTTGCACTTCTGGTTTCCTCGTCTGGAAGATTTTTTATTTATTTTTATGAATTGGTCAGATGCCTGATGTCGTATGTGGCAACACAAGTTTAAGAGATTTTAACGTTGTGTTCTACGACATTAAATACCGTAAGTCAGTAAATACCCCTCTCGCGAATTTAGAAGCATTTACGTGTCTTAAAAAAAAGTGTCTGAACGAGACGACAAACGTCATCACTGGAACACTAGTCTGCCGTTAGCTTAGTGGTGGTGACGTGAAGTCATGTGACTGTGGTGTAGTTCTTTTGTAGCATAACATGTTTTTACTAGCGATAGCATTCGAGCTTCAAAAAAATCCTAGAAGTGGTGTCCATTTGTGAAGAAAACTAAATATTGAAGTATCATAAACGTTTGCCACAGAGTTTACTTTCTGCAATAATCTATAATCCAATGGAAGGATCCTATTGGCTTTCTGTCGAGGGAACCAGTGTGACGCTAACGTGTAACAAATGTACGTCATTCCTGCACCGCTCTATTCCAGCCTCTTTCAAAACATTATCTTTCATTATTCACATTTACACAAGTACTAAAATTGCAAATTGTATTTTATCATTTAAGATTTTCTCCTGTGTGAACTGCTCTGTTTCTGAAGTGTGCATTTTATTCTCCTATTCTTTGTTTACATGATATGCTGTGTATCCTTTTGTTATCCGAATGCATGGTGCAGGTGAAGGTTAGTTTAGTCATGTATGTGAAACACTGCCGGTGAGTCATCGCTGGTGAGAGTGACGGCGGTGGAGATGATTTGTTTTTTACGGAAAATTTTAATTCTTTCTAAATATTCTGGAAATATTTCAGCACATGCGCGGAGAATAAATACTTCTCAGTTGCAATGCAAAAACTGTGTTTGCTTGCTTTTTCGAATGTATTTATCTCTCTCTGATTGTGGAGGGCCCTTCTACACCCAGATGTGTTTCCACCTCTGTTTGCTGTGTTCCAGTAAGGTTACAGAAGAGGTTTCTGCTTTCCCTGCATACAGACCTCTCACACCCGCCTTGTCTTTCATTCTCTTCCATATGTTCTCTCTGTAAACTGCCTCTTCCCCGTGCAATGTTCTCTCTCCGCTCATGCGTTTGCTTTGGTTGATAACTCATTCTGCCAAAAGCTCTCTGAAGCAGACAACTCTTTGTAATCTTGAGGAGAGGTAAGCTTGCAACAGAGGTCGCGTTAGCTGTCCCATCGAGCCTTACACAATCACAAGCATGCTGATTTCAATTTGAAGGCCAAATTACGCTTCATTTCCTTTTTTTTTTCTTTTTTTTTTTAATTTATTTATTTTTTTTGCTGTTTCAGATTCAACTAAACATTATAAATGAATGAGTCAGCTGTGTGTGTGTAACAGGATGCATGCACCATTTTCACCATTTGACATGTTTGCTTCTTCCGCAGGGATTTTTAAAGTGCACGTGAATAATTTTGTACAGTGTTTTATTCATTTTGGGCATGTTTCTTAGAAAACAAGTGAATCAGAACTGATACAAAAGCTCTTAAAGGATAGACTTTTCCTATTGTATTACAATACGCATGTGTTTTATGAGCATTGAAAGAGTAACCACTCCTCCTGTCTATACTGGCCACAAAGAGATACTTTCACACGACTACACTGTAAAAGATGGAGGACAACATCCACACAGTCCTTGCACTGTACAAAGTTTAGCTGAGGCTAATATTAGTCTGTAGACAGCTGCGTTAGACAAATCAACTAACAAAATATGGTTACTTTAAAGAAAAATCAAGATTGAACAAATGAGGACATTTGTTGTTCATTCACACTACCTGCTTCATTGAATGACAAGCTATGCTAAGCTATCGATCCCCTCACTGACTCCTAATCAATTGTCTGTGAGGAAGATGGCGTACACAGGTTATAGGCACCTGCTCAGCTGTTAAATGATCTGAGTCCGAACACAATGTAGAATGTCTGCCGTACAACATTTGAACAAGTTAAAATACGCAACCGAGGGGTGAACCGCTAACGAAGTGCCTGTAGCTACCTAGAGCTGTTATATTTGAGAATGTCAAAGGATTCATTTAGCACCGTCTGTCTACCAGGGGCGCCGTTAATAACTGAGATGAATATGGGATGGGACTGTGATGGGTTAGCTGTTAGCTAGCTAATGTTAGCTATGTGTTGGCAGGGTAATGTAGTTAGCTACGGCGCTTTTAGCTTTCTGATGCATCCACATTCCACTGTAACACAAGTTGCATATTGTCATATGATTATCCTAAAACTGACATTTTAGGCTGTGACATGCCGGCATTGATCAAAACAATTGAAAAACCCCAGACACATACAATTCTGATGGATTGTACAATTTGGAACCGGTTCTCAACTGTATCCAGTTCTCGATTCCCGACCTTAGTAACTACGCATTTATAGGAACACCCTGGATTTTGGATTTGAACAGAAGATCGGTTTATTATGTAATTTCTCCCCAAGTTTTAAAAGTTGTTCAAATTGCAAATACAAACCGACATAACAAACCATAACCAATAGGTCAAAGTTTCAACATATCGTGACGTCTCGTCATCTGCTGGTCGGACTGTCGCAACATTTTACACACACATTAATGTTCCTTAATAACTTTGGTGATCTCTAGACTTTTCCTTTAGCGCCACCATGAAGGAATTGCCATGAAGTTTGTTTCTCACGTTCATGTTTCCTTTACGATGAGTCGCAACAACTTTGATGTTCCCTTTACCTTACAGCTCGGTCCATCATACCCATCAGCTTCAGCTGTAGTTTGTGTCACACTAGGAAGGGATTTATTTATGGCCAATAAGGACAGGAGGACTGATTACAGTGACCGATAACTCCTTCAACATACATACAACAAATGAGTATTGTATTAAATCTAAAGGCTTAAATTCTAAGCCTACAAATCATCTTGAGCCTGATTTGTGTCTGAGAAACAGGACCAGTCAGCTAAAATCATAGTGTGGTGTTGATGTTTCAGTCATCATCCTCGTGTCATCGTTTGTGTTTGATAGTGCATGTAGAAAAAGACAACCAGTCCTTTTTTTGGGGGGGCTTTCCTCCGTTCACCCTCAGACCCTCACTGTTGTGTCTTCACCAGGGAATCGAGCGCCTGAAGGGAGAGACGGGGAGGTGGGTGAAGGTGCCGTGTTGGGAGGCCATGGAGACGGCGTTTGGCGGCCCCTTCTCTCTGTCGTGGTGCAGCCCTTTCGCGGGGCTGAGCTGCAACAGGAGCCCGCCGGAGCACGTCCCCGTCCCGCAGGGGAAGATCATCGAGGAGGACATCATAGAGATACCACTCAACTAGTGCTGCCTGCACTCAGGAAGACATCTTCTCTGCCTGGCAGCACCTGTTCAGCAAGACATTCTGGAATGTGTGGACTTGAGACTTCATCAGGGCTTTCTAAATAGCCAGAATCCACCTGGAATTTTAATGTGTATATATATTTTTTATCTCAAAGAATTAATGTACGTGAAAATATCCCATATATGTCTCCTTCCTCTTCCAGTGTTCATGCAGCCACATGCGGGCAGTTAATGCAGATTTTGTGAAAACTTTTACCAAACCAGCATCGTGGTCCTTTTATAAATGTTCTGCCATTGCACACAGAAGGAATTCCTTCATTCCTTCCAGCTCCTTCACTTCTGCAAAGTGTTTGTGACTTGAGGTGAGGAGACGATGGATGTCAAAGGGCCTCGTTGAGTCGTCTCTGGTGAACAGCACTGAAGGTAGCACTAATGTGTCACTGGAGCAGTTTGCTTTAACCACTTTGTCGTCTCTGACGCCTTTCTGAGTTCACGTTTCTGCCTTCTCTGTCCTGACAAGGAAACATAGCAGCGTGGGGAGATGAGACTTTGTGTGACATATTGTTCACACTAATCTGTCCAGTTGTGTCTGGAGATGCCGTTTTCATCTCTATCCCTCTGTTGTACATCTGGAATAAAGGTTGTTGTATAATTGAGTAAACTTCTACATAAGGGCTTTAAAAAGGGTGCCGATGGGTTTTTTTAATCACGTTTTCCATATTTTAATAAATTGTGGGTTTAATTTTTTTATTCAAAATTCTATATAAATATTTCATACATCTGTACATTATGAACAGTTAAAAAAATTGATGCTGTTAATAATAAAAGGAACGGCAGTGAAATGAGTGACTTTTTTTTTTTACAAACTTACATGAAAAAATATTTACAATAAAATGTATCAAATTAAAATTTGACTGTTTTATTCAATAGTCTGACAGAAGAAGAGGAATGGTTTCAGTACTGCTGCACAGTCACACTCCACCTCTAGATGGCGCCAATGTGAACATTTCATCATTCGTGTCTTGACTTTGGATCAAATTGGCGCCCTCTAGTAATGCATGTTATTTAACAATTCCTGCTCACACCTTAACAGAAGCAGATATGATTATGGTGTAATAACTCGATATTTCACACTGTACACTATGTGGAGTTTCAATGCTCTAGTATTGTTTGGGGGGAACTTTACACATTTAACCAGCTCTTAATCCTAAATATTCGCACTGTGGAGTTTGGAATATTGTCCCATTGTTACAAGGACTTGTATCTGTTTTTGTATTATTGCCACCATTTTAATAACCATGTCACTGCTTGAAGGGGAAATGTGTAACATAAAACCACATGCTCCAAACTAATAGGAGGCAGCATGTGGCCTCTACTACTACTGCCTTACCATCGAAATCTACGGCGGGTTATATTTAAAAAAAGCCAACTATAAACTTTAGATTGGTAGCTGATGGTACTGAATCAGAATCAGCTTTAATGGTAGTACGTGTGAACACATACAAGGATTTTGACTCAAAACTGTATTGAATTGAATTCTCAAATGAGCTTCAGTATTTTTAAGGCATAACCCTAACTGAGGTTGAACAAAATATGTCTCAACATGTTTTTTCATAATTCTGATAAAAATATTTGGGAAAATATCGCCAAAAGCGATGAAACTGATCAATATATTGACTCAACCCATAGGTGTACAAGAGCATAACACAAGCACTCTGGAGATGGGTTCAATACGAAGTAGTTTTAGGTGGAAGGTTCACAGACACCTTTTTTTTAGGTCTGTCGGCACTGTTCAGGCCATCTAAATGATAAAAGAAACATTGTAAAAGTTGTTTTATTTATTTCATTTTTTATATAAGCGTGGCCCAAAGTGCTTTACAAAGTAAATAAATTAAACACAGGAAGGATCAAATGAAAACAGACATAATAAAGAGAATAGAAGTCAATGAATAAAAGCAGAGAGTATTGCACAAACTAAATAAAGTAAAACTACAGTTTGGTCAGACGTGTTTGTGATGCTAATTAATAGGCTAAAGATCTGAGTCTTTGGACGTGTTTTTAAAGGTATTGATGGAGGTGGAAGCTGTAACTGTTGGTGTCAAACTATTCCACAGTTTAGCACCAACAGCTGAAGAAGCTCGATCCCCTTTGGTCTTTAACTTGGCTTGAGATTGGCTACCAGATCATGGGGGATGAGCAATGTAGAGATGTAACCGTGTGCCACTCCATGAAAGAATATGTGAAATGAATCTGTACTTCACTGGTAAAGAAGGCCGATACATGGGGGGGGACGGTCCGGCTTCCTGGTAGCTGTGGGGAGTCTTGCCGCTGCGTTCTCAACAAGTTGCGGGGGAGACGAGGGGGACCGATTCCTACAGAGGGAGACTCGCAATAGTCGAGGTGAGAGGAAAGTCTCTAAATCCACAACATGCAGGAATGAAGAATGTAGAAAAAGCCAGAGCAAGTGGGTTAGAGGGACATCCAACATGAATGTTAAAATCACCTCTAATGAACAGGTTATCAGATGTAGTGACCATGAAAGGACAAACATTGGACAGACTGTTCAATCTTACACAGCGAATCCACTTTCAGACATTTAGCAGCACAAACACAGCAGCGATAACGGCTTTTCCACGACATGCTTGACGGCGTCTTCCGACTTCAGAGTTCCGTGTGACAGACTGCGATCCGAGTCCCAAAGCTGCACACGGATACAGAGTGACAGGCATCCTTTAATGTGGTGCAACAATGGTCCTGTGTGTCCCCCCCCCCCCAAGATTAATAAGCAGGGAGTCTCGTTCGTTATGTGGTCAGCCAGGTGCTGCAGTGCAGGTCTGAGGTGGGATGTAAGAGAGGAAAAGTCTAGAATCAGCTAGAACTGCGTGTTTTCTGCAGCAGAATGCACCATCGGCTCTGTGCGACGTGGTCTACCGTCTGCCTCTGAGTGAGCTGTGCTACTTGTCTTTTTTGCCCTCCTCCGGCGAAAGTGTCCGGGGCGCAGATCCGTGAAGCATCAGCAGTCCGCACAGCGTGAGAGAGATTCCCGCCCACCACAGAGCTGCGTGGCTCTCTCCAAAAATCAGCCTCCCCAGGACGGCCTGGACACATGAACAGAAGATAGACCTTTAATGCCTCATGCTGCCGTGTACATTTCCTTTCAGTACTGTTAGAAAGTGAATTGATAAAGTGAGCGGCCTACAAGAGCCTCCACAGGAGGTGGAGATGCTTACTGAGGAGACGAAGTTGGATGCGGTGGTGGTGACCGTAACCCTGGCCGAGGAGGAGCAGTGTCGGAGGGCCTTGGAGAAGAAGGTCCACATGACGGCGTTGCAGGTGAACAGCAGGCCTCCGCACAGCAGCCGCAGGGGGATGTGGAGCTGCAACAGTTCAGAAAGCAGCAGTCAGCCACGCAACCACGGCTGACAAATGTCTGCATGTTGTTTGTATATCATGTTTTGGCATTAGCTTATGTCACAACCTGAGTATAAAGGCGGTATGTTCCGTCTCCTCAGTGGAGGAATAACTTAAGCTGGGTTCAAAATAACACAAAATAATACTGCAGCTGCCTCTACAAAGTGCGTATACTGTTGCATGCAGCATGCATGTATTTCGGACGTACAACTCCGTCATACCGTGGGATCCTGAACTTTGACCCTCTTGCTCTTATATCTGCTGCGCAAAGGATTGTGGGACAGAATAGCCAGAAAAGCATGCTTAGTGTGACGGAATGTAGTAGAAAATCCTTTCGGTATACTGCATTTGACATACTATGTAATGTGACATACTAACTGTGCATTCCAATACCCATACTATCATACTGTTTAGTATGCCACAAAAAGATTTAGTATGTCCCAATACATAGTATGTCATAGTAGTGGCAGGGACCTGTCAATCATACTAAGCCCCGCCCTAAAGCATCCCCTGCTTTATGGTCTGTTTGACTCTAAATGGACCATAATTTACTAAATGAACATCATGCTGTATTGAAGACTTAAAACTAGAGATTGAGACCATAAACTGATGTTTACAATGTCAGAGTCATTTTCTCATAGACTTGCTATGAGGAAGTATAATGTGAAAAATGATATATACACCATGGAACAGTATGTACTAAAAGTAAAAGTGAGACCAAATGAGAGTTTGTTCTGTGTTCCAGGAGTAACAAAACGAGTGTTTGGTTAGACTGTTGTGTACGTCCACTGAACTGCCAGTACGTAAAGTTCGTCTCACCCAGTCACATGCTGAAGTTCCACCGTGTGTTTGAGTCCAGCCGCTGAGCCCCGACTCACACATGTCTCTCAAGTAGTCTGCACCGAGTGACAGCTTGGCAGATAACGAGGCAGCGGCACCCAAAAAGCCCGCTAATAACGCATAAACAGACCCCGAACTCATGTTTGAATGACACACATTACCGGAAAAGGAGTCTATAGTAGTTTCACCGCTGATAGCAGTGTCAAGACGTAAACACACGTATGACAGACCGTGGTAGAGATTTTCAAAACAAAATCCGACTTGAAACCGATGGCTACACAGCCTAGACCTCACACATGTAAAGGATAAGAGAACCACATATTACAGGCATTTGATTATTATTTTTTGTCTTTTTGTGCGGTGTCTTCCGAAAGTGTCGCATTCGGTGCAGCTGTATTCATAATGACAGTAACGTTTCCTGAAGTTGCCTGAAGATGCCACACAGTAATAATAGTAAGCAAATATGTTCTCCCAAAAATACTTAAGACCTTGTCAAAATACATTTAACCTTAATAAGTCATCGAACTTAATCACAACAACAATGTCCTTCTGGTGTTCCCGATAATTGTCACACGACGAAATGTACGATTTTATCTTGAAGACAACTTCCGATCACATTGCCGCCGATTTACTTTACTTACACAACATGAACCAATCGCAGTAGCTTCTGAAGTCACGTGACTCGCAGCGGCACATCTTAATGACGTATCCTGTGTTTTGGTGAGACCCTGTGCTTGTCGAACAATATATTTAGGGCCTGTATTTGGTTTGGGTGTCTGTGCTGTATTTCTCCTTTTGCGATGAACAAAAACAAGGCCAGCGGCGTGTCGTGGGTGAAGCCAGCGGAACCGTCCTTTCTGAAGAAGTTTAAAAATGACGTCGGCTACAAAGAAGGACCGAATGTTGACACTAAGGTATGTGGCGGGTTGGCTAGCTCTGTCAACGTTAAGCTAGCAGCACATATTTTATTAACGTTAAAGTTAGCTCATTTGAGTGGAGTCGTAGCGGTTGCTGTCTCTTCTACCAGCTTTGTGTTATATTGTAGTGGGTTTTAGTGGCAGTCTGCTGATTAAATAATTCACTAGCATTGAGACAAGACACAACCACGCGCATTGGACCCACGAGCCGTTCATTCAAACCGCTTCATCTTCTCTCATCCACTCTTAACGTGGATAACCGAGCGCGGTGAGTGAACCTCTATTAAACGGAGCTAGTGCGCTCATAGGCTGGGTGTCCCGCTAAAGGAAACCCTTTGTCTCTCTTTTACACCCCCCCCCCCCCCTTCAGCGGCAGGTGATGCCGACACTAGATGACGACAGCGGGAGTGATCGAGAGGACGAGTTGCCTCAAGTTGTGGTTCTAAAAGGAGGAGACTTGAGCGCAGAGGACCTGAAGAACATCAAGGGCGACACACGTCCTGCAGAGAAAGGTGAGACAGACCGAGCATCAACCATTTATCCTAATGTAAAGTGGGCCCCGTTTGTTGTACTAGACATGCGGAGGGTCAGTTGAATATTTTAATCACTGCCGATAGCCTCGGTGTTATACTGCAAGCTCCTAAAATGAAAAACCACTGTCTTTGCACACACATTGGAATAAAAATACAAAACAATGAATCACACACATCCATCCTGTCCCGCAGATGACGAACCTCCTGCCGACGGTAAAATCCTGTTCAAGAAACCCGCCAAGCGCTCCTCCGACAAGTTCCAGGGCATCACCGCCAGCTCCAGCAAAAAGAAGAAGAAGAGCGATGGGGGAGAGAAGAAGAAGAAGGTAGAGCAGCAGCAGGAGGAGGAGGATGATGATGTGGTAGAGGAGAAGGAGAAGGAGGATAAGGAGAAGAAAGATGAGAAGGAGAAGAAGGAGGTGAAGTCTGGAAAGACAGTGAAAAATAACAGCCTTCTGTCATTTGGAGACGACGAGGATGACGAGGACGACTAGATGTTGTTCCACTGTCACTGAGCCCTGTGACAAGAGGAGTCAAAGTGACGTTTGAATATTAATGCTCAAAATGTTTCATAATATTGGCCAATAGGAACGGGGGGGACATAAACAGATACTGTCTTGAGTTCATCAATGCAGCCTGTCCATTCTGTAGTTGTTTTAAAGGACAGTGCCAGTATTTGTGCACGTCTAAGCCCACTGACTACAAATAGTCCATTGCTGACAACTGCTCTATTCAGTTTAGTACCAAAAAAAAAATCCACTTTCAGAGATTCAATTGGCTTCATCCATCAGATTGAACATCTTGATTACCAGATTTAGATTTGATTTAACTCCACTTGGTACATTGAGAGGCTCAGACAGCGTCGAACAGGAACAGCTCGGGACAACGCTAACTCACCTTTGCCAAAAAAAAACAAAAGGTTATGTAATGTTCACTCTGACGTTGACTGTTTACCTACCTCAAACAAGTTTCAAGTCTCTATACATTGTGAGTTTGTGAAAGCCCTTTGAGACATTTTTATTTTAGAAATATTGAGCTATAACGGTAAAGTTCACTTTAAGTTGATTTTCAACACTGACGCCTGTTTAAAAACCTTTGGTCAACAGAAATTTAGGCAATTTGTAGTCAATGGGCTTAAAGAAGGGGAAAAAGCACCTGTGTGGTACGTCCTTTTTCATCAAACATCTGGCGAGAGAACATCTGCAGCAGTCAGTGAAATGGAGTTAAAACAATAAAATGAGAGCAAGGCTGCTTTTGCCGTTTGAAGGTGCTCAAAACATTCGGTTGGCAGTTCTACACAAACTATGCAATTTATTCCGATATATGGAAATCAAGCAACTCCAGGTGCAAACACTGGGAGACTTTGGTTCGAGTTTTCTGCCAAATTTGACCAGTCGTCGATCATCTGGGCGACTAGTTATTTGCAATAATCTCCTTTGTTGGAAAGGAAAAAATAAAATAAAAAATTTGACACTTTATCTTTTATGACAAAAAGAAAGTAATATTCTTGAGGTTGAATCCAAACAGTGACGCACTTTTGAAGACTTTTTCCTGTGCTCTTGGTGCCTTCCACTTTAGCGAACAAAGCAATGGCAGACTCCACCTCAGAACATTTTACTGATGCTCCTCACACATGCGTTAAGGTCCTCAGCCCCCGTCTGTCCGTATCTCTGTGGCGTCGTCTCAACCGTACGTGTGTTTTTTGCGAGTAGCGTGGATGTGCTCATTGTAGAATTCAGTCGATGTCTTGAATGTATATTCTAGCTTCGACAACGGAGCTGTAAGTTTGTAGAAACCATGCATTCTTGTCAATGCAATCGTACGTATTCTTTTTAATGTGAACTTGTTTTTATTGTGTGCATTTTTTAGAGAATGGTCACGGCTGTAACATTTGAAACTGTAAGAACATTAAATAAACTGAACATCGTGTGTGTGTGTGTGTGTGTGTGTGTGTGTGTGTGTGTGTGTGTGTGAGAGAGAGAGAGAGAGAGAGAGAGAGAGAGTTAAACTCTACTGAGGTGCGTTCACTGACTGTAGGTGTGTACAGTATGTCCTGTGTCGGGAAAGGTGCATTTTAAATATATACAGTAAGTAGATGCATATGAGCTAAAAGAACAAAAAACAACGGGTGTTATTTCAACCTCTTTATTCAAAAAAAGGCATGTTTCATTCTCACACCTGCATCCAGATCATTACAATTGATGGAAGAAACCTCGACTTAGAAAATCAAAACCCGGACCGGATCCTTGCATTTTCCTGATAGGACGCAGCCTCCATCGTCCATGTAATAAATACACTCACTGCCTCTGAGCTCTGGAAATCATACGTTTCGTTTTTTTCTGTTAAGGCCAATGCTATCCTCTCCACCTGCGCTCCTCAGACAAAACCTAACAGAATCAGTCGTTTCTTGATATATCTTCAAGAAACGAGAATAAAGAGGATTTAGAGGATAATAGGAAGCGTTTGTTTCACAGAGGGGACAAATTACTAATCATAACAGATCACTTATGTTGTATGAAGACAGAGAATAAGCAGTGAGGGCAGAAACAGTCTGGTATCTGCCTAGCGCAGTGGAAGAGAACAAAAAGAAACCGGGCCTCACTTTGGACTCAAAGACAGCGGACTGACGGAGGAACTGGCGCCGCTGCTTTCCATTCACGTTGTTGTGAAACTAGAAGAGTGTGGGTTAAATACTGCTGGCCACGAAAACGTGTTTTAAATTGGAGCAAAATGATTGTTGCACTTCAAATGTTTTCTAATGATTACACAGGCAGATGTGGCAGAAACCCCCAGTTAGGTTATGTTACGATCAACAACAAAAAGAAAGCACCCTCAAGTAGTAGTGACTCCCGGGTGATGTGCAGCTACACTCCCGTCACAGTAGCGCTCGATCTTACTCTAGTGCAGCTCAGTAAACCTGCAGCCAGAGTGATCATTCAAACCGCTTCATGTCTCAACCTGAAGCTCAGAAATGCACTCCCTGGTGGACGGTCCTATTCTTCCCTAAAAGCATCATTATTAATAAAGATATGTTATTGGGTCGTACCAACTGAACTGTGACTCTCTCGTAGGTCTGACTCGGTCCTGAGCTTCAGTGCGGGTCCACATTGTACGAATGATACGAATAAGAATAACACGCACTAATTAAACGATTATTCTGGTTTGGTACAACTCGACTCTTTCTAGTTCAGATCATATTCAACTCGTCTCAGTCATCGCTGAGATGTGGGAGCACGGCGACGTCACGACAACTAAGTGTGAGAGGAACACGAGCGCTAGCAAACAGCTGCATGGCGTCTTTACTCTGCCGTGTTACACACCGATAGTGAGGAGGTGTTACAGAAGTGAGCGATTATGAGGCATGAAGGATCTCAGGAAGTAAGCCATCCTGTGCATTATGGGAATTGTAGGATCCAGTGCTTCTGGAGCTAAAACTACAAGGCGCTCAATTTATGGACAAGTTTGTTTTTAAATCGGTCTCTTGTGAGTCCCCCGACTATGATGAGCTGCTGGAGTAACCCTTTAATTATAAAGACAGTGTAGAGGAAAAACTGTGAGCGCGCACAACTACGGCAAGTAGAGTGAATTAAAGTCGAACCAGGAAGCAAGTCTCTGGGATGAATACCCGTGTTTCTTGGGTTTCTGACATTCGGAGGGTCTCAGCAGTTAACTCGCAAAATAAAATGATTCTTTCTGAAAGGAAAAAAAAAAATAATGGACCTAATAATAAACTAATGTGAACCTTCAGCGCAGCAGAGGAAGGTTGTATGACGAGTGATGGCTCCTCCTTGTTGGCACATACGTGTACATGCATGCTCCGGTTAATGAAGGGGAGGTTAAAGGAAATGGAACACATGAGAACAAATAAAAGAAGAAGCAGGTTGGTACACTGAATATCTATGAAGAATCAAATAAAGTCCATTCCAGTCATCCTAAAGTCTCTTGGCTTCAGTCTGAGGAGGTGGGGGGGGGGGGGGTTTCAGCGCTGACTCGGGGACTCGTGTAGGACCGTGGTCTGGGTCTCTGTAGGCTCCCCTACAGGGTGCATAGAGCAGTCCCTGCATTAAGGACAGCTGATCTCTCTCTCCGTCTCAGAGCACATTCAAGTACAAAAAAGAAAAGCGGGTCAAAGGTCACAGTTCCAGCATGGGGGTGGATCTGGGACGAGCCAACGCATCACCTTGACCCCGCTTATCAGGTCAAAGGTCAGCTGGGGGGTTGGACACATTCTCTTAGGCGGTGGTAACATTTCCAGCCTGGACCTCCGGGTGAGTGTTGATTCGGTGGCTTTACTGTTGCTGCTTGGTTTGGTTTGTTGAAAGTTGTTTTTTTTTTGTGTTTTAAGATTTTCTCTCTCCTCTCCCGTCCCACAGTGTGTGCCCCTCGGTCGGTGGCGGACGTTCTATAAAGACTTCTTGGTCAGTTTGCGGCCCTTCCTCAGGGAGAGCTTGTTCTTGATGTAGCCCCGCTTCCTCTTGGCGGTCTGCAGAGGAGACAAGGAGACAAGGAGCAAAGGAAAGGAGAGATCAAGGCTCGCTCTCACCCTCTTCACTCTCAGAGGGAAAATACATTTCCTGCTCAACTAGATTCACCTTTCTTCAGGTTTTTCAAGTAAAACTTATTTTTCGTATCAAAATTTATTGTTTAAAAATAAACTCCTGAACTTTCATTTGTATTTTATGTTCTCAGAAAAAGGTTGGATTTACTGCATTTTTCTGCTTGTGTCAAAAGCCTTTCAAGAGTTGTTTGACCACTCAGAGCCACCGTACATGCAAGCTGATTCACATAGTTTGCACAAAGCGCTTTACGACAAACAATGGAACAATAGAACCGTTTTCTACAGACAGCCATACATACCTTAGATGTGCTGGCAAGACAATATATACACAATGAAATATTTAACCATGAACCTACATTAATCGTATTAATAAAACATCATTCATATGTGAAACTTTTAAATGTTTCTGCCCAAAGGAATTGTGGGGTGGAATTATGTCCTTCCCTTTGGTAAAGGAAGCTCCTTTCCTTAGCATTTAAGGAATGCTGTGGTCGGGGGGCGACCGTGGCTCACTGGGTTAAGAGGGTTGTCTGGTAACCACAACGTCAACGGATCCCTGACTGGGACTGGGATGTCAAAGTGTCCCTGACAAGACACTGAACCCCTAACAGCTGGCAGGGAGACAAATTTCCCCCTTAACGGGATCAATATAGTATAATAAAATAACCCAGCATCATCATTACTTTATGGGCGACTGTAGCTAAGTGGGTAGTCGGCGGTTCGATCCCCGGCTCTGCTAGTCGATGTGTCCACTTAACCCCAAAGATTCATTGCTCCCGTGCCTGCGGTGATAGAACCTGAATTGTAAGATAAAAGCGTCTGCTAAATGACTGTAATGTAATTCAAACCGCTCTCATCATGGCGGCCACTTAGATACCTCAGTGAGGAAGCTTCTATGCAGAAAGGACTTTTCCACCGCAGCACAAACAATACAGAAAATAAAAACATGTCTGAAGATGGATTCGAGCTTCACCTCGGTAGTTTCTTGTCTACAATCAAGTTACACAAAAGGTGCGAGGCTTCCATACCAGATCACGAGGTAAACAAATAAACCCTTTGGGAGGGCTCGGGTGAAAATGAAAATGGATTTTGCCCTATCTGAATAACTGAGTGCACACGGTTGTTGTGGCCTCAGGTTAAATGTGATTCAGTGTGTTCTATGTTAGTCTGGACTGGGTCCGGCGGTTACCTTTTTGGAGGTGTACTTCTGCTTGGTGGTGTCGGCGCCCCGCAGCTTGTGCTCCACGCGGTCCCTGTTCTCCTGCTTTTTCACCTTATAGATCCTGACCAGCCAGTGCTCCGAGGTGAAGGCTTCCTCCAGGTGCTTCAGCTTTATGTCCTTGTTGCCGATCTCGGCATTGCGCGTCCGGTCGAAGCCCGGCGGCGTCCGGAAGTCCAGCTGAACAGAGACAAAGACCAGATGAAGTTGATTTTGTCTTTTGAGATCTATTATTGCGTCACTTCTAGAAGTATACGCTGCAGTGCAGATAGATACGCGTTAGCGACGGCGACGTACCTGCATTTCTCCAAAGCGGTAGTAAGACATTTTGTACATAAGGCAGTTGAGTAGCGTCGGGGAGCCAGCTTTGTCCACTCTGAACTCTCCCTGTGGTGTAAAGTAGTCGCTCTCCTGGAGTTGAGAGGCAACAGAGAGAGAGAAAAATAAGTGACCTCACACACACACACATTTTGATCTGTGATCTTTATTCGATTTCGCACCCAAACAACTCGGCCCACAGATCCTTGATTTCCCTCAGCACTTCCCTCCCTCAGAGGGGAGAGAGAGGATCAAACATTCATATGAATTCCACTTAGCAGGCATCCACCGTCTCTGCGATAAATATTTAACGGCTGCAGAGCGCTCTCTTTCTCCTACGTTACCCACTAAAAACAGAGTTACAGTCTGTGTGTCTGTGTGTGTGTGAGACGCCTCTCTCACCCTGATGTCCCTGGGATGCTCCCCCTCAGCGATGCGCACCATCCACAGGAACTTGTTGATGTCGTCGCCCGAGTAGCCGATCACCCCGCCGAAGATGATGAGGACGTAGTCGACGTCCAGCGACCTCATGATGTCATAGGCGGTGGTCTCGTTGGATGACATGGCTTTGCCCACCTGAGAGGGACACCAAGAACAACAAGGGTTTTACGAGGTCACGTATAAAACTAGGTGAATATTGAAAGGGCCACTCCGTTGATTTTACACGAGATCAGTGTAGTGAAGGTCTTAGAGCTTCACCCACATCAGTGACTAAGAGTCAGGATATCTCAGTACGTCTGCTTCTCTGAGAGCAGTAAGCAGCATTAAATCACTGGACATCCCACTGCAGTGATGCAGCGTTATGTCCACTTGGTGGTGCAATGCACTAAAGGCATACAATCAATCAACACTCTTGAGTTCCACCAAGTGCATGTAAAAATAGAAATAACACTCAGCCAGGAGCTGTCAAACTATGTAATCATGGAGCGAGACAAAGTCAACAGCGGTAAGAAAGCCTGTAATGGATTTGCATGTGGATCTTTGCCAAGTTATATCTCAATCAATCACACACTTGTTTCATTTGTTTACCGTTTTCAACAGCGTGACAAAAGTAGATCAAACAAGTTTGAGGAAGTTTGCACGAACCGTTGTTGATTTATGACCAAATTTGCCCCGGGCACAAGCACATGGTTGGAAATAGAATCGACCCCCTTATTGAGCGGTTAAAAACTGTTTAACACACGTGGCTCAACATCGTCATCAAATCTGTCCTGCGAGTTTCGCATTCATTCAATACTGGTCCGACTGAATGACATGTTTCAGGTCAACAATGTGAAATAACGATGTGACCATGTGGAAGGCGTCGGTCTTAGCGACGCGCCTACTCAGCTGAATCTGCACTTCCTCTCGGCTTAACACAGCTTTGAGTTTCAGCTCAATGTTTAGCTGTCTGGCACACACACTTACCGTTTTGTTTACCGTCTCATTTTGACATGAAAACAAATCATGTTCTCACAGGTTGAAACTGATCCTCCTGTGTGCCCCTTTAATCAAAGGTCATCATGAAAGAGATCAAATGTAAGCTTGTAGCATTAAAAAAGGCACAGCGGCTCTCACCAGCGCTATGTGACTGTTGTTCCACGTGTTGTTGTCCACCAGCGTGGTTCTGTTCGCCATGCCCGCTATCTGGTAGCCGTAGTCCCACCAGGACATCACTCTGACATGCTCGTCCGTGTTCTGCCTCAGCCAGTAGTAGGCCTCCCTGAAGTCGTCCAGGATGTTACGGGAGCTGGTGGAGTTATGGACGGGTAGGTAGAGGAGGGTAGATAGATCAGAATGAAGTGTGTTTGTACATTGGCGATATGATTTTACTGAAGTGAAACCGGTATCACTGTGCCTTAGAGGGTCAGTTCACCAAAATAACTAAAAATGCATTCACCCGATCTCTAATAGTACCTATCCAAGCAGGGAGTTTGTTTTGTGTGAAATTGTCTGATGATATCCATCTCTGAGATTTCTGCCACCACCCCAGCAATATGCAGACAGATCATTATATTCACTACATGATGCTACAGTGTTTCCTGTGATGTCTGTTGAGAGGAGTGTCTGTGTGGATCAGCTGTGACGGGAAGGTTTGCAAAAGATCAAGACAGACGGCTACAGCGTGAACAAAATAGTTTAAAGCAACAGGGAGAAAGATGCAGAACCATCTGTGCGGTACTGCAAGAGACGGTGTCTTCAGTAGATAGTATGAATAGTGATGAGAACACGGTGCGAGGGTTACTGGGAACACAGCTTCTGGAAAGATGCGACTGTTGAATTTTACAATGTCACTTCTTCATTGCTGTGAGAGTAAACAAAAACACCACGGAAATAGAGTGAAGGCAGAAATGATTTAATATCTCCAAACCTAAATATCTACAGTATTATTCTCACCCGTCGTTGTTGTATGACGCCAGGACCACACTGGGGCTGGAGTAGGCGTTGCTGGTGACCCAGGTGCAGTGGACGGCAAACATCATGAGCAGCATCAGCATCAGCATGGTGACTATGGACTTGATGTTGGGGCCCAGGCCCTCCTCGGCCTTCTCCTGCTCTGACACATGTTTGCGCACCTTACCGGCCTGCGGAGCAAAGCACACGCCCACGGGACACCATGTGTAAAGGTTACTTAAACACTTAAGACGGGGGGCTCTGTGGAAATGAGCCGAGGACACAGCAGATGATAATAATTGTCAGACTGCTGTAGCTGTTATATGGCGTCCAGGTAAAACCAATGACTGTATATAAGAAGTGGGCGTAGTCATCTTGACGTCACCCATTGGCTTGTGAACTGCCGTTTAGAAGCTTCGAGTTTGACAGTGTGGCCGTCGCCATCTTTTTTTTTTTTTTTTTTTTGCAACTAGTGAGCGGAAGTGACCACATTAGGACTGAGGAGGAGTGACATAGACACCGTATACGGCTCTGCTAGTGACCGGTCAATAGATATCCTGAGATACCAAAGAGCATCAGGTAGTGGAACAACCAAAGCAAAACAACAACAACATCTTTCAGCAGCATGTCTTCCTCTGTAACACGAACATCAATCTACAGTACGGCAACGCATTCAAACAACAGGACATGGCACGCGTTCCGGTGGAGGCCGACCTTGTCGTAGAGGTTGCCGGCGTTCTTCCTGTCGTCCTCGTCGCTGCTGTCCTCGACGGGCGGGCTCTGCCTCTTCATGTCGTCTCCAAGGTAGTGCTCGAAGACGCTGGAGAAGGCCACCGCCGACAGCATGCACACCACCGGGGTCAGAGTCAGCATCAGGCGCACCATCACGCCGGCAAAATAAACGGCGCTGATGGCATACAGGGCCACTGGTGCGAGGAAAAAGCAGAGAGAGAGAGAGACTAGGATGTTACGAACCAAGCTCTTGGAGAGTTTGACCTCATTTTAAATACAACTTGACTTATTCAATTTACTTTCATTTAATGCTGTCGAGTCGTATTACGGGTACACTGACTCCCTGCTCGGCTGTCTGGCAGCAACCTAAAATTCATGCATGCCTTTTCCCCGTGTATGCCGCCACTTCGGGTCGATCTCAGTAGCATGTGGAAGCAGGCTCAAAGCAGAAAATGTACCAGCAGAGAGAAGAGTACACCTAATCAGAACTCTGACCCAGATGGGTTGGAGTTGCTGCTCAAATAGCTGCTGCTCGTTATTCCATGCTCATACGCTCCATTTAAACTGTTTCAGGAAATCATTGTGATTTTCCAACAACTTCTACTTTTTGTCACAACTCAACTGAACGACTTTTTGAGGGCAATATAGATACTAAAAGTGGAACATTTTCATAAAATAAAAATAAACAGCTCAAACAATACACACAAATGCGGCCTTTTAACTTTTTTTTTAAAATATGCTAAAATAAATGATATAAGATGTGCTGTTATAAAGCACATATCCCGTTATAAGGGACAGCCTTAACCAGGGGACTAGTGTGATGAAGCCTGAGAACTGGACTCTCTCCACTGCCTGATGTTTAACACACACTTATTTCATAACCACAGCAATCAATGTATGTTGTCACGTTGTTATTTTACCAGCTGTTCATATTAACTTTGATATTATGTTGGGATCAAGATTATTGAACACGTGCTAATATCCAGAGTGAGGGATGGAGCATCTAGCAGGTCAGCAGGTTAGTCCAGTCCTTTGTTAGCAGTCATTAAAACGACAGCCTGGCATGTTGCTAAAGCCGTAGACTGTACTTAAGAAGTGGACGTAGTCATTGTGACGTCACCCATTGGGTTGTGGACTGCCGGCGATTTCGCCGACGCAATATTTTTTTTGCAACCAGTGAACGGAAGTTACCATATTTGGAATAAGTTCCATCTGCTGTACGGTTTGCAAGGCCAAGAATGAACTTCCATGATCAAATATAAAATATACAGCAATGTTATTAAAGTAAGATTTACAACGTTACAATGTCACTGTTATTGATAGTGATGGTACTCTAAAGTTTATTGTCTCCATCTCCACCACAATAACTCCATCAAACACTCAACTAATGACGCCTTATACATCACTCCTCCAATGCTGCGTCACAGTCTGATTGTATGTAAAGGACTCGGCTCTTACCGAAGACGCGCTCGTCGTTGATGTTCTTAATGCAGAACCAGAGGCCTGCTGGGAAGGTGCAGACGAGGATGTGAAGGTCGAAGAAGAAGGACACCCAGGTGGTGGGCTGGTGCTCAGAGACGGATGCTATGATGGGTATGTGGATCTTAGCATAGCTGTGGATGACGTGGAAGACAGACAAAAGTCAGACGCCATAGAAAGAGTACGGTAAAGGTCTTTATAACGACAGTATTGCTGTGTGAATGTATCGTTAGTGTAAAACAACCCTTATCTTTAAGATAAATAATATAATGTTGGTTGTATTCCACTCTCTCTAAAATGAACCCCTCTCATTGAAAGTGGGAGAGGAATGTAGTTTGGCCGATGCCCGTTATCTTGGGTCCGATTATCACCTCATTACGTTTACTGCACTGCAGCAACTCCCTTTAAAAACAAATACTCTGGCGTGTGCACCCAACACACAGATATACGCTCACATGCACTCAGTGAGAGTTTTAGGGTTTTACAGCTGATGCTGCAGTCGGACTTTTCTGTAAGGGAATGGGAGAACGGAGCATTTTACAAGAATCTAGTTCATTATGTTATGACGGGGCTGACGGACTCCGTGACCATGAGAATATTTAGTGCAGTCCTCTTGGTGTACTTGGTATGCATTTGATTCGTCTTTAAAACAATTAAAGGTAGAAATAGGTCACAGCTTTCTAAATCATTATCCCGAGCATGTGTTTATTAAACGGGTGGACTAAGTCAAAAGTTGGACTTAAGTTGGAATAAATCAACCAGTAGACAAGCTGGAAAAAATCTTTGAAGAAACTCACTCCCACCTCCTGTCTCGTACAGTTCAACAGATTTATAAGCAAACGTGCTACCGTGCACGATTCAAATCTAATTATCATCAGTTCTGCTCTAAGGCTCTGTGTCCAGTGCAGAGCTACAAGACATCAGCTGGGAGGACTTACCCAGTGTCCCAGAGGGAGTAGAAGCGCCCACTCCACGGAGCGATGTACCCTGAGGGTGAAACACACACACACAGAAACCATACGGTTAGAATACACTCACAGTCCATCTAAACAAGCAGGCGTCTAACCGGCCCACACACACAGCGGTCTGTGTACATTCCTCCTGCATGTATCGATCACATGGCGACTCTCTAACGCACGTGATGAGCCGTAATGAACTCTCTCCGGCGGCCGACCTGCTGTCAGCGTGGCTCGGTGTGTGCAATGATGAATCACCACTAGCAGGTGGTCGTATAACACACACGGATAATACATGTATGATGTTGGCTTCTTAAAAGGATAAGCCTGCTGATGTTCTTACTGTCAGCACACTGTGTGTGTTTGTGTGTGTGTATCAAAGAATGATACATCTTCCTCTGTGACATGGGGCTCCTTTGTTGTCCGCATACTATTAAAAACACATCAGTGAGCCACACTGTTGCACTGGCCGACATGCTCCTTCATTACCATGAACACACACTGTAGTCTCTCGACTCAATCTCGCATACATCATCCTGCTGCCTGAAATATTCATTAATCCACCGCTGAAAATAGTCCCCAGAAATACACTTATTCAACAACCGCAGGATAACTTATGATAAAAAAAACAAAACTACAGTGCCCAGGTGTTTAGGTATTGATTGTAGCTCATCAGTATAATGCAGGCCTATTACTGTATCTCTATAAAAAGAGCTTTTTTATGAATGGTTCAACGTCTGTTTAAAACATTAACTCTCAACCAACTGCACAATCAGAACAACTGTTACTGTTAATATGCAACCCCTCAGTCTTAGTCTGACACGCCATTCTTTTAACCCTTCACTCGGTTTTAAAAGAACTCCGTCTGTGTGCATGTGCGTGTACTTCACATATCTCGAGAGCCGTTCGTCCGAGCACGAGGACGTGCACTGTCCGAATTTGGTGCACGCAACGCGTTCAATAATAATAGACTTTGAATAAACGAGCAAACAGCCTCCGTGCAGCAGCAGCGGACTGCTCTGGTTTTGTCAAAGTCGGCGACAAATATGCCCGTCTGGAAATGATTTGTGTGTTTAGTGTATTTCACTGGTGTTTTCTGACCACGAGTAGCCAAACTTGGGTTTGTGACGCAACAATGTCACGGCAGGTGTGCTGCTCAGGAACCAATGGGCCAAGCATCCGAACAGGCACGTTTTGGACGGGGACTGCACCTGTATGTAAAACGCTATGTAAACAGGCGACTCGAGCAGTTGTTTTTGAAGTAGGACCAGTCAATGCAAAAGAATCAAACCAACAATATGATGTACAACACAGAGTAAAGCTGTTGTGTACACAGCTTTGTTTCTTTCTTCCCTTTGCAACAAACTGAAAATGTAAATCCATATTAGTCATTACGTTTGCGCGGCACATTCTCAGACTCCATTGAACGTGGAACCGGGGGACCAGTCAGCTTTACTGTGAGCACAGCAACGGTGTGGTGTGCAGATCCAGCTCTGTATCGAGAACCGCTGGACGGAGCGAAATAGGAAAAAGCAAAAACTGGGGTTGCTTCACTTTCTGGGAGACGACGTGAACCGACCTGTGTACGTCAGATAGATGACGGAGAGGAACACCACTCCAGCAGCCAGAGACACTCCCAGGAAGAACAGGGTCTGGAACTCCTGCTTGGTCAGTCTGTCCTTCAGGTACTGCAGGAAGGCGTAGACCTGAAGCAGCACAAACACCCCTGCAGAGACACGGCACAAAGACGACTTGAAATATAATCATGGTACAAGCAGTCAATATAGTTATCAGTTATCTATCAGAGCCCTTTTCAGCATGCTTCTCATTTGAACCCATTAGGTTTCATAAAGAAATGAGTATTAACAACAATAGATGTCTCGGTATTGTGCATGTCTGCATGATTTAAGGCTTCTCTGCTGGCAATATCTGAGTCGGCACTTTGACTTTATGTCTACTTCACTATCATTGTCCTCCACAGCAACACTGGCACTGTCAAGCTGCCGTGGGCACTGATGTAATGAGAATGAACGGTCCAGGATTAACTCATCATCATCACAAACTCATTGCATTTATGGATTGATATGGATATCTATACGAGCTCCACTGGACAATTTAAAAAAAGCATTGCTACTAGAAGGGACAGGTTCACGTCTTAAAACAACACCGACATGCCCGTGTGTGCATTGAAAGGGTTTTTGGATGCTGGAAATGTTCCTCCTGTCCACTCTGGCCATACTATACTTTCATGTGTGAGAGTGGTACAGGTTATAAGTAGCTTTTGCACTCGGCTCCATAAATTAAGATTTAGTCCATAGGCCTGCAGTAAAACACAAATCATTGGCACTTTCCACCCAGACCACAGGTTACTGACCTGCTGCGGCCATGTGTTCACTGGTCCTGATTGGCTGAAAGCCTACGAAGGGGATCTGCATGGACAAGACCAGGCCGATGATGTAGAAGGTGCTGTAGGCTGGAGGGAGAAAGAAGCAGTTAAAGAGAAGCCACCACTTACTTATGGGACCGTCCCGAGCCGAGCCTAAAGATCGACCATCCGAGGCATCGAGCCTATGTTTTTATGTCAGGTGGGTTTTTTTTTCCATGAAGCTTTCGTGTACAGCAACGCAACGTCAAAAGTTGCTTTCTAAAATTCTCTGTGAGAAATGAATTCTTCTAAATACTCCCAAAAGGCACTGCACAACAGTAATATGTTTCTGCAGAGCATGTATTGCCTCAAATTCACTCAGGCATATGAGTGAGTGAGTGAATGAATTTATATATACACATATACACATACATATATACATACACACATATATAGACAGACAGACAGACAGACAGACACACACACACTACAAAAGATGAAATAAGGAAGAGAACAATGCACACATGCAGTGTCAGTGATTCTAGGACCCCTCCCCCCATACACAACCTCACAAATTCCTTGATGCAGTACACACGGAGCAAAATGCATTCTGAGCCTAAATCGTGACCGTCTAAGAGCCGACTTCAGACTTCAAACGTCAGAGTTCAAACGATTTGCACACTTTATAGTTAGCAGCACAACCAGATAACGGGCTCGCTGCGACACCTGAAAACTGTTTCAAAGGAGGAAGACAAAGACGGCTCCAGTAACAAAGGCCTCCAGACAAGCACAGCCACTGACATAACAAGGTTAGTTGTCTCGGACGAGCTGCAGAGTCGTATTACAGGCAAGAGACGTACATAAATAGAACATTGCTATATTTTTATTGACTCTGACCACCTGTGTGTCTACACGCTGCACTTACGGTGTTCATAACAACTTGAAGCAGTCTGTAGGTCTGCACTGCTTCGTTAAAGGGGTCTTATCAAGCTCATTTACGGGTTCCTACTAGAACATGTTCACATGCTTTAATGACTATTAACCCTACGGTCTGTCTGAATATACCTCTACTCACTCTGGTCTGAAACGCTCCGTTTTAGCGCCTTTCTCTTTAAGACCCCCTCCCGGGAAAGCCCAGTGTGCTCCGATTGGCTTACGAGAAAAATATGTCACATCCACTAAATGGAAGAGGTATCACTCTTTTGGAGTTGTTCATAAGATATGGTCCTCTGGGGATTAATCCTTACCCATCTATTCCTTTAGCGGTCTCTAAACTGCTGCAGCTGCAAAGATAAAGACAATAAGGCTTTGGTTGCTGGGTCCTCCTCGACGCTCCACAATCAGAGCAGAGGCGTCAAAAGCTGTTTTACACGCGCTGAATATTCAACCATGTAAAACAACGGGTCTACTTCAAATTTGCGCTCTAGACGCTTTCAGTGCTTTTGGGCCTCAAGCTGATTTTTTTCTTAAATTTGACGGTGAATTGCTGTTACAGGTTACCTTTAAATAACTAATGTGTTAAAGCAGAACATTAAAGGCAATTATCAATCCACGTTGAGCCACGGGATGGAGGATGTGTTCGTCACTCTGAAATAAGAGCAAGACTCCGCTCTTTGCTGTTCATCCGTAGCTGGGCTTTAGATAAACTCACTGAAGAGAATCGTGTGTGGAGGAAAATAAATAAATAAAAAATCCTCCCCAATTTTTGTCTGGGCATAGAACCAAACCTCAATTCTCTTCACAAGTAGACGTGATTATTATTGGTGCTACACCAGAAGGTGGATGTCTTTGTGCTTGTTGAAAACAGCCTGCTGTTCTGTTGGAACGACACAGACTTTCAAGCGATATTGATCTCATTGCCTTGACACGTGTGGAGGGAACAGAGGGTGGGAAATATTTATCTCAAATATTCTGCTCACCAACCAGACCCCGCAGTCCTTCAGAAAGAATTCAGCCCCACAGAGCAGACCGGTTTTTACATTTAAAAGCAGCAGATCCAAGGTTCCTCTGTTTCTGACTCAATCACTTATTTCCTTCCATTATTTTCCATTATTTCATTATTAGGGCTGTTGGAGCGGGTTAGGGTTGGAAAAGGATGACACTGTGTCAGATAGATTTGCAGTGGCAGCGAGTATTGTAATTGGTCGAGGTGGAGCCGATTCAAACTATCATCATGTTTTAGAAACCTTTCATTGGTTTTATGGGTAAATCTTTTTCTGAAAAATAAGCAACCTATAGTTGGCCAATCTTGTCCCTCTGAATTGTAGTGAATTAAATATGAATTATTTTTAAGCACAGTACTTGAGTGGATGTACTTGGTTACATTTCACCGGTACTTTAGACATTTCTTCTGCTCTGAATGAACACTTCAGCTCCGTGACTCTGTGAGAACATAACAGGCATTTTCTTTGGGAAGGCCACTTAGATATTGCTGCAGCTGATCAAGGAGTTGCAGCTGAAATCTCTGTAAAGCGTTTTACAATGTTTTACAAATGTGTAGTTTCATAGTTGAGGACTAGTTTCAGCCACACATTGGGTTGTAAAAATCACAGTACTTTTTTTTTTCTATAAAACTGTTACCCTAGCTCCCCAAAGCAGCTGATGGTCATTCACCTTCTGGCTACTCCACTTTGATTTGTAGGTAAAAAGTTAAAGATGCCTAAAACCTGGCATAATCCAGAACTGGTCATGTGTGTAATTTAAGCAGTTACTTCAAGTTACTGTGAGGAATCCGGCCTATGCCGTATGGCCAGTAGCTTTGAGGATGTCTACATGTTCGGTTACATCCAAACTACACTTAACAAAAATAAAATAATAACCACTCATCAGATCTAATCTAATTCTTTTTCTCCTGCTACTGCCAGCCCGAGTCACCCTGTTAAAGTGTCCCAGCAGGCGGCACATGGCACCTGTGATCTTGACGCTGAACGATGCGACGACCCGAGCTGGTGCCGGGAACCAGCAGCCGAGCTGAGGCCCATTAGAGAGCAGACGTATCCATCAGAGGAGTTTCTATTCCATGTTTTCTATGCTGCTGGTGAGATAATGAAATTCCAGTTGGATTTCATTACGGTATTTGTGCTCTATTAGACGGGGGAAGATTGAGCAAGAGAGGGCCGTTGTGTGACAGCGGGTCACGGACCGGACTCCGGATCACAGGCCGAGGTATGCATCACGGAGAGCGGTGAGCCATTACAACTTTGAACTAACTCAATTACTGTGTCGCTATAGGCAGAGTGCGCTGTGCTGGTCTTCAGAAAGGAGGCAGGGGGAGAGATGGGAAAAGTCGTCTCGATGCTAAATTATTCATTTCGCCAATAATCCTATTTGAGGACGAAGAATCCACGGGGTCGCCCGTCTCACCTCCCTCGCTCGACTTCCTCCTCTGTACCGAAGTTCTAGCAGTCCTTTGCTTCCACATCTCACAGCTTTCTTGCCAACCTCACCTCGCCCGGTTGTGGACTTTTTACTGCCTCGATGCGTCGTTATTTCCACGTTATTATGATCTGGTACAGCACGTGTGCGGTTATCGTTTTGGATCTGAAACAATAGTTTGGTGTTGCAGCATCAGTGGGGAGCGGTGAGCCCTGGGCCAGGACTACATTTGTGATCGGTGAAGGCGAGTTCAGAGTGTGCGACGAGGCAAGCTCTTTGAAGGAAATACAGCTTTAATCTTTTTTTTGCTTCCCGCATTTCCGTCTCTCCATCGCTCTTACTTCTATCCCTTCACCTCTCTTTTCCTCCCCTGGGCGGTTTGTGTAAACCTGACTCATTACAAACACATCGGCGGCTGGTATATTGACATTCATTACCAGTAAGTGTATGTACAGTGCATACATGACAAAGAATAACAAGCTACTCTGTTGTCAGTGCACCCTGCATGACGGTGTGTATTTTTCTCTGCACGCACAGTGTGTGTGTGTGGTTGTGTGTGTGTGTGTGTGTGGAGCTGCTGCCCTTTAAGTTGGCTGTTTATCCTGGATGTGCTACACTGAATGTCAAATGAGCAGAATTGTTGTCCCCCCCCCCCCTCAAGTCTTCTGTTTATGTCCTTGAATTCATGTCCATATAAAAGGTGTGTGTGTGTGTGTGTGTGTGCACTGCATCTCACCTATGTAGACCCTCCAACTGAAGCGCTGCATAAGAAGCAGGACAAATACATGAAGGGGAATAAGGTTGATGATGAACACATAACCGCCCCAAGCCGACACCTGTGGGACAAAGAAAACGAGAGCATTTTCAAGTTAGCTGGATCTACAGCAACAGTTGTCTTTAATGAACGGGTGTAACAATTTGTAATATATGGTATGCACCAGGAGGCTCTGGTTCTGAGGAGGGAAGCCAGTGCGATAGTGTCTCAAAATTAGCATCGTCTCTAGTGGCCATCAGGGGGCGACTCCTCTAATTGTATAGAAGTCTATGATAAAATGACTCTACTTCTCTCTTGATTTATTCCCTCAGTAAACATTGTAAACATGAGTTTATGGTCTCAATCTCTAGTTTCAAGTCTTCTTCAATACAGCATGATGTTCATTTAGTAAACTATCGTCCATTTAGACTCAAACAGACCATAAAGACGAGTATGCTTTTGGGCGCGGCTACCTTGCAACAGCATTAATCCAACGTTCAAATATTATCACTTCTGTTCACGCCACAAACCATTGTGTGACGTCGCGAAGACTATGTCCCCTTCTTCTATACACAGTCTAGGGCATGCACACACAAGCAAACGCTCACCTGACAAAAGTCACGCACACAGTTAGTTTACTGCGTCTTGTCATAATGGGATTATGATCTCTGCTGAATCCGTGCGGTGCTTTCAGCCACAGTACATAATCAGTATTATGCCCGGCCCACGAGTCCCTGTGGGCTGGGAACTGAAGGGTGGCTGTGTTCCCTCTCTTATTCACAACAACACGCACACACTTCTATAATGAGACGAGTTGCAACAAGGAGGCTGCAAAGCCGCACAGCCGACCCGAGAGCTGTGAAATCATTATGTGCTACAGCGTTAAGACTGCTATTCACATTATATTGTCAGTCCCCAGTCCCTCAAAGGCACACACACACACACACACACACACACACACACACACACACACACAC
>NW_022280073.1:396575-441719 GCF_004355925.1 Anarrhichthys ocellatus
CACACACACACACACACACACACACACACACACACACACACACACACCTCTTTTCAATCTTTGTGCTCACTGTCTCTAAGTGTAACTCCCCGGTTGGTGAGCAGCTGCCAGACAAAAGGCGCCGCAGCGTACAGCGCGAGGCATTCAAATGACTCATCGCAGATTCACCCCAGTCTGGCTGAACGATCGGTGGGTAAAGAAAAGGGTTCTCCAATTGTTCCTTTTTAGGGTTTTTCTGTCTGAGTCAATTTGCTCTCAGTGACGTGAGGCAAACACAGTTTGATGGCCATCTGTGAGTGGCACGGTTTCTGTGTTTCAGTCAGTGCGGAATTTACACAGTGCTCTCCCTCGAGTTTATGACTCGGATTTACATTTTGCGTTTGGGTTAGGTTTAAAGTGTCAGATTAGGACATGAATGTGGTAGGCCTGTCACAATAATTACCTTTATTGAGACGATATATTGTCCTAGAAGTTTAATTCTTAACAATACCCAGACATTAGAATGAGAACGTAAACTTTTTTTAAATATTCTATGCAAACACACAACCAAAACAAAAACATAAGTTGGACTCTCAGGCTCTGTTCACAAAAATGCACAATATCTGCGCAATGTCCAAGTCTTATAAAGGGAAAACCCTGCTGTTTGTTCTGGCATCATGTTGACAAACACAAAGGGCGATATCGAAGCTATTTCCATGTATTGCATGTCATGAACGTGAAGATAGAGGTTTTTGTGTATTCTCACCATGTAGAAGTAGGAGAGGCAGCATCCGATGGACCAGAAGACAGATCCCGTCTTCACTGACTTCACCTGTAGTTCACATAGCAGAGCGTTAACCAACACACACTTGCATACAGTCTAATTTACATCATATGCTTACACTAAGCTGAGTTGCTCCGTTCACTGTTTTGCCTCGAGCATTGGCTCCTTTGCTGCTCACCCGACACAACTGTCTGAATTATTCATCATGTCTCCCTCGTTAACGACCTGCACAAAGCGGAGCGCCGCGTCCTACATAGCGTTACCTTGCGCGAGGGCGGCTAATGAGGGCTTAACGAGGCCCGACTTAACGAAGGCCCGGGTGGGAGCCGCCGTTACTGGCTGGAGGAGATTGGATAAATTGGAGATGTGCTGGATTGAAGGAAACGAGGGAGAAAGGGAAGCTGGGGTAGAGAAGGGAATGGATGCAATCACTAGAGACTATTATGAAACTCATTCTGTCCTGTGTGATTTATTCAGAGTGATTTATTAGCCTCTATGGAAACAAGGCTTAATGTTAATGTAAATCAGGTTATGCTAGTCCTTTAATAACATTAGCCATTATAGCCACATGCACAAACCACTGAGGACCAGTGGGATGAATAAATGAGTAGAAGCGGACAGAGGAAGGTCACATCTGTGTATGTGTAATACATCTATAATCACAAACAACCTGTACCATGTCCTCCTGACTTTAATACGCATCACGATTGAGACACTGGAACCTCTTGTGTATGTTGATAATGACATGCATTTGCTAGTTGGATTAGCTGCTCCTAACATTGAGAAACATCTTAAATGAACACTTAGCTTTACGAGATCACGTGATTGAACGAGGATAATGCTGCCGAGGCCTTTTCTCCTACCATTTCCTTTATCTAGTCTTACATGGAGGTTTAACTTCATACTTGCTACAGTAAAAATGTAAAATACATACCCAGAGGTAGTAGGTGAACTGCAGGGCGAAGATGGCGATGCCCTCGTTGTCGAAGGAGCCGGCCACGGAGCGGGAGATGTAGCCGGGGACGATGGCGATGAAGCAGGCCGCCAGCAGCCCCGCCCCCTGGTTCCACAACTCCTTCGTGAGCAGGAAGGTGGAGATGGAGGTCAGGCCGCTGAACACCGGCGCCAGGAACACGCACACGTCCCGGATGTGGACGGTGATGTTCAGCAGGTTGAGCACGTAGTGGATGAGGCCCGCCGTGACCATCAGGCCTGGGTACACCTGGGGGGGGAGGGAGGAGAGATGGGAAGATGAGACAGGAAGTGTGCGGTGAAGTGAGGAGTCAAGTGTCATCAATAAAGGCCCCCGAAAAAGATCTCGTTTTCATCTCTGCTCTCATGTAATATGTATGTGATAAGAAGAGCACCAATACTGCCGACTGAAAAATGCTGCTTTAAGCATCTTTCCACTGCTGTGACCGACATCATTTACTTTATTTAATAAATAAAACTAAATATTACCATAATAACCACATAACAAACTTGTTGCTACGTAGCTCACAGAGGCCCTGGACAGAAGCTGGGCTTTTACCAGCCGGCATCATCACCTCCACAACCAAAGTTGTGATGGCAGCGAACGTTACTGAACTTCCAGCGCACTAAACAATCTTTGAAGAAAACAAAGCATATTTGAGTTTTCTTCATATCGGGGACGACAGCAGAGCAGAGGCGAACAAAGCTACGCAGAGTCCAAACCAAAGGGAGGAATGGAAACTTCACCTTTTGTTTGCAGTTTGGTGCTTCATGTTCAAATTATTGCTGACTCCAAAAAACTAAAACAAAAACTGCGAAAATGATATTATGTTTAATCATGTACAAATGATTCCCAGCAGCAGTTTAAAACCATTACTGTTGACCCGACCTGTCAGCTTAGACTTACATTCGCCTCTGTGGTTTGCATCTGTGAAGTAAATACTGACGGCAAAGACATGTTCAATGCAATATCTCAATAAACGCTCCAATAGAAAGATAAGAGCATAATAACTTGGCTTCTTAAGTAGAGCATTGTTTTTGTCCTTTATGTCGTTCCAGTGACATGTGATGCCAAAGGGTTGCTTTAGAGTGGGAGTGTAAATACTGATTGATTGTGATCGACTGCTGGAGGGGGTTAGTCCCGAAGTTAGCTACAACTTTGGCCCACACTTAAGGTGGACTGACCTTTACGGTGGAGTTTTGCTCAGCACCTCTCTCCCTCTCCTTGCTGGACAGCGGCAGAATTGAAAAGCACATTTTCTTTAAACCATCGCCCAAACTATACGGTTTGTCACAGCAAGAAGCCGTAAAAACCATCATTATCGTCAAATATTCAGCGTTCTGACGGTCCTTGAACACATCATGTGACGACCACTATCGTCAGAAAAGGCAGAACAAAGCTTAAAATTGTGAAAATATTAAATTCTGCGCTCCTCAGTGCAACTGGGAAGCAATGATTAACTCGTCTGAGAGAAACAGCCACCTGATAACAATACCGTGAATCTGCAGGCTGCTGGACACAGTGAGAGAGGACAGGAGAGGCTGTAAGTATAGGTTGTAAAAATGTAAATAATTAAATATACTTAGCATGTCTGGCCTCAGTTTTTTTTTTCTGACATTGGTAATACTTAATATATGGTATGGTAATATATGATTTATGGCATTGTAGCTGTGTTACACTGCACATAAACATTTTTGAGTTCTCTCTACCTCTAGCCATGGTTGGGCCGTTTCCATAGAGAGAGGTGCAGGACTTGTATATTGCAGTGAAAACAACGTACTAAAAGCTGTTGTTTCGTCAGCTAATGTGCAACCTAAGTGCACTCTGGTGAACAGATTAGCCCGCGATAGCTCTCCCTTCATCAGCCCCAAATAGAGAGATCACACGCAGCGCTGCAAATAGAGGAGGAGATCAGCATTCAGAGAGGAGTTGGGGTGTAATGACGTGTTAAAAGTGACCCCGGTCCGTCTGTCCTCTGGCGATTATGGAGACAAATCCAGTGCTCTCCGCCAACTCCCTGCCTCCCCCAGGAGCCGTTTGACCAGCCAGCTACTCGCTTACGGAGTGTGTGAGACGTGTAGCTGAGAGCGGGTTTAAGAGGATGACTGATACAGTAATGTGACTCATGGGGAATAAGGACAAGGGAAAGAAGGCACCACACACACGTGCACAATCAGACCCCAGCCTCACGACACACAAACAAACAACATAAGAAACACTCACCGTGCCCCCTACTATCCTACCCAGAGGGTACCAGGCTCTTTCGTCAAACCAGTTGAGGAACTCATAGAAGCCATTGGTGGCGAGGTGGTGAGTCGACCTGTAGTTGAACCTGCAACAGTGGGAGAGAGGCAGAGAGGGGGGGGGGGGGGGGGGCTGTCAGACATGGCACGCCACCAAAACCAAACAGAAGAGGCTACAGGGGACATCAGTGCCTCATCAATGCAAGGAAGCACGGTTCCTCAGGTTTTCACATTCAAATTCAATCAAATGAAATTGATATAATGCAAAAGTTGTCCAAGTGCAGAGTTTATAACTAAGATTATGTTCTTAGATATTTTTAATCAACACTATTTTCTGTTCGATGTATACCTAACTTTTGTGGTCGGACAGTTTTCACACCGGCCTAAATAAAATAAAAATGGGTCCAGCTCTGGTGAGCTAAACGAAGCATAGGATTGATTTAAAAAGGATTGGTTTGAAAGCATCAACCGCACCATCGATCTTCTGATGGTGAAGCAGACGGCAGTCTCCTGGGCGGATCGTTGTATGTATGTTAGGGGCGGTGGTCTTTCCCAGACACAGGGGGAAGGGAAAAGAAAGTGTTGCAGCATGCTTGTGTCTTTACACTGGCATTTTGTCAGCAGTGTCCACAAATCATCACCCTTCCACCCAACCCCTCCATGCATTGCAGCACGAGACACCTCTCTTCATCTTAACGGAGGGCTTGTTTGCTTGTCGTCTTGCGGACAGACCTGAATTCAGATCGTTTGATGAATCACTGTGTAGTTATTTCAGCATCAGACGTGTGGCTCCTGGATACACTGAATACAACCGTATTCAGTGAAACGTTGTTGGTATCCATGAAGGTTAGCCCCTCCTCCTCTATTGCGCATCTAGAGTGCGTGACGCAAAGGTACACTTCCGATCTTGAGGTCAAACTTGCACGAGTAACACAAGGCGAAAATTCACTTTGCGTTCAGTGTGGACATAATGTAACCAAATGCAGCCCACAAGTTTACTTTAGCGTGCATTCAGCCTTCATGTAAGAAGCTGAAAGACGTCCTTACGGTGTGAGCAACAAGACGGCTAACAAAGCGGCTCTGCTGACCTGTTGCGTGGCGGGCCGAGTCCCTCTAGCTGTGCCGAACACACAGCAGTGTGAAAAAGCACAAACAAACGCGCACTGACGGAGCGGGCTGAGGGAACCGTTGACATCAAACAAACTTCCACTTTGAGTATTTAGAAGAGTTTAAAAGTTGCAGAGCTGAGAAGAAACAACAAAAGGCGTTTCAAAGTCCCGGCTGTGAGCAACGTTGGAAGTTGTGACTGTGTCGCAACAAAGTCACAGCGTGGGAAAAAAGCTTTCAGTTGCAATACCACCGAGGCAAACTGATGACATACCATCAACATGAAGAACTGTAGAAGAACTTCAACCAGCAGAATGACAAGGCGGAGGCTGGAGCCATAGCGCGAAGAGAGAAGAGACGCAGAGCTGCGATTACAAAAAACTGGAGACATCAGCTGAGAGCCCTATAGATGCGACAACAAGAGAGATGTTGAAATTAAAACTGGTTATAGTATTGTTTTGTATATGCAAACTATAATACTGTTGTTTGCAGATGAGCACTTAATCTAACCACGCTGTGTTATACTTTGGAGTTCACAATCTAACTGGAGTAAAAGAGCATCAGACTGGCATTCTAGCTATTTAGTTTGGCTTTAGAGATTCCTTCAGCACAGAGAGGTTTGAACTGGATGTGACTGAAAGGCCACGTAGTGTGGTCATAAATACATCTAGGTCTTCTCACTGGAGTCAGTTCATGTGAGGTCAGGTCTACAGTAGGGCTGCAAGATATGGACAAGATCTTGGTGCACAATGAACAGACGTTTCCTGCTAAATTATAGGAAGAAAAAAAGTGTGTATATGTATATATATATATATATATACACACACACACACACACACACACACACACACAATAATTCGAATCGAGATTTTGAGTGAGTTTATCAATTTATTGAAAGACGATTCATTATTGTATTGCGTTATCGCCCAGCATTAGTCTACGAGGGACTAGGAATTGACAGAAACACAGTGAACTGCTGAAAATCCAACCACTGTTAAAGGCCTTTAACCTTTTTTTGTGCGATTAATTCACGTCAATACATTCGTTCCAACAGTTTTTGTACTCTTACACAGCAACGTGAATATTTCACGACCAAAAGGCGACATATTTGGTTTCTTAACGAGGTTGATTTTTCTGAGCTTTCGTACCTTGAATAAAGGCATCGGCCAATCACGTTGTGTGGAACGGGTCGAGTTGTGCTTGTATTCATGATATAACACGGAGGCTCCGTAGTCGTGATCAAGAGGTCAAACTGTTTAGCTCCCTGACAAAGGCAGAGATCCACTCCTTCCCCCCTTACCTTTCACAATAAAAAGGCCAGAGACATAACATTCTCGGGGGAGTATTTCTGCATTTTTCGCCACATCACTGATGTGTGAAGGCCTTTAATTGACAATTTGTTGGGAAAGCGGCACAAACGTCACTCTTCCACATTCGACCCCAGCCTCGGCTAACAGCGTAGGAAGTAGACACAAGGTTTTATTGGCATTCACACAAAGAACTGAAGTCACCAGGAATATAACTCAACATTTGCCCTTCCTTCCTCACACGCTACCTTCTCCCGGTCTTCTATTTCTCCAGTTATTCACAGCCTCTGAGAGTTTGAGGGGAACAGACCAACTGCAGCCTCGTTCATGCTGCTACTGTAGAAGAGACCATGCTGATACACCAGCGGCTAGTCTGCTTTGTCTCCTGAGCTTTTCACCAAGTGTTAAAGTGATCAATCGAAACTGTCCCTTCATGTAATACTGAACATTTGATGGATGGATTGCAGCATACGGCTCTCTCTGCCCCCTCAGGATTGAGTGCTATATTGAGAGTACTTGTGCACATGTGTTTGAGCGCACACACACACCACCCCCCCCCCCCGTATGGACGGAATGACTAGTTGTTCTTCTTACAATCGCGGCCCAAGAAAGCCAGTGAGGACAGAAGAAACGCTCGCCGCCCACATTGAACTCTCTGGGCTCGAAAAGCTAAATCTTTGTCTCACCCATGGGATCCCGCTCATTAAAAGACAGGGTGGCTCTTTGGAACTGCAGACTCACCAGAAAAAGGATAACTAGCCTTTCTCTGACAAGACAAGGGCACAGAATTAACTCCAAGTGCCAAACAAATATATGGTATATGTGTCCTTCCACCAGTCTTCATTTATGAATCATTTTCCACTGTGAAACTCTACTTAGTCGGCAAATTGGAGGTTGTTGAATTCATTAGGGATGTTTAGATTACGGGGCTTTTGTGTTCCGATCACAAACAAACTAAATGCAACTAAATAAATGTTCCTCAAACAGTGGTTTCCACCGTCTGATTCCACCACACAGGCATCTGAGGCAGGTTATGGTCCTGTAGAGGCCCACACGTGGTCTCCAGGCCTCTGCAGGACTCGTGATGTATTCACTCTAACAGGTACGCCGTACGTTTGGGCTCCTGGTGTTAAAACAGAGTTCTTCTTTCTGTATCATAGTCTTATACACTGAAAGTGTAATCCTACAAAATAGTATCCCAGTTGGAGCTTCAATTTCTTGCTCTGCTGGCCCCAATCAAGGTTCGCAACTTCAAAACTAAAAGACTTTAGGGGCTTGAGACGGGAGTGAGGCTAAGCTGAGTTCTTAGAAAGGTCAGACGGAGGATGGCATTAATCAATTCCAGAGATTCAGATTCACAATTTTCAGATTCACAGTTTTTCCACTTCAATCTATCGCTGACCAGGCACGTGCGTGAGAGACTTTGTTTGAAACCCAGCCTCCGATCCAGAGCTAGGCGTCCATTAGCGACAGCCTTCTGGGTTAAATACGAATACGTCTTGGGGAGCAAAGCGCTGCAGCAAAAAATAAAAAAAAACACCAATCATTCTCGGTGGACTGTCACTAGACAAATTAAAGCCTGTAAATAATTCAGAGTAGCAGCTGAAAGCTTTATTGCACTAAGGTGAATCTATTCCACCACACGTGGGACCGCTGTAACGCGTTCCCCGGCCCACACTCAAGGCAGTGAATGGAAGTAAAATGTGCGAGCATCATTTGGATTAATCCCAATGGCAACACTTGTGGCAGCGCGCCACTGCATGTGGGAAATCATTCAGCGTGTGACGCACATCTCCGAGCTGGATTTCACCTCAACAGTATTAATTGTATTTATATATGCATTGGTACGGATTAAGAGTCCGTCCACTATAATAATAAAATACGTCTTTGGTCTTCTTTCCAGGACACTATGATGTCACCACGCTGCTTTTATCATTCCTGATAACAACAAGCCCTTCTCCTCTGTGTGCACGCCAACGATCGCTCTGCGTGGCGGGTGGCCAATAGAGCCGAGCCAAACAGAGGGGCAAAGTCACCCGGGGACGACCCGTGGTGCCGTCTTCTCCGAGGCCGGGAGAGGCGGCGTGTGGCCTCCGATCCCATTCGAGACACTGGTACTTTGCTACCGTGCTGTAATTGGCTCAGGCATATCCTACATCCAGGATGCGGTCAACCAATACACCCCCGCCCTTCCACTACACTCTGCTGCAGCCAATCGGCTTGGTGCTCCCTCACTACGAAAGACCGCTCTACAAAGTCACAACTGTTTGCTGTACTGGCTCCTCGATGGTGGAACGAACTCCCGATCAGGACAACATGAAACACGAATAACTGTGGGAAAAAAAGCCTGAGGAGAACTTTACTGGATTGGAAATAAGAACCAGTAAACAACATAACGTCACACAGCAGTAGATAAGCTGTCAATAACTGGCCATTATTGTCAAACAAGTTGCTGCATTTTTTGTCCTAAATACAATTACCACTAATGAGATTTGTATCACCGTGTGAAAAGGAAGTCACCATGTTGTTGAGCAGCACATTTTGGAAGTGTAATACCCGTCACCTAGCTACCGTTATAGGGCTTCATATCATACCAAGATATTAACAATGTATGTTCAACAGTCAGCCTGGGTATAATACTTCTTTTTATAGTATATGAAATACACAGAACACTGTATTGCTACAAGCTCTGTCTGCAGAGGACCATTGAGCTAACTAGCTCAGCCTAGGGTCAGGATGAGACAAACTGAGTCGAGAGAGGAAGCATCGGTCAAAGTCAAGTTGGTCTGCATTATCCCTGAGAGGAAGCTCGTCCTGGCACAGGCAGCCATATATGTGTGTACCATCACAGGGCTGGACGCCAAAACATATTGTGTGCCTCACACTGTTGCAGAGGGCTGGCCACATGCTCAGAGTAGAGTGGGACAGGAGTCAGAGGCTCAGGGCAAAATAGATAGAAAACTTAACTTTTTTTTCTTCTCGTTCACCTGCCATATCTGGCCTGTGCCGGCTTGTGAAGCAGCCGTGTTGTGTAACTGGTCAGGGCTCTCTGAATGCTTGATGAGACGGGAGCGGCCGGCATGAAAGGGATGACGCTCTCTCCTCCTGCGCCTCCATCTGTCCGGAACTGCAGACAGCAATCTGCTAAATCATCGTTGTCTCTTAACTCCACTGACACAGTTTTGAGTGAAACCTAAATTTCACAGCCTCTCACAGAAGAAGAGAGGAAGACATGTAGAGGGGAGCAGCGGGGGGGAGTAGACTTAGGAGGAAGAATTTCTGACATATGCAGTATTATTCCCTGATAGGGATGTCATGGGAACCAATACTTTGGTACCAAGTCGATGCCATAATTATGTAAACGAGATTGTCCTTGATTTTTCTACAGTAACGCAGGTACCGATTAGGTAGCGATCAAGGCTCAAGACTAACGGCAACAAAATTTCCCTAATAATGCTACATTGTAAACAAATCTGTGTTGTAATCGATAGGAGAGCTAGTTAACGTTAGCTGTTAGCAGCCGGTGGGCGGCACAGTCCTGCTTGGCTAAAAAACAGAGCTAACAGCTAACGTACGGAGGTTGCACTGAGTTACATTATGATGCGTTCAAGCGTGCAGGTCAATTATAATGTTATCATGAGGAGTTTGAATGTAATCTTGTAAAATTGAGTTTATGGTGAGAAACTTAAGGCGGACCATTGGAGATTAATAATAAAGTTGCAAAAATCATTATGCAAATGGTAACAAAGGACTCGGGTGTTTAAGAGGAGGAGCCTTCCGATTGTTTGTGGTGCTAAACCAAAGGTCATAGAGTTCCAGCGTTGAATGTCCACAGGTAAACAGTAGATTAATCTGAGTTTCACCAATTTATTCTCCTCGTGTTAAACAAACATGCCAACTTCTCGATCAAAGCACAACAAAGGAGTGCATGTTGAAGTACATGGGATTTATTGTTTTGTTTATTTTACGGCGGTATCGTGGAGAGTTTCATTATGATGAGAAAAGAATGTGTGAGCTGAGGCTGTGCAGGGGAAGAACAGACGCCAGGCACAGAACGCCTCGCAGAAAATAAATGGAAATGCAATAAAAGTTTGTAAATTGGCTTTGCTGCCTATTAAAAATAAATTAATTACAAAAGTGTTCACACATGTGTATCGTTGAAGAAACAGCAGAGAACTGTAACTGACCCCAACGGGAGAAAGCTGGTCTCCAAGCTCTTAATTAAAGCCATACGAAAAGTTGGCTGGGGAGAGAGAGCAGAGGAACGAGCGGTGCCCATGGTCACTCAATGCAGAGGGTCGGAAGCCAACTGTCTGAATGCTAATTGTCAAAACAGAGGATCTGAAAAAAGTTATAATGCTTAGTGCTGAGAGAAGTTAAAGGGGACATATGCTCATTTTAAAGTTCATATTTGTACTTTGGGTTTCTACTTGAACATGATCACATGATTTAATGTTAAAAAAAAAAAAAAACAGTCTTTTTCGTACACCGTCTGTCTGAATATATCTGTATATCCCATACCACAAAGCCCAGTCTGCTCTGATTGGCTCGCCACAAAATACGGCGCACCTTTGCAAAGGTAGTTCCCAAGCCGTCGGCAGAGATACTCAGATGGAGGGTATATTCTAATGAGCCTGCATGTGACATGGGAAGGAGAGCCAAATCTGATTGGCTTGTTGAATCACATGTTTTCTGATACAGGCAGCCCACAAAAAAAACTAAAACTGACTGGGTCGTCTTATGTCTCAGTTAGTGGGTTGTCAGGCACTCTAGAAACCCAAATGTATGTGAACAAGTGACTAAGAAGTGACTTTTTCATGGTATTTCCCCGTCAAACGTTTGAAACTAAGTTGGTTTAGAGTCCAGGGGAGGAGGGAAACCCAACACAAAAACATTTATTAAAATCTGGCGACGTCTCATCCAAATCAGAAACAAGCAGGTTTTTATTTATTATTTTACCGCAGGGTCAGCTCTAATGAAAACTTGCTTTAGATATCTGGGGAGCCAGAGAAGTAGAGCCATCAGTGATAAAAGGCTCACCGTGAAGAAAGTGAATGGTTTTTTTGTTAGAGCTACCAGCTGTGTGTTTCCAAAGGGTCCTCTCTTTTTTTTTTAAGTTTGTTGCTAAAACCAAGCACACCTCAAAAAAGCTATTCAAAGAAATAGGCATTCGAGTTACGAGCCTATTTCATGGTCTGATTCTCTGCTCTTAAAGTCCATTTCAGAAACTGATGAGAAACAGAAGAGCACCTTTAAAAAAAAAAAGAAAAAAGTGTGGTCACCGTTCTCATCTTGTCATGTTAATCTGATTCCTTATCTTGTTTGCCGTTCCAGCCCGAGTGGCTTTGTTCAATTTCGTATCAGAGTAGTAATCTCGTAATGAAGCTCCGAGTGCGGTCTGGTTTTTGAAGTGGACTCGCGGCACAACCGAGAGTCACAGGTTTGTATCTGCATGGTGTTCAGTAGGGTCAGGCCAGTGTAAACATTATCGAACCGCTTTTTATATTTAGCACCGGACCAGACCAGAAAATGGAAGTGGTCATGACATGTTTGCCTCCGTTACACCTTTTCTAAGCAAACATAACATTGTGTTTATCAAGTTATTATATTGCTTATTACTAATGAAAGTTGGATTTAGCGCCATGACAACATTTAAGGTCGTAAACCGGACCAGCAAAAAAAACGGAAGTGGACCCGACTGACGTCCAGAAGGGATTCTGATGAGAGCTCACAACTTAAAGCTCCACTGATCAATGTCTGGCCACTAGGGGCCAGAGGAACTCCAAAACAAGCTGGTCCTGACATACTGTGGTTGATCCATTGCTGAAAACGGCACTTTTTAGAGAGTTATTCACTGACCAATTCAAATTTGATGCAGTCATTAAATTCAATACCATCACAAAAAATATAAAGCTGACTCTTTTAAAATTGATTTGAATTAGGGAAATCAATGCAAAGTTCAACCTGTAGTTGAACTGTAGAAATTCATAGATAGAGATAAAGTTATTGGGAAAACAAACCGTTAAAAGGGCATTCTGGAAGTGCTTCCCTTCCCTCACAGACTGGTTAGCTTGGAGACCTGGACCGGAGAGGCGCGACGTTATCAAATATGCATTAAGGAAACATGTCTTTCTGGAGTGTTGTAGCAAGTCGAAGAAGAAGAAGAAAAAAAAGGTCCTGATGCAGCAATCCGAGAGGGAAGATGGTGCAGCCAGGATTTGAAGCAGCTGTTCTGCACTATATTAATTCTAAAAATGTTTGACCTTTGACAATTTAAGCCAAGGGATGAACAGTACAGAAAGGAAGCCAAACTCAAATAACACCGTTTTTCAGGAATAAAATAATCTACGTTTTGGAAGTGACATTGATAAAAGGCCGAGTTCACGGGGTTTGGTTTGGGCTCGTCTTCGGCGGCGTTGGTTGGTCAGTCAGAAGCACTAACAGCCTAACAACAAAACATGTCTCAGCCCGATGAAGTCATGATGAATATTTAATAATGAAGAGACGCTTCGCTTGCTCCGACCAGCTGCTCGACACGTCTGAGTGCCTCGGGAGCGGATCGCGGGGAGGCGGACCGGCTCTGCAAACTTTTGGGGGAAAAAGAACAAAAAGAACGGACCACTCAATGAGCATGCAGGTCTACCAGCCCGCCCACTTCAACCACCTGCTTCCTTTCCATTAGAGTCGTGTAATTAGAAACATTGTGTCACAGTCCACTTATGGCCCCGACTGTATATAGAGCTCTACACGATTATTTTTTTCTCGTTCGCCCTCATCGTTAGCTGGCTGATTTTGACTTGTTACAGCCGCTAACTGAAGCTACATCTCTCAGAGCTGCTGCATGCAGCATAATAAAATAATGATCCCAGTCTCCTCCACACAGTGAGGCATGCAGCGTATCAATCAAACAGCGGTAACAGATCGCTCCTCGATATCGGCCGTTATCCAAAGCCCAGGTCTCTGTATCGGGACTGTGCACACAGTGACTCCCTCTTAAAGGTTCTCTATTCATTCAGTGCTGTAGCTGCAGGGCAGAACGCTGACTTCTGTCTGGCACTTCTCAAGAGTTCAAAGTGAAAACAAGAGTCTCGGTGCTGAATGGAATCTCCCGCTGACGGCCAATTACTTGCTGCGGTGGCTGACGGAGGAGACAAACTGACCAGCCACGGCAACAAAAGATTAACTTGATTGACCTCCATTTAGCCAGTGGCTCGGTGCCATTACTCACCCTGCATGTCAGAGGGGGTTATTAAGGTAGGATGCAAGCAATACTTGCTTGCATCCTACAAAATTCCTTTTACTTTAAGAAAGTCTTAACAAACATTTAGGAGTGACTTGCCGTGTCATGTTGGGGTACCTTTAAGGTTTACTCTGAGGCAACATGGTCATAAAGCCCTTCTCTGAAATGATTTCCCAAGTTATGCAACACTAAACAGTGTTTACATACTAAATGTCATCAAGACATCCACAAATGTTACTCGGTAAACTGAATTGTACTGGCCATTTTGCGATCCACAAAATTGAGTCCATGTCCAGAATGTGTTTGTCAAATGTTGTGCTCTGGCAGCAGACGGGTTTTGAGCCTTTGATATTTTCCACTGAGTGATGAGTCCATTTCCTTTCACATCACCGCGCCCTTGGCCCGGAGGACTGCCGTTCTGTGACTGCTGTGTCCTCTGCAATACCACCAGAAAATCATGAGCCTGCCTGCCTGCCTGTGTGCGTGCGCTCTCTGTGGGCTATTAAATGCAGACGAGGAAACCTTGGCCTGCTTGTTTACCGTATTACTGATGTGACCATCACCGACACACTTTCACTTTGACCATTAGCATCTTGCGGACGAGCTGGTCGCTCATCCTCACTCTTATCTCCTGAGAGCCATAGCGGGGGAAATGGTTGCTGCCGTATGTGTCCTCATGCTAAAGGCCAGCCATTGAAACTAATGGAGTCATCGGAGTGCAGAGCAAAGCATAAACTTTCCCAATATGGAACATGTAGGTCGATGTGGCCACACTGGGTCTGACTGGAAAAAAACTATGCAAATACATTAGGAGCTGAGTAGAGCATTTGCAGTCATTGTGAGGCCTGGAGCGTTGTTTCTTAAATTAGAGGTCACGGGTTCCATCTATGGTGGGAGGCTGCCCGCATGATGAAGGAGGCAATATGTTTCTATGAGTCTGGCTTCTGGGGCGAGCCTGTCCTATTTGTCATTTGGCTCTCGGGCTGAAAGAGTTCGCAGCCGGCTCTCGACGAAGCCTCACCATCGACCGGGGGGGCTCGATGAGACGCTTTCCATTTAGGTTTTAAAAAGCTGCCTAACTGCTCGTGGACCGGGATCGACAAAAGACGTTTGTTCTAAACAACACAGCCCCTAACGAGGTTAGCATAGCTGCAAAAGCATCATCGCAGAACTGGAGAGTATTTATTCATTGAAAGAAGAGCAAAGAACGAGAACAACTCTCTTCACTCTTCTCCTGAATGGCCCAGGATAAGAGCTAGATTGACAGATGGTTCATCCAGTCACCTACTAAGTATTGTATTTTTTGAAAGATGTTTTTTAGCATTTCATTAGGGTGAATTTGCTGCAGTATTTTCTACCCAAGTGGAATGCTTCTATTGGATAGAGACAGGCTAACCGACCTGAGATGTTACAGATATCCTGTAGTCTCACAGATCACCAGCCAGGATTCAGCAGCATCCAATCAGCAACACAGATCACATTCTTACTGTGACCCCTCTAATCTCTTTATCAGAGGAATACAGCCACCACCGCTATCTCCTTCACCAACATCCTTTAGAGGTTCACTTTGCCACTCATGTCACTGCCACGCGATCATGTACCCGCCTCACTCTGCAGGGAGCAAAGCCACATGACAGGAAAACTGAGAGAAAAGGAGCAGACAGAAATACACAGGCCATGAGATGAGAGATGGAAGAGAGAGAGCAGCAACAAGAGAGAGCAAGAGAGCAGGGACTGCCTGGGTTACATCAAGGAAGAATACTGTGTGTGAGCAACTCTCTGGGCTACTCCACCTGCCAACCAGCAGCAAGCTAATGGCTGGAAAGGTAAAGCGACACAGTGAAGACCAGGGAGATACGAAAGACGGGGAGGTGAAGGAAGTAGGAGAAATGAGTGAAGCCCATGGACTGTATATAAGAAGTGGACGCAGTTGCTGTGACGTCAGTAATAGGTTTGTGGAGAGCTGTTTTGAAGCCCAGAGTTCAGGCATTTTGGCCGTCGCCATCTTGGTTTTTTGCAACCAGAAGTGACACGAGAGGGTGGAGCTGAAGCACAACCATTTTTATGCGACCAAAATATTACAATTAACTTTCATCACACTAAAGTTAAAGTTTCAAGACGAGAACATGGACAACTCCCATACCGGTCAACGCTGTGGTAGTGACCTCTCAATCACAGTAAGCCCGCCCTAAAGCATACTCCTCTTTATGGTCTGTTTGACTCTAAATGGACCATAATTTACTAAATGAACATCAAGGTGTATTGAAGAAGACTTGGAACTAGATATTGAGACCATAAACTCATGTTTATAATGTTTACTGAGGGAATAAATCAAGTGAGAAGTAGAGTCATTTTCTCATAGACTTCTATACAATCGGACTTATTTTTGCAACCGGAGTCGCCGCCCCCTGATGGTCATTCGAAAGAGTGCAAGGGCACTCCAGCATTGGATTCATTTTCTCAGACTCGGAGGTTGCCGCCTGGTGAAGCCTAGCAATAAGTTGAGTAGAAAGGGTAAGTGATATCTTTCAATTAAAACTTCTCCCATGTCATTACTGTCTTGCGCAGCAAACTGTAATGCGAGGTAACACACGTCAAACAAGCTCTTTTGTCGGTTATCAAACTGGGACAAAGTGTGCAATCCTGATGAATATTTATCAGTGACAGCCGCAGAGACTCTGTTGTCGCATTAAAACATTAATCAGCTGTGAAAAGAAGGCAAGGCCATTATGATAATTTCTCGCTTTGTTTGTACATTTAATCAGGGTAACAACATTTCTCTGATGGGAGGTGTGCTGTGTAGTCAATTCCTTTAATTGCTCGTTCATGCGGATCTTTAGAGAGGAACAGTGGGGGGTATTATCCAGGAAGCACAGCAGAGGGGTGGGGAAGATAAATCATCTGTAGTTTTCTACTGCAGCACTGACCACACTTTGCTTTTCCGTTACGTTTTAAGTTGACTTCATCGGCCATGTCACTCTCTTTGTCATGGCTATTTCACTATCTCTCTGGCAAGTCCCACTTGGCCCATGATGTGAGAATCGTCTGTTGTGACCACAGCAATGTACACAGTGCTCATTAAAAACCCACTACCATGGAATCATAAGGATGTAAGATGATGTAAAGTAACCACACCAGCTGGGACTTTCCCAAACCACAGCATAAAAACACTTTGTAACTGCTGCACTGCAACAGACATGCTGAAAAATGTCATCATTCTGTCTATTGGTAAACCAACTGCCGTACTGAACTTCCAATCAGTGCATTTATATAAACTTGAACGAGCTCTATATGTAATTCAGAGAAAATCCATGATGGAGGGACTGCATCCGCATGGCTCTCAACATGGCGATAGTGGAGTCGGCTGCTAAAAGCCAACGGTGCCAACAATGGTAACAGTGCTGACAGGGCGAGCCAGACAGACAGTGTTAACCTGAGGGTTAGGTGCTACGCTTCCGCGACGACGGCACCGGTCGGTGACGACGTTATCACCGTTAACCGCCATATGACAGAAGCTCGTTTATGTCATTTGAAGACCGTAAAGAACAAATGACCGATAAAGGTGATTTCTGTAAGCATTTAGAGCCGAGGACCAGCGTTGGCTCCGTCTATGCACTGAAGAGGAAGAAGAGAATAAGGGTTCTAGAGTATCTAAATTCTCTACATACTTGACACTCTGCCTCAAGATGTTATGGGACAATGTTGAATATTCAAACTCGAACGTGTGAAGGCTTGAGACTAATACGGTGAGATAAGGCTGGGGATTAGGATAGCGAGAGCAGGATGTAATCTCAAATGTGGTTTGGGCTACAAGGGATGCGAGAAGTAAGTTTGTCCATTATGATTTCGTACATATTTTACACCCTTTAAACCGTTTAAAATTGGCTTAAATTCAGGACAATACATGTTGGAAATGTAACATTTCTCCACGCTCTACGGGTTTTTTTTGGAAAGGTGGTGCTGAAAAACCTTGAATTTGGGCTCAAACAAGCTCTACCAGAATCCCCACAACTGTCTGTTAGGCCACGAGGCCTTACTACAGTGGACTCTGGACTGGGAGTAACAGGTTTTATTGTAGCAGCCAGGCTTAATCTACGCAACTGGAAGAGCTCACATAGACCAGAGTTTACAGAGTGGCTTATACTCATGACAGCTGAAAATATGACCGCCAAGGTTCATAAGCAAAACTAGCTAACTTTTTCTGACTTACATTCAAGAGGCAACATCTTCGAGAGCGTACAGGGTACTAGTCGACAGCAAGTGGATGTATGTACATGTATATATGCATGTGTACATCTAAGAAATATTGGGGTGCTTGTGGCTGCCTTTTAAGTTGGGCGTTGTTAATTGACTGAATCATCCATATTTCTGTATAGAGTTAAATATATTAAAATGTCCAGAAACCTAGTTTCCATGATCCGGGTGAGGGATCCAGCTAGATTTCTAATGACAGAGCAGATTAATTAGCCGCACACAAGCGTGTTTCTGATTGGCTCCTTACATGTGTGAATGTGCAAGACTTTAGCCAAGTGAAGCATCCCTGTGACAGCAGGGCAGTGGGACGAAAGGAAAGCCTACACACATATTATGATGATCAAATCTGAACTTATCGGTTTTATTTATAGAACAGGAGTAGGGACGTCTTCAGAGGCACAGAGGAGGAAAGAGTGAGCAGCCAGGCTGCATCCGTTTACTACTTTCAATAATACTCAATACTTAGAATGACCAACACTCATTTGATCCCTAACAGATAGCATATGGACTGAAATGGTCGCAGGTGACTTTCTTCGATGCCGTGGGACAATCTGCGAGTGCTGTACATTTTCTGTAAACTGGTGCAGTCGGAAACGTTCTGAACAAAAGCAGACACGCAGTCTGATTTCCTGCCTGCCCGTGAAGAGCTGGAAGTGAGCTTGTCAGCTTCTCTTCACCAGAACAAGAGGGGAATAACAGTGAAGACACACGGGGCAGATGTGGGTAGTAGAAAACAGGTGGGGGTGCCTTCAGCAGAAAGGACGACGGGAGAAAAGAGGACAAAAGAAAACCGATGCGCGTCGGAAAATAAACCTGAAATTTAGCATTTAAAAAAAAAAATAAAAAAAAAAAAAAAACTTACATATATCATATGCAGTATAATCTCTTATCAAGTTCAATGCAACTGTCTTTGTTAAACCATGATCACAGTGGAGCTTCTCTCTGTGATCCTTTTTAGTGCCATCCTCCTCATTAAAATCATTATCAATGATCCTCATTTAAAGGAAGCCCGTGTGATATTGAGTTTATAAGTACAGGTGAGTCTACAGCATTGATATTCAACCTTTTAGAAACATTCATTGTTGCACAGTCCTCGTAGGGCGGCTTTTTCCTGCAATGGCATTAAGCATTTGTGGGCAAAAAGGGATGTCATTTTTATAATGCGATATTGATTGTTGTTTCTGAGGAAAACTACTTCAGATCAAATGGTCATAAAATGGTGTCTGATTTGTCAAGTATTTCATTTGCACGATTAGTCCAAATCAAAGTAAAAAAAATCAGGCACATTCTATAGTTCCATACAACAATCCTGCTAATTTATTTCCAGCATTGCCCGAATCAGTCGAATACACACAGAAAACTGCTAATAAATGTGCATCATCTTGAAATGACATGAAATCGGTCAATCGTCGGTCTGAGTTGAGTAGACACATTTATACATCACAAGATACAAAAGCTACAGTCAATTAAAACCTGGCAAAGAATTTTGCAAAGGCTTTCCCAAAAAAAAATGTAAAAAGGCAGTTTATCAAAGAGTAGTAGAAGTACTGTGGGCTGACGTAAAAATACAGCATATGGAACCATGCATCCAAATGTGTCTGTGATGTTTGCATAAAGAGAGAATGTGCAAGGAAAGCAGTGCATCTAGTCAGCGTCCCTATAATGTGATTAGAAAAGACTGCATAAGCTAATGTGTTAGCGGCACGGAGGCACGCTGCCAGAAGTAACAGCTCAAAGCACGGTGGGAATCAAAGCAGAGGAAAAAGAAGAAGTCGTTAGAGTGGCCAGTCACTAAATTATAAGCTTCATATTCAAATCATCTTAAGTATTGGCAAGAGCTGAAACAAGCCCAAGCCCAGCGAGAAAGTCTTTTCTCCTCTTACTGGAGATGCCAAATGGAGCTTTGTTAGAAAGCAACCAAGATGAGTACCACGCCTCCTGGTGCGTTTACTCCATCAGAAATCATGAAAAAAGTCAAATAATAGCTTGTTAAAATCAAAGCAGCCTCACCCACAAGACAGTAGGACAAATTCTGAGACAGTCAAACGTTCACTCAGGGCCCCTTTTCGGCGTGACCCAAGACAGCCTGCATCAGAAAACCTGACGGCTTCAGACACAAAAAAAATGTAGAAATTTAGGACCAAATTGACACAGTGGAGCCGTGAGCACACACCAACTGGAGGGAATACAGCCTGGACACAAAGAAACCACCGGTTATACGTTTCTCTCTCCCAGTGTCGATTCCAAAACCCCAACACAAGGTATGTGCCAATACCAAGTACTGATACCAATACAGGGTAGGAAATTTACATATTTTTTAGGGGGCAATTTTTGCCCCCACTGACTGAAATCCATCATCATTTCCCTTTATGCCTCTTGGCATGTAGGGCAGCAACAAAAGTCTTCCACTCCTGTCTGTCCTGGGCGAGTCGCTGGATGGTACCCCATGAGTGGTTTAGGCTCTGCATCTCCTTCTCCACAGTTCTTCTCCATGTGTTTCTAGGTCGGCCTCTTTTTCTTTTCCCTTCTGGTGTCCAATGTAAGGCTGTTCTTGTAATATCAGCAAGATCTTTTCTCAACACATGTCCTATCCATCCCCATCTTCTTCTCATTAGGATGGTCTCCATGCATTCTTGTTGGCATTTGTCATACAGTTCTTTATTTGAAATGGTGTTTGGCCAGAAAATGTGCAGTATTCGTCTTAAACTCTTGGTGTGGAAGCTTGATAGTCTTTTGAGGTCTTCTTGTGTCATTCTCCAGCATTCAGAACCGTACAATAGGGTGGATAAAACAGCTCTGATACAATTTAAGTTTGGTCTTGATGGTGTACTGCTGTGACCTCCATATGTTATTCAGTACTTTGAAAGCGTTCCTTGCCTTATTAAGACGATTCTTGATGTCTTTATCTGTGCCTGAAATCCAGGGGCATTTAAAAAAAAATTGGGGGCACTTTTTGAAACTTGTGAAATAACACTTAACCTTTGTTCAAAATAATAAATATACTTATTTAGGCTTACAGTATATGAGCAATTGTCATCAAATGGCAATACTAAGACTATTAGGCAGTAGTCTACAGATTCAAAGTGTTTTCTTAGATTTTTTGAACAAAAAAAACAAATCAGACAATCATATTCAATTTTATTCTTATTTCTTTGTAGTTATTTATTGTTATTATTACATTTGTTAAACAACTATTAATTATTAAGTCAACGATGCCTTGATTACATATACATCAGTCATTGTATGGAATTATTGAGAAAGATATTTTTGTCGCACCTTAAATATTGTGATATTACCCATTTTTGTCCTGAACTTATGCATCAGTCATTGTGTGGAATTTTTGAGAAAAATATTTTTATAGCACCTTAAATTTTTTTTAAATGTGCCATTTGAAGGTACAAATTCAGTTCAGAGTTTTTGCTTAGTAAAATATCTTAATTGACTGTCAGTCAGGTATTATTCATTTCCAGCAACCCTCAAATCAAAGAATGAAGACACTTTGCACACAATTTAGGTGTATTTTCCCTTTAACTCACGAGATGCAGGTAGAATGTTTTATACTTAATGTGAATATAATTTATTTAATCTAATTTTCATTATGCAATATGTATACTTTGTTGGCATCTTATTCTGAAAACCGGATGTTCGTCTGAAGAAACCGGATGGTGTCTCACGTTAATCTTTCTGCTAACTTTCAAAGTCCTTCGCTCGCTCCCGATCTGCGCCGTTTACCGTGAATTTCAGCATGTAGGTGCACTACAATTTAAGTGTCTGCTGAGTTGACCGCAGTCTCGCAGTCACAGGTCTGATGAAGAAGCGCTCCATTTATTTATTCGTTTAGAAAGTTCGGGGGCATTTTTTGCCCCTGCCCTAGTGATATCAGGGGCAAAATTATATTTCTTAGGGGCAGTTTTGCCCTTTGCCCTCGTGTATTTCCGACGCTGTACCAATACAACTGTCATTTACATTTTCAAATTCCCTTGTTAAAATTAATGTACCACACTAAGGCCAAGCGGCTGAAAGCCAGCATTTGCTCTGTTTTACAAGGTCATGAAGTTTGCCAAAACTCAGTGTTTCTTGAAGAAGCAGCTACTGCCGTAGTCTCTTTGATGCTCAGCATGGTTAGACCGAAACACCTCCTAGCTCTGAGCCAATTCCCTGAGAGCCAATTAGCTGCTGAGGGGGGGAACAGCAGAGCAGGAGGAGTACGGAGCTCAAAGCTCAAAGAGGTGAGAGTGCTAGGGTGAATGGTAAACAAGTTCACTGGCCTTCAGAGGTGTGTGTGTGTCACAAAGCTGGAGTTTTGGAGTACAGTGCAGGCAGAGAATCTAACTGCGTTAAAGTGTGGAGAGGGTATCCTTAGGGGATACATTAAACACTGTACGGAGCCTCTTTGTTCTGGAGCTCTTTGCCGATTCATTGTGTCATTTCAAAATGAACGCATTACCTGTAAACTTTCCGTTGGTCAGCCAGAGAAATAAATTAACTAGAATGTCTCTCCGATATGATAAAACCACCAGCTATTCCAAATGTTTGAAACTAAACAATAAACACATTAGGTAAAATCTATCAACTAACACCCGGGTGACATGAACCAACAAAACAAAAGCAGCAGATGTCTGACAACAACGCGGGGGTTTACTGCGTGGCTTTTTCATCATCAGTCTGTCAGTAGTATGCTTATACAACACTGGTATTTTGCGATTCAGAAATCTAGCTTCAGGGGGTAAGATCCTCCACAAAAGTGACACGGCAGATCACATACACCACACCCCACCCCCCCCCACACACACACACACACACACACACACACACACGAAAAGAAGAAGTAGCCATGGTGGCGGCCGCAGATCAAAAGGCAGTGGTGGAAGAGGAACTGGCTTACAGCAGTGTGTGATAAAGCAGAGCATACAGCTCCGGCAGCAGTCCACACGCACACAAATACACAACCTGATCAACTGTGATAATCTACTTCCTCTGACTGCCACCTTACAATTTGACTGGTGGAGTGAGATATGAACAGAAAGAAACACTCTAAAGTATTTCCAAATGAATGACATTTTACCTTAATGCCATTGAGGCCTAAATGTGACCCAGTTGGACATAAAGAGAAGAACTTCCTGCTATCTTCCCCCTCATAAAACCAAGCTTACATGAGTAAAACTGTGTGGTTAAATCGTTCGGGCTATTTCAAACTACCCATCCAAATGAAAGCTTAGAATGACTCATCCCCATTCTGGATGTTGCATAATAAAAAACGAAAACTTGTGTTATGTAAGCTGAATAAAGGGGATCTTCCACACGTACGCGGTGGGAAGGATTTCCTGGGAAAAACAAATGACTGACAGAAATATTATTATTAACTCTTTTCTGATGAGTCATTAATAACACCTTGACAACAGGTCCATGCAATCCAACGGTGCTGTGACACAGCAGCCACAGTAGAAGTTGTTTTACTGTGACAAGGGGAGGCGGTGATGTTGAAAGTAATGGCTGCCTGCCAGCTTCTTGAAGCTTCCAGCATCTGCTTGATTGGAGTTTATAGGTACAAATGGGCAACTCTGCAATCAACATCAGTTACTTTTCCGAAAGTCTATCAATCACTTTTCGAAATTCCACATGAACCACTCTTCACATCGGCATGAATCAGACCTGCCACACAGCCGTTTGAAAAGAAAATACCTCTCACTTAAAGAGGGCTCGCCTGTGACTTCAGTTATTTCCTTCCTCCAAAAACAGTGGTGAAGAACAGCAGGAGCAAATGCCACAAATGTAGTTTTCATTCAAACAAAGAATTACGGCTGCCTATTTTTGCCAAACTATTCAGAGCACACAAGGCCAACTTGCCTCCTAAGAGGACCATATGAAAGGTTGGTGACAAGCAATGTACCAATTAAAAGGCCTTTTCTTCTTTTGCCGAGTCTGGTGCTGCGCTCCCTGTGCATAAAACGCACCAGAGCTACATTACATCACTTCTAACAAACTTCATGTCACAATGAGCACAAAACAAAGGCCTGTTTTGACCGGAGACTGTGCATATAAGAAGTGGGCGTAGTCATTGTGACATCACCCATTGGTTTGTGGACTGATGTTTTGAAGCCTCGAGTTCGCCATCTTCGATTACGGCTGTCGCCATGTCGTTTTTTCCGCAACCAATGAACGAAAGTTACCATATTTGGAATGAGGAGGAGTGACGTAGAGATGCCGTATACGACTCTCGTAGCGGCAGCTACCCGTCAATCACAGTAAGCCCGCCCTAAAGCATCCCCTGCTTTATGGTCTATTTGACTCTAAATGGACCATCATTTACTAAATGAACATCATGCTGTATTGAAGAACACGTGAAACTAGAGATTGAGACCATAAACTCATGTTTACAATGTTTACTGAGGTAATAAATCAAGAGAGAAGTAGAGTCATTTTCTCATGGACTTCTATAGAACCAGAGGAGTCGCCCCCTGCTGGTCAGTAGAGAGAATGCAAGTTTTAAGACACTTCCACATCGGCTTCACTCGGAAGAACCGGAGGTTGCCGCCTGGTTTTGACACGATATTCTCTGGTCTCAGCTCATCTTAAAACACTGAATCCGTCATGTATTATCATTATTTTGTTAGTAAAACACTCATTCTTAAAAGTACTGCTACTAATAAAATGGGGTATCGTACCGTTTTTAATGGTATTGCGATACCTTTCCAACATCGGTATACCGTGCAACAATAAGTTATCGTCACTTCACTTGTTCAACTGACTTTAGCAGTTCAGATAACAGACACTCGACTGTCCTTCTGTTATTACAGACATGTGAACTAACCATAGACACTTCATGGACTCCAGGATGAAGATAGGGGACGCACTGGAGTCGATATTTGGTGTTATTTTTGGCATTTAGGAAAAAAGTTTCTATTCTTTGTCATGGAAGCCAGTCCTGTACAATATACAGGGGAGACACTGCTCATAAAAGCGTAAAGATGTGAAGAGAATGTCAGTTATCTCTGTTCAAATCAAAAGGGTGTGTTTAACATCTCGCTGCTCACTGTCCCACAACAGCCTTTTCATTGTTACCGTACATTGTTTTTGGACTTTCAAAAGATCACGCGTACACTGGGTCCAGTGGGACACCAAACACTGTGCCGATAAAGGATCTTTCAAGGGATACAGGAAGGCCACATTCAGTTACGAGCAAGGAAGACAGATCACTGAGAGTTGTTGATCAAATATAATCCAGAAGCATAACTTTATATAAAAATGTTGTTGTACACTCCAGAAAAATGGAAACCCTTCTGTCCTGTAATTTAATCAAACAGAACCACCCCTTCAATCTCAATGTAGAGGTTTAGCTGGCAAAATGAGGTCTTCACTGCAGTTGACAGTAGACAGACCTTTAGTGTGGCAAACACAGCTCAGGATATGCTGCCAGTAATGCGGTGAGTCGGAGGTTTGTAAAACCAATATTATTCCTATTTGTTGACACTGTGTCAGAACTGTTGACTCAACGGTACATTTCAGACAAAAGGTTTGCAGCGGTGAATTCAGGTTTCCTACATCTGAAGGAGAGTTAGATTTAACACTTAAGACTTTTTTATTGCCACTTGGAATGAAATTTCAGTGCAATTTTACAAGAATGAGGAAAAAAACATCTATCGTGTCGGATATGAATCACTTCCTGCACGTGCCTCATTTACATCGCCATGCCGTGAACTCTTGCTTGAGTGGCCGATTATCGTCAAGTTTGCGCTTCCTCATGACGTCGCTAGCTAGCAGACATCAGATCTGCTCTGAGCATCAAGACGGCTAACAAAATACAAGTGCCGTTGGTGTCCTCTCTCCTGATCCGTGTGATGTCATTGCAAGAGGCATTCGGTAAATGATTTAGAAAATAGATCTTTAGGCATTTATAAGATTGATGCAATGCCAAGTGAGGCCTTATTTCTGGAAAACTATTAGAAACACTTTTTGATTTAATGCAAATTTGCCAAATGTACCACGAGTTGAGTCGACTGAACGGACATTAAAGTCCTGCATTTGCTCAGAATAACACCACAAACATGTTATATTATAACATGTTCCCATGAATACGGTGTGCATCGTTCCCATATGTTAAAGGCTGACAGCAAGAATAACCGGCAGCAGTAGCAGTGGTGATGGTAATGAGCTCCACTGTGAGGTAGGAGTCCTATTACTGCAGTAATGCAGCAGCAGGCCCAGTGCTGGTGTCAACAGCTCGACATCTGAAGCTTCATATAGACAGAGTTATTGCAGGGCTGTTCAATAGGACTGAAGAAAATCATCATCAGCAAACAATTGGGAAAATGGCAGCAGTGTGGAGTCCAAACTGCACAAGGTCACGGCCTCCCGGTGGGTCTGCGAGTGTGTCGGACTATCTGACCCCTTCATCTCGTCTGTTGCCGGCGGCTGATGGAACATTTGCTCCCCCTGCCCGGTGAAAAGCACCCGCGTTTGGCAGAGTCGCCATCGCCGCCGCCAGCCATGAGGATCGGGTTTCAGGTGGTCCGTCAACAGAGCCAGGCCACGGGCACAAACTGTAACGACCCCCGCGACCTGAGCACAGTGCGCCGCTGAAGGCACCCTAATGGAGAGGCAGCGGGAGCGCACTTGCTCTCGTGAATCATCGGCCTTGCATTGCACTGCTGACCTGGATCCAGCTTGTTTGTTTTTTTTTAACTGTCATCTACAGCCGGGAATAAAAAAAAAAGAAAAGAAAGAAAATAAGGACTGACTCACTCGCTCCATCATTTGACCCTAGCAGCAGTGGAAGGATTGAGATGATTAAGCAGAAATGAGCGAGAAAAAGAATCAGATCTGAGGAGGCAGTTGGTGAAAATGACGGGGCTAAATGGAGGATCTACTTCCCTATTCCGTTTCAAGCAGGCACTTTTCATTTCTCCTCCCTGCCCTTCATTTCAAAACCTTCAAAAAGGCACCAGTGTAGTACGACTAGATTGTCTCAGACGCGTGTACAGCAATAACGCAGCCTCGGGTCTATTACGGAAAACAGAAACCCCTCAGAGCGCCTTGTAATGTGGCACGACTCATGATGACCCCCCCCCCCAATTCTGCAGCCCATCAACTCCATCCTCAATAAACAACGGGGCCGCTTCCAGTTATCTTCCATTTGTGCATGCGACACACTGAAAAAAAAGACTTTTTGGCCCTGTAATTATTACCTCGATTATTTTTGTAAATTTTACAAGAAATTATCATTCCAGTGCTTTTACTTTAAAATATCACCTTTTATTTAATGTGTTACTTGGTGTTTGTTTGTAATTATGTATCCTCATTTTTATCATTCACACTAAGTAATATCTACTAAACTACTGTATTGAATGCACTACCTGACACAACAAAGTAAAATGTACTTGGGTAATACGAGTAAAACCTGGCAACCTATAGCGCGTACTCAGGGGGTGACGTCAGAGGAGATTTCGCGCTCCTTTCTTCAACGAGACGACGGAACAGCAGAACCTGAACGGCAGCGTTTCACCTGAGGAGAGGAACTTCATGGACGGGAGCCATTGGGGTAGGTTATATGTTTAATTAATGCTCTACGTTGCTGTTGAGCCTTCGGTCAAGTCTGTGTTTGAGTTGTGAACACTGAAGAGTAGCGAACTGGTCAGTTTAGCGTGCTAGCTAGTTAGGCTATCATGCTAGCTAACTTGGGACAGCATTACAGACATGGCTCACGGCGCTACATTTTGTGGACATGTTTTTGGTGGTTTTGGTCACGATTTTACAGGGTTCTCCCTTGAAAAGTTGTTGGCCTGGGGACACGGTGCTCGACCAGCTGCGCTCTCTCGACGAGGGGGAGGGGGAATTACTTCGGTTTTGTGAAGCCCACTTCTGCCACACAGGTGCTTTGCTGTGCTGCGACACACTTTCTCTCGGACATCCTCAAGTGCAGCCGAGGTCGAATGAGGAAAATGTGACAAGACAGGGAATCATAGCTAAGCAGCAACAAGCACACTGGTCATGTGCTAAAAAATATCCCATACGTGGTGGAATTAGTGACTTTAGAGCGAGTCTAATACACTTAACATTATTTTGTCACTATCATATTCTGACATATTTTTACAGTAACTTATATTTCTGTCATTAGTTTTAAACTGGTCTCTTATGTCTCTATCCAATGTGGTGTCCTTGATGATTAAGGCTTTGGGCATGAAACAAGGTACCAGTACTGTGTTGAGTTAGTGTCGCATATCAACATGACCAGGCCTGCTGTGTATCTCAGTATTAACGTTATGTTGGCTTGTTTATGTGCCGTTTTTCTGTGTGGGGATAAAACATGCTATCAATATGAAGATTTAAGCCAAATTCAGATTTAATGTTGTATGTTTATGTTTTAACAATTTCTTTATGTATTTCACAGAATATTAAAGGACGTTCACTCTCAGCAAGTTGACATCAACAGTTGACACAAGGTAAAATCAACTTAGTACTGTTATAGTTTAATTAACTTGACATACATTTGAAGTCATAGTTTGTGTTGCTGTCAATAGTACATTATACTGGGAGGACTACTGCATTAATTGTTTTAGCAAGGTACCTCATCTTGATCATGTTTTTTTTTATTGTCTTTTGTTTCAGATCAATGAGGAGTTCAGAAGAATAACCACAGTTCATCTGGAGCGAAACTTTTTGTCGAAGTTGGACAATTGCACTACCAACTTTCTGGAGATACTTGGGACAAAGGGCGGAGTTGCAGGAACCAAGACCCATGCTGGAATCACCCAGCCTGGTAAAGTTTAGATATCTAATGTTATATAAAATTATGTTGGGCTCATATACACTGAGAATAGATACATAATGACACATTTGAACACATTCAATATTTTTGTTTGTTTCCCCCACTATCGTCATTTTTTGAGAACACATCAGACTCGAAGATGTAAAAGTGAACATTAGTAAATTTGAATTTCAAAGAAGTCATTGAAGAGGACTATGCTCAACATGTCATGAAGATCCTTGTCATCCATGGAAATGCAACACAGAAAGGCTTCACTCCTGACAATCGTGTTCGTCGTCAGAGGGAAAAGAGGTTCTTGATGACTGTCAAAGTGTGGCAAAGGCTTGCCTTCTGCTCATGGGCTTCATCTATGTGTATCTAAGTGTTGTCAAGCAATACCCATCGTTTCAAATTAAAAGTGTTTGTTAAATGACTAAACGTTTGTGTTCTTAAATTTCTTATTGGCAGCACTGATTTAGAAATGTTTTGTCTGGCAATGCCAACCAGATTATATATGTTGGTATTTATGTCTGTCAGCAGTGACCTCTTTCACCAGTTAACAAGTAAAGCTGCTGTAGTTTAAAAGATGTTTTGTAGAAGCCTTATGTTAAGACAATTTTATTAAATTAACAGTAGCCCAGTTTAAAAAAAAAAAAAAATGCAACATTCATATTTGAACAGTTGTGTAGAGTAGTAGTAGTAGATAAAAGATATATTGTGTAAATATTACTTAATATTTCTCAATTGAAAAAGTAAAGAAAAGCTAGTTAAATATACATGAAACACCTAATTGAGTTTTACTGGGGTTTTGTAATTAGATGCAAAGGTAGCCTGAGTAAAGATTACTATCAAAGGCTAAGTACATTTTATGTCTAAGGAAGACATTTGCAAGTAAAAGTTACTTGAAAATTTTGGATAAAAAACAATTCTTACTAGTAAGCAAACTTAACTTCAGAATTTCTGAGTGCAAATTGTTACCTAGCTTTTTTTCAAGTAAATGTCACTTATTTTTTTTTTTTTCAGTGCAACAAAGAACAGTATCCTCACATTAGACAGGATCTGTCACCCTGTCTGCTTTCACAAGGTCCTTCTCAGTTCACTTTGCTGCCATCAACCATCAACATTCATTTTAGGGCACAAAGCCAACCAGTGATTTCAGAATGTTTGAATAATACTGTTGTTACCAAGGTTAGGGTTTGATTATTCCCATCACAACCTCACATTTTGTTGGTTTATTGTCCTAGACATCAAATACAACTAAGATTAATTTATGCCACTGACATAATGATGACATAACAGTATAATAAATCAACTACAGCCTTTCAAGAGAAATTAACTTAATTCTGAAGGAGAATAGTGAGACATTGGAGTTGGAATGGGAAAAAAACATTGAAATATCCTAAACAAATAAAACAAAACAATGAATAAAATAGACTCGGCTCCGTTGACAAAAATGTGCAATGCTGCACAACACCAAGTCTTATAATGGCATATTATTCTGGCATGTTCAGTTTAATATGATATGAAACAGAGGAGAGCATGAAATCTCCATATTTGAGATGCTGAAAACAGCTTTTTCTGCCCTTTTTGCAAGAACAAGGACTTTAACGACGAATCGATTATCAAAATAGCTGGCGATTAATATTCTGTCAAATCGACTAATCGATTAGTCGGCCTAATATATCAATCAGAGGGAAGTTTTTTGTTTTACTTACAAATGAGCTTTGTCAGAGCACCAACACCAGTTTTCAGAAAGCACACTAACCAGAAAACAGCTTTCATTTTGGTCTTTTGGACTCAATGAAAATTAAGTCTCACTAGCAAGTGCATCCGACAGAGACATAAGCATTAATGAAGACCCTCTATTGCGTTCGTGATTCACACAGTCAAAGCTCAAAGCATGACTATCTACTGGGCTGCCTGCCTGACACTAGTGCCGATCCACTTCGCCATCCAACTCTGTCTATCGCTTCTGAAGGAAAAGGACTATTAACCAGCCACATCAAAAGGACACGTCACAGAGAGGAAGAAGGCTAGAAAGGGAAGAAACAGGGTAGCGGGGTGCTCACAACTGTGATCATCCTCTTTTAAAAGATAAGAACGACAGCAACATCACGAGTGCACGAGGGGAACTGCCATCAAACAGCGGTCGGGTAAAGGCTGTAAACTCCGCTGCTTTTATCTTCCTGAATGCTCGACAACCTCCAGGTGTCTTTAATGTGACCGCTGATTACTCCTTCCGCACTTTTCAAATGTCTTCCTGCGAGACAAACAGCGGGTTCAAACTCCAGCCTGTTTTACATTTATAACTGTTTGGCAAAGACAAGCTTCTTCCGCCGACAGAGCAGAGGGTTCCTCTTCCACAGATGAGGCGGCCCGAAAATGTACTGTACGTCATAAATGTACAACCAGATATTACCTGACCTTTCACATACTTCATCACCTGATTTCCTGCTGGGGAGACACCGACACACACACGTATCATCGGCCATCCACATATCTAGTTTACATCATGCTGCCAGTCTGATAGCAAAGGGAGAAACGATAGAACAATGAGAGCGGCGTGTGAATAAATTTCACTCCTCGCCATGCCACATTAGGCTCTCAGACAGCGGCACGCGGGGAAAGGCGCAGGACCCTCCATCCAGGCAGAGCTTTCAAGTCTCCCTCTTTTATTCAGCAGACGAGACAACGACAAGCAGTTTAATCCACGCTGCTTTGTCTCAGAATAATCATTAAAATGCTCGCAGTGATGCAATGCAGGCTTCGGCCAAGGCAACAGAAAAAAATCATTAATGGACAATATCTGCCAGAACCAGAAGTCATAGTAGTAGAGATTTTGAAATCAAAACACAAGTGAGAAAATGGGCTGCGATGAAGAGCGTCGGCCCCCGGCTTGTTTCAACTGAGGGGAGCATGATGTGCATGAGGAGATCATTCGTATTTGAGAAGAACATGAATGAGTGCTGACTTTTTGGGCCAGGGCCCTGCTCACGCCTTATCTTGCTAACCTCACTGTCAGCTGCAAGCCCGGGCTGCACGAACATCCGAAGCCTTTTACACACTTGAATTTTTAAAAAAAATCAGCAGCGTGTAGTTCAAGTATTCAAGGTGATGGAAACTTTCAAGACCACACTGAATCCGAACACTGGATATTGTTAAGCAGAATAAGGGTGCACAGATGTGGAGACAAACACTGGTTTTATAAACTTCAGAATGATGGACGCTGTGCAAAAGGCGCATTAAACCCTTGTTATAGGAATAGGGTGCAAGAATAGGGTACAATATGATGACAGTTTGCGTCACTGAGGCCACATTACGACCCCGTAATCAGTGCCAGTGTGTCGATGCAAGGCGACGCAGGTAAACAGGGGAGGAAAATCTGTCAGAGGGACTTCGCTCGCGACTGCTTCTTTTCCGGGTTCAACCCGCGTCAGATGAGGGCTGTCACCATTGTCCTAGTTTACTCTGCTGTGACCCCCCCACCCCACCCCACCCCCTCCTTTCTTCCCAACTGGCTGTTACAACGTTGCACTTAATAATGAACGACAATAGATACGCAGGCCGTCACTTGGTACCGAGGAGGAGAGCCTTAAATGTGGGGGGTGTTTCTCAATCAGCATACAGGTCAGAAAAAGGTACAGATACACAAAACACAATAAGTAGCATTTAGCCCTATTTGTCCCCTTTTGAAGTTTGAACCAAAAAAAAAAAAAGTAAGACGTCTTTAGGCGCGTGACAAACAGCTCACTTGACATGTTTGGAAAGATACATCCCAACAATACAACCGAGGCTACATTTGTAGCAACATTTCTTGACAAACAACGCAAAGAAGCTAAGTGCGTGAATGTGCGTACATGTGGGGGAAGACCAAACTCACCAGGGGTCAAACTCGTGAATGATGCTCTCGAAGCGAATGACAGCGAAGAGCCGGGCGCTGAAACCGGCCAGCCAGGCCAGGAACAGGATGGTGAAAGACAGCAAAGACTGCCACCCAGCCGGCTGCGACAGGCCGCCGGACAGACCTCCTCCTCCTTGCCCGGCGTTGCTGCCTCTCTCCGCCACCACCGCCGTGCTGCTGCGTCCGTTCCCCGAGTACGACGCTCCAGAGTTCAGCAAGGATTTGTGTTTGTTGTCGGAGACCGGGTGATGCTCCGCCATATTCTACGTCAGTCCCGTCGTGGCGGGCGAGCGAAGAGAGCTATCTGGTATCACACAGGAAAGACCCCCCCCCCCCCCTCCAACCTTTTTTTTCCTTTTTCGCTGCCACGCTCCTCTTCCGAAACCGCTTGCACCAACTTCCCTTCTAGCCCCGTACCCCCCCTAAAACGCCAGCTGTAATTGCTAACCTTACTTCCCACTAACCGCAAAACCAGCTAACATAATCCCGAGGAGTCACATAGTAGCGCTGATTTTCAGCATACTGGAAGTGTCACATGCGGCTCCAGCAGTTGCTCCTTCCTTTCTTGGGAGCTGGATGAAGGGGCGGGAGCTGCGCGCGGAGCAGGAAGAGCTGTCAGCCTCTCACAGCGAGACAGGTACGGCCAAGGGGGGACGCGGCTCCGGGAGGAGCCCAATCCCACAATAGAGCGCGCCTGACGGACAACCGGAACGACCAATGACAAAAGAACCGCCTGACACGCCGAAGACGCTCTGAAGCGAAGACGTCGGGTGACGGACAGCGGGAAGAGCGTATGGCACGCGAACAGCGCAGGGGCGCTGGAGTCGCGCGAGCCAATGATATCAATGAATTTCACTGAAACTATGCATTGACGGAGCCAGAGCTAGTATGACAGGGCTCAGTAGCGGGGCTGTGAGCCAACCTTAGGCCCTGATGGAAGCCAGTTCGTTACTTATCAACTCCGGAAGTACGGAGCTGTAATTCACTAATGGAGATACGCAGCCTAGATGTCAACAATAAGCCATTTGTTTCAACAAGCTCGTGCTGCTGTGAACAACCATTTTCGTTTCCACAGGGGGTGTAACTATACTTTATTATCAGTTAATAAACAATTAGCTATTTCTTAATTGAACAATTATAAGCCATTAAAGAGTTACTCCAGCAATTTTGTATTGCACTTACTTAAAGTTAGGGGACTCACAAAAGACACATCGAAAAAGTAAAGAACAATAATAATATATAATAAGAAGAATTAGTTTCTTTGTAGCTCAATAGTTAAATCCACTCATTAAATCCATCATATGTTATTCTATTCTATCACTTTGCATGCTCTGAAAGCAGCAGTGCGTCTCGGACATGAGTCAAAAGACTTACAATACTTTTATTTACCGAGCAGGAAACATCTCCACTGTACCCACGAACACAAAGCTGGATTTTCTCCAGCATTTTGGAGAATCTGAGACCATTAGATTAGGCGTCCCTATTCTCACAGAAAGAAAACGAGGAGAGAGATACTATATTGAGGTGAAAAGAGCTCAGCAGCCCGGAGAGGAGCTGGAGGAGCTTGATAATTCATCGAGTATCTGCTGAAGCAGACGGGAAGGCTGTGTGAGCCCAGAGACATGTTTGGAGTCCACAATGAGGTTCACCTCCACGCTGAACCGAGTCGGCCCACCACAGAGGGTTGTGGCTCCAATGTGCAGGACTAGCCACTGTTCCAAGGTTTTACAGAGAATTAACCTCGAGGATGCGAACATATATTCTTTTATCCATTTCAATTTCTGGACCGTTGTAAATGCTTCGTCGTTCTGATAACTTTTCATGATGTGCTCTTTTGAAATCCTTCCTCTAGAACAGTGAGAGGAATGAGCAAACATGGGCGGATCGGTCTGGGGTTTACCTCACAGCTTCCTGTGGTGCGGTGGATCTGGATATTCTGATTGAAATACTTAGTGTTTTGTTGGTCTATCAGGCCTTCCTGTGTACTTTGGCTTTCTTAGAAAAACCCCGAAAACCTATTTTCTCAATCAAGCAGTGATAAGGTCTCACGTCAACACAAGTTTGGATTGCTTCAGATCAGGGATGTTTTTTGGGTTTTTTTTCTGGCGCGCTTCTCACTGGTTTGAAGTAGGAGGGACTGCTGTTTGGCAACTGTTAATCAAACCACATTGAGTTTTAAACTTTTCGAATCTTTATGGGAAAGACATATTTCCATCAGTGGATTTAAATCTGTTCAAACAAAAAAGAGTTCAAGTTCCACAAGGATCAATTCTTTTTGAATTATACTTTATATTCCTGCTTATTATGTTAAGGAAACATAATATCCTGACATCGGCCACATATTTGTCTCTCCTCTGATTCGTCTCCTATAAACAGGCTGGTGTACTGTATTGTTAAAGAAATTAAAAAAAAAACATTTACAGTTGAATAAACACGTAATGCTTGAAGAAAGTCTTCAAAACCAGAGACAGGAAACTGGTTTCACGCTGAGAGTCAGTCAGGAACCATATGAGTAATCTTCTGATCTTAACTTTAAAAGGGAGGTCAGTAACTAGGGCACAACTTTGACAGTATCCCATGGTGCATCTGTGCATGCAGGTTGGTTGCACATGCATTGCGGTGTAGAAGCACATTGAGTTTAGTCGTAATGAAAAGTGTTTCTACGTCCTTCGTATGTAAAAACAGGCGACGTGCGCCCACGAGCGAGGAATAGAAAGAGATCGAGGACGTTCTGCGGCTAATAATAACGAAGGACATTTTATTCTTGGAGCCAAATGTATCTCATGCACTATATCCTTCCTCGCATGAATTGCCTTCCTCTTCTTTGCAGTGTCTGCAAAACACACACAAGCCTGCACAAAACTGTGACACACTGCAGGAGAGATGGGGGAGGATTCTTATTGAGGTTGACCTGTATTTTCCTGTGTAGTCTCATATCCCAAACTCAGCTCTACAGATGATGTACAAGGTAGTATAGTTAGAGTTAAAATTAAAGTTTAAAGTTACTTTTGCAGAAGTCAACAAAACTAATTGAAGTGGGGCAAACGTGTAAGATTTAGTGGTTAAACAATCTAACTGCAAATGTCCTGTCTTCATTTCTTAAGAAACAAAGTCCGCCTTAAACCAAGATTAAAGTTACAGATTATATAGACTGCATTACAAGGAAGCCAATATCTTCTCCTCACTTCATTTGCATAATGTGGTGTATATGAAAGTAACACCAAAGATAGATTGGTTTCATTTTTCACATCCGATGGTGGACAAATCTTTTTGTTTTAGAAACTGTTTCATTTAAACGCAGGCCTGAGCCTTTTAACGCCTTTTAACGCCTTTTAACACCTCTTTATCTTCTAGTTAATACCAAACCTGTTGGAACTAGAGCCTGAGATTGGACCCTATACCCCCTGTGGATTTAATGCAACTTCTGCGTTCCTCCTCAGCAGACCCTCTTAACTTTAATGATCGATTGATGTTTGAAAAAGAAAAAAAGAAAAGGCATTGACCTTAAAGGGGTCATGTCATGAAAACTCCCCTTTTTCAGCGCTTCTGCACTTACCGACCCAACAAACTGCTTTCTGTGAGCTGCCTGGATCAGAAAACATGTGATTGAACAAGTCACTTGCAGGCCCATATCTGGCAGCGCCCACGTGAACAGACTGATAACATCGCCGTTGTATTAATCCTGCACTACATGTTTGAGCAGCGGCTGCTATTAGAGTAATTAATGAAGTGGGGGAGAGTGACCTTTGCGGCTAATGAGACCAATTCATTCATTTGTCATTTCCATTCATCTCTGCAGAGGCGGCCATCTTGAAACTGAAACACATGACGCAGTTTGTGGTGAGCTGTGCTCCTGCTGCAAGCGCGGTGGTAAACCATCGTAGTTTACACTTACGAGTAAAGGTGTGACAAAGCTTTCAGTTGCATGAGATCCCTCATCGTGGAGAGAGGCCCTTAGAGTCCCATTTTAGCACCGACACAGCTTGTTCAGCTCGACTGATTTTACACACACACACACACACACACACACACACACACACACACACACACACACACACGCCCACACACACAGCGTTAGAATGCTTGTTGATACGATGAGAGTTGTGTTTGTTTGTTTCTCGGTTTAACTAACATAAAAACAAAGAATGTAACCTGATTGGTGGATCTATTCTCATTCACCCTCACTAGCACTGCTCCAAACCCCCCCTACTTGATCATGCTTTGTTTTACCTCTTTAGGCCATAAAATGTACATTTGTTGATTATTGGCAATAATTATTAAAGGGGACACATCATGTTCACGATCAGAGAACATGTTGTTTAACAAGCCTCCATGTGAGTATGTCCTCACAAGGCTTTTGAACTACCTCTGCTAAGGTGAGACATATTTTTCTGACAGTAGAATGGACTTTTTTTTCGTGCAGGGGTCTTAAAGAGACATGCGCTAAAACGGAGAATTTATACAGATAGTAAATACAGGTATTTTCAGACTGACAATATAAGAAAAATAAAGTGTGTTTTGAACATTAAAGCATATAAACATGTTCTAGTAGAAATCTAAAATATAAGTATGAACCTGAGAATGAGCTTGACATGACCCCTTTAAACAAAAACATTGGCCAGCTACATCCTGTTACCTCATAATCTCCATTATTAAGCATGCTAGCAGACAACTGCCCTGAGGAAACAAATGAAAGTTTAGGAATACATATAAAAATACGACCATTAATTATGCTTCTTGCGTATCCAATTTTTAAAAATATTTCAACATAAGAAATAAAATAAGCCTATATGTGGGGGAGGGGGGTCCATACTTACCAACAGTCTCACTTTGGTTTGCACAGACACTACAACTTTGTAATGCAGTACCATTTTCAGCCACCAGATGGCAACCCAAACAATTTCTTTGTTTTTACTGTGGTCAGGGCCAGGATGTTAACTCAAGATGAACCTATATCTCCGTTTTTAGGAATTTATTTTTGACAGTATCAAGATGTAACATCGTGTTAGGCTGCACACATGTACAGAGAGTGACATCAGAGACTGCTGTTTGTGTGTAGAGGGACAGCTTTAAGGCTAACTGGCCTCTATGCGAGGATGCGGTGTGGAGGATGCACAGGCAGGCCTCACACCACCCTCATCCTGCCCACTAGACCTCAGAGGTGTACTTCTTTTCATATGTCACAGGTATTACTGTATTCTATCGGTCAAATTTTTCTTGACTTTGGCAATCAATTTGTTCCTAATGACTTCATGTCATTGTTTGTCAAAAGCACCCTAAAAAGCTTGCTACATACTGAGACCAAGGTCTCTATCTAAATTTGTATTGAACGACAAAGTTTGAATGACTGTGCGTTTATTTCAATTATTTCATATTGGGGGTCAAGATGACTCTGGTTGGTTTCACCGTATAAATATCACACAGATGATGTTTAATTAAAATGAAAATGACTAATGACTAAAACCAAATGAAAGGATGGTAAATAAGCCTTTAAGTATTGGGATAAAAGCTGCTTTTTGTTTTTATAAAAGATAGTATGTATTTTCATTATACACAATATGCAGATATATTAGATATCCTCTAAAGTAATAATAAAGTGCTTGTTTTTCCCCCAGATGACATAAATGACATAACTGATCATGTTTTGAGAGGAACTAAGTGAACATTTTGCTATGATGGAGGTTTTTTATGGTAGTTTATTCAGTCGGTATGTTTAATTTGTTGGTAGGATGATGTGTTCATCAGCTGGATTTGTACAAATATGATGCCTTACGATGCTTTTTTCTGTTCTTGTGAGTGAACGTGTAATGTCCCACCCAGACACAGCACCTGTCCAAAATGCAAATGTCCACTGTGTAATAAATAGACATTTGAAAACAGAGAATTCATGGATGGGCAATTTAGCTCAAATCCCCTGGTTTTTACAGAATTATTTTCTCTCTGAGGCAATGTCACTGAGCAGATAATGCAAATGGTGCTATATTAAGGCCTGGTTGTTTCCTGTGGAACCATATGGGCTCAATGAACCTACAGATCTGATCCCAATCCTGCAATCTACATAAACCCAATTATGCAAATTGGCCAACATATGCAAGTTAGGATTTGACACTTTCTAAATGCTAAATACTGTTTATTTCTAACCTCAAACTTTAAGCGGGTTCACATTGCTGCCAAGTAGACAATGTCCCTTCCTCTTGCTCTGACAAGTCCATCTCCCAGTCTCAGCCAGGACAAAGTCCAGGTCCTCCCCGCTGACTTGAGGGCTGATGGTCACCATCATTCTGCCCTTCTTCATGTGCTCGTTCAAACCGCCATCAGCAGATCAACGGTGCTAAAGTTGTATTCTTTATGTAGTATTACTTGACTTTATGAAGTCTTGCATATGATATGATACTTAGCATATTTAGTCCCAATCACCATCAGCATCAGCGTCAGCAGAACTTCAACTTCGAAAACTTTAACTTCAAAAAACATAAACTTTTAAAAACTTTTTAAAAAACGGAAACAAAAATCCTTTAAGAAAACGTTAAAAACTTAAACTTAAAAAAAATTTAAAAACTTAACTTAAACTTAAAAACCTAGCTTTAACATTTTTTTTTTACCTTTACTTAAAAAACACTTTAAAAACATAAAATTAAAAAAAATAAGATAAAAAAATGTACCTAAAGTAAAAAACAATTGAACTTGAATTGAATTGTTACATACATTACGGCTGAACATTTTTGAAAAAATGTCTAATTGCGATTTTTGACTAACAAAGCAAATGTGATATGATTTGCGATAACAACTCGGGGTTCAAGGACACTTTGACATGCGGACAAGAGGAACACGGGGATCGAACCGTCAACCTTGTGATTATAGGACGAGCCACAGTCACCCAAAAATAACTAAAAATAGTCAAATTTGAATAAATATCCCTCTTTAGTGATTCATGACTTACAGTGTGGAGTTTTTTTCCAGAGCTCAGGGCGGTATGGAAGAGTTCTGAGAAGCAAACATTTGAGGGTTAAAGAAAACACGAGTGGATGCAGAGGATGCAGATGATGCAGAGGATCCAGATCCCTAGGATGTTACAGAATAGTCTGTCAGTGGAAGATGCTGCAGTCCAACATCTTTTTAACGGATGTATCTCTACTACCCAGACTAGTTTACAACAGATAGTGGCAGCATTAGATCTTTTCCTGCAAGAAGTTGAGATAAGCGTGAACTATTATTCGCCTCTCAGGGCGAGAAGTTGCTTGGCAACGTGTGCAAAATCAATGACTTGTCTTAGATAACACTGAGGTTGTGTCATCCAGCACCTGACAGCCCACATCAGCCCTCCATCTGCTTGCCAGTGTGGAGTTATTGGCACATAAAGGTGAGCAGAGCAGGCCAGCAGGTCATTAAACAAAAATCCCCCACAATGCTACAGGGTAGATAACAAACTGCTTCGTCTTACTGCTGTCTCCACGCTGCATCTCTGCAGAGCTACAGGGTCTTTGACTTTCTCTCTCAACTCAAGGTCCAAAACTCTGCTGCTGGGGGGGGTCAGCCAAGGTCAGCTGTAGTATAGTCGGACTAATATGTATATACTGGATATACTGGAGCGTTGCAGAGTTCTACTGTGCATCCCCACAGAGTGAGGAGTGAATCATTCCCTCAGCGGCCCTTTCACTGCCTCATTCCTGATCATTTCCACGGTGGTGAAGATCACTGGCTTTCTCTGGAATCAACCGCTACTAATGGGAAAGAAAAGCGTTGTCATCAATGGTGATAAATACGACTAGCTCCCCCACAGCTTTTGTAAATATGTGATGGATATTCACGTCCAACTATATCATTTTGTAAGCGCTCCCGACAATCTGTAAAATAGGGTAAAGTAAGTGTGCTGGCTGCCAGAATGGTAACTGTTTCCTACAGTGTTGTGTGTGAAGTGTGCGCATGTTGCAGTCTCTGGTGTCTTCCACTGTCACTGATTAAAACAATCCTTCACTCAGTAAATAATCCTACAGACATTTTGGCTTTGCATACTCATCACGAGTTGATTATTTAGGAGTACAAATTGACCAGAAAAAAACAAAATCCACTTTTTAAAATATAAAGTTTATTGTGTATGAACATATAATACATTAAGAGGAGACGCCCCAGGTGGAAGGGGGATACGTTTAAATTAGATATTCTCGTGAAACTTCACAGTTGATTACTTACATGAAGACACGTTTTCTAAAATGTTTCAATATGCAAATTAGCTATTATTTGATTACATTTGTGCTAATTTGCATACATTTTTCAGAACAGGAATCCGAACGTTGCCAGGTTCAAAATGTTTGTTTCATTTTGAGTCAAAAGTTTTTTTCAGAGGGAAATTGTGGGTAATTCCCTTAAATACTGCAGAAATGCAAACGTACGGAAAGTGTTCATAAAGAGCTCAAACACTCAGTTATTTGACAGTGAGACAGCCCTCAACCCTCATGGGTTTGGATGGACCGCCAAAGGATTTAGGGGCACATTGGGATTGGGCCTAAGCATTAATCAGCGTTACGATTCAGAAGGGTCTTTGGAAAATGTTCTCCCCTGTAAGGAGCTCCTGAGCCGGGCCTCAAAAACGTTTTTTAAAAAAAGAACAAAAACTTTAGGAGGGTAAAAAAGGAAGAAACCTCTGGAAGAGCAACCCTAAACCAGGACGGACAGATGTGCAATAGATGTAGTGTGCACAGATTAATACGATTACAATAAATAATTCACATGAAAAAAGGATGTGGAATGTAGAACGTGAGCATATATTAAGAAAATGGATCCGGGAGGAGTCCGAGCAGCTTCCAGGTGTCTCCAAACAGCTGGAGCCTGACCTCCTCTCCACCACGTGACCTCCCGAAGAGAACAGACCGTCATTTAGGAAAGCAAACACACTGGTGACTCTTTTCTTTGTCTTTTCCAACCTCCAATGAGAAGGGAAGTTGGCAAAGGTGCACGAATCCTGCAATGACGATAAATCAGCGAGTCGAACGTGGCTTTACTCTACCATGACAAGGTTTATGGCACAGCCATAAATATCTATCAGCTCGTGGTCCCTTCACCGGATGTGGGCAAAAATGAGCTACAACCGTAGAAATAACAAGGGCGCAGTGGAGCGAGTGTGCAAATGTCACACGTTGTTTCCTCTTCTTCCCTCAGTGCTCAGGATCCATGGGACTCTAATGGTGTGAACCCGCAGATGTGTCATGAATACTTACTTCGATCTTCTTTTCCCATCAGAGGAACACTGTAGGAGATAGAACGGTAGTGTAAATAGTATTAAAATGTATGGGATGATACCCCATATATGTATACAATAATCTGTTCTCACATCCACTAACAACAAGTACAGCACGACTTGATGACAGTACATTTTCATCACCAAACGCACAATCTGTCTGCTGCTGGTGTATTTTCTGTGATGCGTCCTCTGTTACGTGTGTGTTTGTATTTGCCTCTTGATATTAATCTCATTAATCCTTCCTCCCCTGTGGACATTCTTTTACCGTTTTTTTTTAAACTGCATTAAAGCTAAAAGCTTAGAGGGTGAATAAGTTAATGGATGATGTTTTAGACCACAACTGAACGCAAAGTGTCCCGATTGTGTTCAGAATGACCAGGGTCATCCATTAGTCACCTAAAGCTGACGAGGAAGGGAGGAAAGGATGAATGGACAGATGGGAGAGTTTCCCTTTCACTTCAACTTTAGAGTTTGGTTGATGTATGATGACACATTTGAATGCTGTTACTTCACATAACGTTGTTTGTCAATACATTGTATGAATGAGTCGGAGACAACAGGAGGATTTGGAATATTCTGAAGGCCATTTTGAATGGATTTGTGTAGCCTAACACCAATGTAAGGTGAGTTACAGTCAATGAACGATACCGTAGGGAGACTAAAATATAGGTCTTAAGCCTCCAAATATGTATTATATAAATATATATATATATATTATATAGTATAAAAGAATTACAAAAACAGAGTTATTATCACGGGGAAAACGAAATTTTAGATCACTTGTTAGTGATCAAGGAGTATGAGGATCCTTAAATGGTGAAAGTGCACTCGCTTTTGAGGTACAAATAATTCACTGGGACTTTAAAGGGGACGTATAGTGCTGATTTTCAGATTACTACTTGTATGTTGGGTTTCTACTAGAACATGTTTACATGCTTTAATGTTTAAAAGAACACATTATTTTTCTCATACTGTCTGTCTGAGTATACTAGTATTCACCCTCTGTATGAAACGCTCCGTTTTAGCGCCTGTCTCTTTAAGACCACTTTACTAAAAAGCCCATTCTGCTCTGATTGCCTTTTGGGAAATATATGGTGCACCTTTGCAAAGGTACTTCTCAAGTGGAGATACTCAGATGGGGGGGTAATTCTATTGAGCCTGCATGTGACATAGGAAGGGGAGCCTAATCTGATTGGCTTGTTGAACCACCTGTTTTCTGGAAGCGCAAGAAAAAAACTGAGTGGATTGTCTTATTTCACAGTTTGTGGGTTGGTAGGCACTCCAGATAGCCAGATGTGTATACGTGCTCTGAAAAAGTGAGTTTTCATGAAGTATCCCCTTTAAGTAACCAGCTAAAACCACTCTGAATCAGAAAACTATTTATAAAATTAAAAACGTTAAAGTTGCATTTTATTATTTTTGGCCACTAGGGGGCAGTGGGACATTCTGAAGTCATAACATTTAAAACATTAGCTTATAAAGTTGTTATGGCTATGTGTTAATGAGTCATTTTAGCAAATACCGAGGCACATTAGTATTTGGGGTTGTGTTTCTGTCCACCCAATGAATGTGAGTCCAGTATCCACACTCCTTGTAGCTCATTAGCCGCTAAATGATCCACTATGTTCACCAACTGTGAACTTTGTCTGCTGTTTGCTGCTAAGTAGTGTGCAGTGGGTTTATCAGAGCGCGTTGGTTGAAAAGCTGCTTTCTGCTGCTGGAACTTGGGTTTGCTGGGATGGAAAAATGGTAAAACGCTTCATAAAGCTCAAGAAAAGATAAATATACCATCAGATACTCATCTAAAACCTTGTATGATTTGCCAATTTATTCCATAATTTCAGGTTATTTTCTTCAAATCTCCAATCAGACGCAATACTGAAACTACAGTCCAGTTCTTCTGCCAAATACCGAACCGCCACCATGGCCATGATCGGTGCTGGATTTGATGAGCACTCCTTCAGTAGCGACGAAAGTTACGAGCACGTTTACACGGACACAGAGAACTCTGCGGTCAAAGGCTTGTACTTCCAGCGTGCTCGGCTGCTCTATGGGCCGGCGGCGTTACGCCGGCGCCTCGACCCTTCCCAGCAGGCCCTCGTCAACGTGGGGGGCATTCGGTACGCCTTCCCCTGGACCACCCTGGAGGATTTCCCCAAGAGCCGCCTGAGCCGCCTGCGCCTCTGCACCACCCTGAGGGAGATAGCGGAGTTCTGCGACGACTACGACGAGATGCGGAACGAGTTCTTCTTCGACCGCGACCCGTTAGCCTTCCGGGCCATCCTCAACTTCCTGGCGAAAGGGAAGTTACGTTTGCTGCGGGAGGTGTGTAACGTGGCCCTGCACTGCGAGTTGCTGTACTGGGGCATCGACCTGGAGCAGATGGAGCCCTGCTGCCGCCACAGGGTCATCTGCACCTTGGAGGAGGTGACGGCGCACCAGCGCAAGGTGGACGAGTGGCGGGGGAGGAGGATGGCGCCGAGGACCCCGCTGGTGGACGGCAGCCTCTTCCACATGCTCGGAGAAGCGATGGAGAACCCTCATTCGGGTTTAGCGGGCAAAGTGTTGGCCTTCCTGTCCGTCATCATGGTGGTGGTCACCGTGTTAAGCCTGTGCATCGGCACCATGTCGGACCAAGAACAGGAAGAGGCCGTGGTACGTATGAACCAAAGCAATGGTCAAAATACAGCGCACTACCCAAAGTTCTGCACATTCCATCATGATTACGGTGGTCAGTCTTGACATCCTGAGCCCCCAACATGAAGGAATTATATTAAACTTCCTTTCCTTATTTGAAATTTCAGGTGAGATCAGCTTTATTGCGGTCTGTAGAAACGTAATGTTAAAATGAATACTAAATGGATACAATGCTGTCTTTCAATGACATATTTATGATCTGCTGTTGATCAAGGTAGGAGCTTGCACTGTTACGAGTTAAATATTAACCTAGAAGTGTTCAATCTTGCCTTAGCGTTATTTATTATTTATTTTTTAAGATTAGAAATATATTTGACCCACTGACATATTAAAAATGATATTCCTATTGTAAACGCTAGGCGCCGCTATCAGTCTATATGTAGATTGCTTGCATGCTCTTTCTATACCCATGAGGCTTTGCTGTAGGTTAACCTGTCATGTGAAGTCAATGCGGAAGTGCATTGAACCTGCATTCTCTCTAATGGCCATCAGGGGGCGACTCCTCTGGTTGTATAGAAGTCTATGAGAAAATGACTCTACTTCTCTCTTGATTTATTACCTCAGTAAACATTGTAAACATGAGTTTATGGTCTCAATCTCTAGTTTCAAGTCTTCTTCAATACAGCATACTGTTCATTTAGTAAATGATGGTCCATTTAGAGTCAAATAGACCATAA